>NC_091068.1:75666773-76039273 GCF_000393655.2 Nicotiana sylvestris | reverse complement strand
AACTTGTTAGCGTTAGAGTTTAACAGATTTGATAATAGCACATTGGGGATGCAATGATCCTAGGAAGACAATCATTTCTGACATGCTTTTCTTCGAACACACGCGTCATCCCGGCTTGCTTACTTGCCCCTTAAAGTACTTTGGGAACCCCCGCATTTTATTTTCTTATTTACCCCGTATTTATATATATATATATATATATATTATTTTTATTTATTTTTTATTTTATTATTGTTATTTTATTATTTAATGGTGGTCGAATCTTATGTGGATTGCCTACGTATCATGTCCCCGCATGAATCAGACCTCGCGTAGTTCGGACCAAATGAAAGGTAAAAGCAATGGAACATTTTCTTTATCAGTTTTCATAATAAAACAAATTGGGTTTTAAGGGTTTGAAAGATGACCAACAAACTTAAAAATCAAACAACCCATATATTCTAGTCAAAATATTTACAAACTCAAAAACAAACGGCCAGTTCATTTTCCCGTTTGACAAATGTAACCAAATGGTTATTTTTGCCAATGTGGCCCCTTCTAAATTTCACATGAGTTTGAGGCCGGGAGGATTATTTTATGACACCTTACAAACTCGTCCATTCTTTTACGAAAATAGCCTTTCGACAACTGAAAGATACTCTAAGGCTATTTTGGCAAGAACGGTTTAAGACCCTGCCGAAGCTGGTTCGGCTTATTTTGATTGAAAACCCAAACGGTATTCACCTGACCGCTGACTCTTTGTTTTTTTTTTATTTCAAAATTACAAAAAAAAACTGGTGTTGCAAACACGACCCTTCAGTGTCTCGGGGACGAAGATTTTTAAGGCTGTGTGGGTCAACTGGACCAAATCTTAAAAAATGACCCGAAGGTGGCTGTTTATGCAAAGTCAGTCTTCCGGCGTCCCTTTTGGGAACATTCGGCTATTTATGACACAACAGCATCACCCGACCTCTTTATGACAGAATTGAAATTTTGACAGGTTTTTTTTTGTTTTTGTTTTTGGCTATTTTAGCAAAAGGTGGGGTTGGACCCGATGAGGGTTGCCTACGTATCTCACATCCGGTGAGAATCCAACCCACGTAGTTCAGGTAAATAAACTATTTTTGAGAAGACCATTTTCCATTTTCTATTATTTTTATTTTATTTTTTTATTTTATTTTTATTACAACAAATAAACAAACTATTATTTTTCGTAACACATAAAACATTCCTTCTTTTCTTTCTTTTTTTCCAAAATTTCGGCAGAGTTTCGCCACTACTTGGACATTTGTTTTTTTTTCCTTTTAAAAATAAGTAGTTATATCTCTACACTTTTATTTTCTCATCTTTTTCACGATTTTCTAATTTGTGGAAAATGATGACAATATACAAAATCTTTTGAATTTTCAATGCTCTTTTTTATTTATTATTATTTTGTTATTATTTTCAAAAATGTGGCATGAGGGACATAGGGAATTCCAAGACTTCTTGGATTCCACAAATGTTCCCCATGTGCTTTTTCCCAAAAATGAAGCGTGGGGGACATGTGGAATACCAAGGCTTCTTGGATTCCACAATGTTCCCCATGTGCTCTTCCCAAAAAATGAAGTGTGGGGGACATGTGGAATACCAAGGCTTCTTGAATTCCACAATGTTCCCCATGTGCTTAATTAACATAATAGCATGCTTATCTCAAAAAATCGTGCAACTTTCTTATTTAACGTGATCAGCATGATAAGAAGTGCCATTTGTCCTCAACTATCATTGGTCCGCCAAATGACCCATTCACCCTTGAATAAATGCAACAGGTAGCACATAGGATGCCAAAAAATGGTCTATTATTTTCAGGTTGCTTGTCCTGGACGGACCCAACCCCTGTGTTGAGTCCCCTATGTCGAATGCAACATGATGCAGATAAGTATTCCTACTAGGGATCCGGCATGAGGTTTCGTTATACTAGGTTTATAACCTGGGTATATGTTCTAGACTGTGTACCCGAACGGACAACTCGAGTCGAGGAGGGGGCAACTTACCGGGAACCAAAAGGCCATCCGGCTTCGTAACTTATCCGTCCTCTTTCTTATTTCGGGTATTGACACTAACAGAATAGGGAGCCTCGACCAGCGAGCTTCTCCCCGGAGGTAAGAAGAAAAGGGTTTCGTCACAGTTTATATACAGTTCAGATAATATCAAAGCGGTGAAAACAGCATTTAGCACGTTATGTCGGAACATGTAATAGATATCAGATAATAAAGCCAAATATAACAATTATTCTAAGCTCGAATTCTTGAACCCTGAACCAGAGATTCTGGGTTCGTTATTCCCCAGCAGAGTTTCCAGAGCTGTCACACCTCCTTTTTCCGCCCCCGCGAGGGGCGTAGGGGAGTTTTTTCCAATTAAAGGACAATCGAAACGGGATTTGTTTATTTATTTCAGAGTCTCCACTTGGGAGATTTAGGGTGTCCCAAGTCACCAATTTTATTCCCGAATCGAGGAAAAGAATGACTCCATATTACAATCTGCGTACCAGAAATCTGGATAAGGAATTCAGTTAACCCGGGAGAAGGTGTTAGGCATTCCCGAGTTCCGTAGTTCTAGTACGGTCGCTAAACTGTTATATTCGGCTTGATTATCTGATTTTATACAAATATGAACTTATGTGCAAATTTTAACTTTTTGCCGCTTTCATCATCTACTGTTATTTTTATCAAGAATTGCAACATCGTGGAAACACGTTTCGAACCACGTCACATCAATGCACTCGTGGTTGTTGGCGTATTTCAACTCTGTTGAGATTTGGATTTGGGTCACATAAATGTGCACCCGAGTTTAAGGAAATTAAATTATTAAAGGCGCGCCTAAAGCGACTAGCGTATCATTTACTTTGGGTAGGGCCGTGGAATTTTGCTAAACGGTCCATCCCGAAGTCTAAGCAATTTTAAAGCAAATATTTACTGAGGGCCCTGCAATTTGTATTTTTATTCGGCGAGGCTCATCTCATTCTTATTTTTTTTAAAAGGAATTTGCAACGTCATGGACATGCATCTCGAACCACGTCACAATCAATGTACCCGTGATTAGAGACACATTTCAACTCCGCTGAGATTTGGATTTGGGTCACATAAATGTGCACCCGAGTTTAAGAAAGTAATTTAATTAAATCGCGTCTAAAGAGGCTAACGCGTTATTATCTTTGGGGAAGGCAGTGAAATTCACTAAACGGTCCATCCCAAATTCTAAGTATTTATTATGACTAATTATTGAGGGCCCCGCAATTTGCATTTTTATTTGGCGAGGCTCGTCTTATTTTTATTTTAAGGATAAACCTACAGTGACTACATTTCTCTATTTAGTTCGTCTCTAAAATAAAGAAAATTTCTTAATTATTTACATGCTGAAAAACGTAACTTATTTATTAGTTCATGGCTAATGCGAATGGAAAATTGCGATCGAGTTTGTACAAAGAAAAACTGCTTTCATTCTATATTCTATTATTCAATAATACTAGAACACGAGATTGACACACCATAATATCAAAACAGATTAATTATTCTTCGATTAATTTAAACTAACATTTATTATATGAAGAAATTATACATATGCAACCTCATTACTCATTAATCAATCAACTACATTTTTATACAACGACAGAAATATTATATTCAAACACAAATCCAAACAGGAGTAATCCAACAGGAACAAAGCCTGATTAATATTTCATTTCACTTCAAGCCGAGAGTGTACAAATGTGTACCTGGAAATGGCAGTACAAGAAGAAAAGAAATAGGAGTCAGCAGCAATAATACCACAGCAACAGCAGATTCAGCAACACCGCAAAACCATTAACAACCAGTAGAATAACCCAGTAACAGATTGGAAACCCAACAATACCAAAGTGCAATCACAGTCAAAGCCGAAGAGCAAACGACACAAGATGTAGTAGTTTAATGATTTTTGAATAACACTCGAGAAAAGCAAACGGAAATTATTCGAGTGAAAGTTCAAATTGCATTTCTCTTTTACTCTCAAAATGTTTCAAGTCTGTCCGCTCTTAATGTTCAACCTTAAGTCTTGTTTCACTCCTCTAATTCAAGTCCTCTCTCCTTTTTTCTCTCAATGTTCAACCTCTTTTTTCTCTCAAAAATCTTCTCCCCTTTTTCAAGTCAAGAATGACTCTATATATAGCAAGACAAGTCTTCAATTCCCAACCCCAAATTATTCCCCCAATGGCATGTTTTGTCCCACTTATTAATGTTTTCTTTATTTTAAACTTTGTCCCTCATGCCTACATTAAATAAATACATCCACCACAACCCATTACAATTTATCCCCCATGCTTACATTAAATAAGTACAATATTCCTTCCCATTATGTTTTGTCTTGTCCCCCATTATGTTAAACAAGTGCATCAAAAACCACCCCATTATATTTTGTCCCCCATGCTTAACATAAAGAATCAAAATAATGTTCAATTACCAAACTACCCCTCTGACCTTATTGCAATTACCATTCTACCCCCGAATGCAATGCAATTTACCAAACTACCTCCATCAGCTCTAAACACTCAATTAATCATAACTTAACCAAAATATAGCCAAGATGACCAATTTCTCAACAATCTTCAACAACAAATTATACGAACACGATGAACAACACAACTCCAAATTAATGGGAATAAATCAACCATATCGGGAACCAATCCTGGTTAATTTAGACCATCAATGGATGAACAAAGAGACAACAATACAAACAACAATATGCATGATTCAAATTAAATCAACAAATCACAAACAAACATAAACTCACATTAAATCACTGGATTTAAACATGAACTTCAAACCAAGACGAACATGAATTAAATCTATTTTTAAGCAACAAACATGACGGATTCACATGACTCAAACAACACTAATAATTTCTGGAAAATACATAACAACATGAAACAAATTGAATTAAATTTCAATTTGAATCTAACAAACTAACAAATATTTAAACAATAATACAAACATGAAAAACAACTAATTAATCTTTCATTTGAAATCTGAAAAATTAATTTAACAAAGCACATGAACAAACTAAAAAATTAATTCAAACGATAGACATGAACAAAACAAACATTTGCCGATTTTAGATTCGAAAATATCAAAACAAAAATACGGACAAAATAAAACTCAAAATCTACTAACCGGAAATGAACCAAAATCACTGACCGGAAATCTGTCCGGAAACGATTATTGCACCAAAATCACTTTAATGAGCCCGGACGAACGACTGCTCCAATTAATTTGATGTCGAAGAATAATACAAATGAGCACTGAAACAAACTCTCAAAACCCCGAACATCCAAACGGACACCCGCTAATTCGTCACCTTCCACTCATTTGAATTTATCTCTTCGAAACTCAAATTGAAATCCAACAAAATCGACAGAAATGGTGCGAAACTTCTGTCCAAAACTTCTTCTTGACGTTAAGGTGCAATGATGCTGGAGCTGGGTGTATCAGAAGCAGCCATGGCGGAAAGCTTAACGAAGGAGTGGCGACCATGGATGTCGAGCTCAAGCTTGAGCTCGACGAAGAAGACGAAGGCAGACGCGACACAGTAGCAGCTGAAAACAACAACGTGAGCAGCAGCAGCGACTTGCCGGAGAAGAAGGAGCAACGATGGATGTTGGTCGGAGCTAAGGCATCGTGACGAAGAAGATGAAGCATCTGGTTGTTGCTGGTCGTTTGGATGTGAGAACGCAACAAGAAGCATCACATGAAGCTGGGGGTCGACGCAGCAGCACTGCTGCTCGTCAATGGCGGACATGGAGGGGCGCTGTTCGTTTGACGAAGATGAAGGAGAAGAAGCAGCAGCCATGGACGGGCTGCTGCGTGTGTGCGTGTATGTTTTGTTGTGTATATGTGTGTGTGTGTGTGTGTGTGTTGTCGATGGGGAGGCAGAAGGGCTGCCATGGATGTGTGCTTGGAGTTAGTTATGGAGAAGAAGAAGATGGAGGGGGGCGGGTAGTTTTTTTTTTAGTTTTAGGGTTTTTTATTTTTGGGTTTCAACAAGAAAAATGACAAATGGGAGGGGGTTGGGCGGATGGTTTAATTATGGGGCGGACCGGGTCGACCCGGTTTGAAGTGGACCGGGTCATGGGGAAGATTGGGCAATTATTTGGGCCTGTGGTTTGAAATTGAAGAAGTGGCCCAATCCGATTTTTCTTTGTATTTTTGTTCTCTTTTCTTCTTTTATTTTCTAAAACTAAATTATAAAAATACTTAAATTATTATTAAGAACTAAATTAAGTTATAAAAGCGCAAATTAACTCCCAATAACAATTAACGCACAATTAAGTAATAATTAAGCATAAAATTGTTCATTTGGACATTAAATGCTAAAAATGCAAAAGATGCCTATTTTTGTAATTTTTAATTTTTGTAAAACTAATTTAATTACTAACAATTGTAGAATTAAATCCTACATGCAAAATGTGACATATTTTTGTATTTTTTATTAATTTAACAAATAAGCAAACACAGACAAATACAAATAATTATCCAAAAATATCACAAAATCTCACAAAATTGCACACCAAGGAAAATCATTTGATTTTGAATTTTTTGGGAGTAATTCTCATATAGGGCAAAAATCACGTGCTTACACTGGCCATTAAAGAGTGGAGGCCTAGCAGTGGATTGTCCTTCCCAGTTTCTAAGTAGTACACTCATCTTGATCTGTTCCTAAGGTGTTATCCTCTTCAAGGATAACCCGCTCTGATACCAATTTATTAGAAACTGAGCGTCCACCAGACTGTATAGAGATCCGGGTTCTCTATGAGTTTTCACTAAAAATACTGAGGAACCAAACTGTATAGCGATCTGGTCCTATATCAGTTTGGTACAGTGCTAACTGCGGAACTAGTATGTAGATAAGACACATGATAAGTTCCCATTGTATAGAGAAACAGATTCTCTAGTAGTTCCAACTGTAAGCAATAGACTGTGCAACCAATCAGTACAGGGAATCAGGTACTCTAATAGTTGCCAGAGTAGCTCGGCAGTAAGTAAAGAACACAAAGGATTTTTACATAGAAAAATTCCAACTCAAGGGGACAAAAACCACGAACTACACTTGTAGGCTTTCAACTTCACTAACTTGTAAAAACATATTACAAACCACTTTGTAATGACTCTATTATAAAGAATTTAACTCAACTAACTTGTGGTACTCTTACCACAAGCCACTTTGTGACTCCCTAGTTACAAAGGATTTTACTAACTTGTGATGCTCTCACCACAAGCCACTTTGTCACTCTACAGTTACAAAGGCTTTTGTCACTCTAACTTGTAATAATCCAATTACAAGCCATTTTGTAATAACTCTATTACAAAGGCTTTATAACTCGACTAACTCTAGCCAAGACACAAACTTGGAGGGTTTGTGATTTTGGGTTTCCTAAAACAGCTTCTAAGAAAGCAAGATAGGAGTTACAATTGAAGAAAAAATAACAAAGACTCAACAAACTTAAGGACTTAAGACATCTTCAATCTTGGATCCGGTCCTTGAGGTTGAAGCAACTTTGTTCTTGAGAGAGAGGTTGTTCTTGCACATGAGAGGATTTTCATTTCTGATTTTACAAGTCTTGGAGGAGGATGTTTTGTGCCTTGCACCAGGTTTATAATGCAAAAGACATCACAATGGTGATGTCAAATCTTGGTTAGTACATGCCTTTTCCCAAAGGGAAGTGACTGCTACATTGTCTGCTGAACTGTTGCGTGTACAGTTGCAGGCAGTCACTTTCTGCAGTTGCTTTCCAGCTATATAGTTGACTTAGACTTCTGTAAGGGGAACACCAAGGTATCAGGTCCCTAATCTAGTTCCTGTGAATCTAAAGCACACTGCCCAGACTATCTTGAGTCGATTAACTTGAATAATTGTACCAGGCATGCTTCAGGTCCTTTATCTGGTTCTATCATGAAGTAAGTTATTTTACCTTCCTTGATTGTATTTATACTTGTGTGACATCACTTACAATGATGTAATCAAGGTAGGTAAAAAGCCTTCCACAGAAATTTGACTGTTGCACTGTTCCTGTACAATAGCATGTGCAGGCAGCAACTTTCCTGTTGGAGAGTTGACTTCATACAGTCTCCTTGGGAACTGGTAGGGACATGTTTCCTCAGCTGTTTCTTCCACTCTTCCTCACTTGAGCCATTGCTATCAGCTTTGATTACCAAGTTCTTCTGTTTCTTTGGTTCTCTTCTTTCACTGTCTATCTTTCTCTTTATCTCGTAGGTCTTCATATTTCCAGCCAACTCTTCTACGGTCAGCTCCTGCAAGTCCTTTGATTCAGTAAATAGCAGTCACCTTGCTTTCCCAAGGGCTGGATCCCAACCTGGAACTTTTTGATCTCAAGGTCTTGTAGATGTGTAACAGGTTCCTTATTTGGTTCTGAATGGTAAGTTTGTTAGATCATCAAAACATAAAGCAAAGTACTTATGCCCAAGGTACTTGTAACCTATAAAACTCCCCCTTTTTGATGATGACAAACTTACAATTGATATTCCCCTTGAGAACCAAATCTCCATATTGTTCCCCCTACGAATCAGCCATATTCCCTATGAAAACCGAACCTAAGAAGCCGATCACAACTGGTTCCTCAAGACTGTTTGGAAAATCATCAAAACTCAAAGTTCCATAACTTATCAATTTCCCCTTTTTTGATGATGACAAATCCAGAATTAATATCCCTCTTGAGAACCAGATTCCGCACATGTTTCCTGCGGATCAGACCTATAATCAACATATTATCAGCAACGTTCCCCCTGCGAAGTAGAGCTATCTCTTGAGAACTAGAGAACCATATTCCTCATATGTTTCCCTGCATTATCAGCAATGTTCCCCCTGCGAAGCAAATCCATCTTTCATGCACAACATTCAATTCTGTTCCTCCCATGTTGACACCTATATAACTTCCCCTTTTTGGCATTATCGAAAAGAATAACAAAAGAAGTACTACCAAAAATAATTTCAGCAACATTAACTCAGGCCACTTGGGCAATACAACATAAATAATAACAAGAACAACAAGTGAATGTCAGTGCACAACATAGAGTGATTGCCCATATTGAAGTAATGATAATAAAAGCTCAATAGCTTCAATAATACATAATATGACAATTTAAACAACTGAAGTACTAATGTCATCAAATATAGGGATAAAAAGGGATAAGAATTCAAGGGAATTTGTAAGGAGTGAAAGACATGAATCACTGGGCAGGAGGAAAAGTAAGGGCTAAGGCCTTGATGAGCTTGTCCATTCGTTCATTTACTCTCCTTTGATCAAGGATCATCTGCTCTCCCAGTTTCTCCACCTGTTTCCTCAATCTTGAATTCTCACCCTTCAACTTAGCATTCTATTCTACCGAGGGTCTTCGAGGACCAGGTTCTCAACCTATTTGAGTAGGTTGAACGATCAATTAGATCACCAAGAATCTCCCCAAACTTCGTCTCATCAATAACAAACTCAGTCCCATGCACATATAGCATCATAGTATCATATAAAACATAGAATTTTTTACTTCTTCTTTAGAAACATTGGGACTTAGAGGAACAAAGAGGTGATTCTATTTTTGGAACTCAATAATGTCAAGAAGTTCCTCTATTTTTCAGTAATATCATAGTCCACACTCTGCCTTACAGCACTTTTTGAGACTTCAAAATCTTCTCCCTCCAAACCTAATGGCTCAACCTTTTGCTTCCATAAAGAATCAGGTTCCTCACTTACACTACCCTTTCTATCCCTGAGCAGTCTTGTCTCCCTCTTCTTCTTCTCAATCCATTTACCCTTATGATCTACTGCATCTTTTTCAGCCAACCCTCTTTTCTCCATTTTTATTATATATATATATATATATATATATATATATATATATATATATATATATATATATATATATATTCACAAATGGAGATTCTTCCACTTCATCCACTCTTCCACAATCGCCACATCAGCAGGTTACACCACTTCATCATCAATCAACCTACTTTTCTCAAACCTTTTTACGAGATCGGAAGTTCGTTTATACACAGAACTTAAGAGAGAAAGATCACCATTAGAATTATCATCCTAAGAAGGATTTAGGGACCGGGTCCCTCATTCAGTTCCCCTCTTTTTCAGCACATTCACCAATTCCTCCATCCTTTAAGACTTCTACAAACCCAACAACAATTTCAGCCTCACGCTCTAGAATATTAGATCTACCTTGTTCCCTTTCAGTTAAACTTCCATCAAAATCTACCAAAGAATTCTTGGGGTTTTGATTCTAATGGAGTTGGGGTTTTGGAAAGTGATAGAGTTGGATTCATTTCTGGCATATTTGGAAAGAAGGATCATTTTGAGACAAGGTTGATTTTTGGCTTTGAAGAAAAAAATCGGTTTTATTTGGGTGTAAGACAGAGAAGTGCCTTTTTGGGGCAACAGGTCAGTTTAGAAAAGGTTTAACATTTTGGACTTCAAAAGTTAGGAGGAGAGGTAGGAGAAAGGCAGAAATAAGTTAATGACATGACACTTCAGTAGCTTAAAAAGGCATATAAGTATTGGAGAGACTACTAACCTGAGTCACAGGAACCAGGTTCCTTGATATTTTTTGAAACTTTTGAGCAAAGACTCCTAGAAGTGCAATGTCACTCTTACTTGTTTTATCCTGAGACTGCCATATGTGTATACATGTAACAGTATAGATTTGAGTTAGATGTCGCTGAAAAATACTTTTTAGCATTGTACCTTTCCTTTTTAACATAGCCAATCATCGAGCGACCAAGCCCTCAGTTGATCTTGATCAACCCCAACTCCAGACGATTTTTTTTCAAAAAGTTCCCTGCTCAGCGCCTTGGTGAAGATGTCTGCTACCTGATCCTTCATTTTCCAGAACTTTATACAAATCAGAACCTTTTCAACATTATCCCTGAGAAGACGATGTCTGTTATCAATGTGATTTATCCTCTTGTGTTGTATCGTGTTCAAGCTGTAAATACACCAAAGTCTTCAAGATGTTGCCTGATCTGTACTATTTGAGCACAACAAGAAGCAGCAACCACGTATTCAGCTTAGTAGTAGAAGGAGCCACATAGTTTATTTCTTTGTACCCCATGAGATCAAGTATGACCCTGGAAAATGTGTCATTACAAAAGTGTTTTTTCTATCACCCAGAACTTCAACATAATGAGCATCAACATATCCAACCAAATCAAATGAATCTCTTGAACACTAGATGGGGACTAGGTCCTTCGTTCCCTTAGGATACCTCAAACTTCCATTGGCACCCTTCAAGTGAGAGTGTTTTGGGCCAGGTTCCAATCACTATTCTGTATGAAGGCCTAGGGACCAAGGGCTACATTTGATTCCTCTCAACTAATGGAGTTTTTATTGCATAGCAGCTATCCAGTTAGCATTTTTTCAATGCTTCTTTGATGTTTTGAACTTTAAAATTGAAGGACCAGGTTCTTCCATATGTGAATCATCATTGACATCAACAAAATCATGACTTCCACTATTTTGTTCTGCATCAGAAGTTCCTAATGCTGCATCTCCAACTCTTTCTTCAGCTTTAGTGGTAGCAATTGGGGTACCAGGTTCCTCTTGCGAAGTGGAAGAGGATGTGACATTATCTTCACTTACCTCCTTCATCTGACGCATCATATCATCCTTGCCATTTGAAACATCAGATATTTCCCTTAGCACATGCATCACACACGCTGTGCTCCTTGAAATTTAAATTTAGCAGACCACGAACTAGGTCCTTCTTCAAGAAGCCCATATCACCAGCTTGTAGAGACTCAAAATCAGCAACATAGATATTATTGTGTCTTTTCGTCCCTAAGACCACTTCGCCAGTTACCAGATTAGTAACTGTGCACACTTTAGACAAGAACTCTACTTTGTTCCCTTCATCACAGATTTGAGAGACTTTGCAACCTTTCCGACACCGAGAATGTACCGCTTCTTTCATTTCCAGATGATACATTCCCTCCCTGCAGGGCCTTCAGTGAAAGGAAATCACTTGTTCTTCCAGTCATGAGCTTTGAGCAGTCTCTATCCATGTACCACTATTGACAGCTCCCTTTCCCTGTTCCCTACACACTAAATCAATTATTAGAATTAGGAACTCAAGCCAGCTTGAGTCTCTTATAATGATAGAACGGGTGGATCAAACTTCTTTTTGCCCATGTAGGCAACACATATTTTCTTTTCCGGGAACCAGGTTCCTTATCAATACGCCTATTTTCAAAAAAACTTTATTTTTCTGCAACGACTGAATTCTGACCTTACAATTTTCTTTAAAGTGTCCAGTGTTGCCACGTGAGTACAAAATCAATTGTCAGGTATAGTAACGTACTTACTATGAGGGTTGTAGGGAGTCTTTTCCCTTTGGAACCTGATTCCCTGCCTGTTTCCCCCATTATTTGTGTACAAAGCAGTGATAGCATCAGAGGACCAGGTCCACTGGAGTGATTTTTCAAGATCATTCTTCACTCTACGTAGTTCTTCTTGAAGTAGTTTGTTTTTCTCAAACTCAGCACACAAACTAGACTTCACTGAATTGAACTCAATTTCAAGCTTAATATATGTCACATGCAACTTTCTTTCCCTTTTGAGTGCTCCCTGGCCTACTTTCCTTTTTTAGTTCTTCAATTGTTTTGTTTAGGTCTACACCCACAACTGATAGGTCATCTCTCTCATGCTAAATGTTAACAACCTTCTCAGTTAAAACCTCTTTATCCTTTCTAACACACTCAATGGTCTCCTTTAGATTGACCACAACAACCACTAGATTATCTCTCTTATGCCCTATGTTTGCAATTTTTTCAGTTAAGGCATCTTTTTCTTTCTTCAGACTCTCAATGGTTTCTTCTAAGTTTACAACCCGAACTTCTAGATCTTCTCTCGATTGTTCTGCTTCTTCCAGTCTCACAGTTAAGTCATCCTTATCATTTATAAGACTGCGATATGCATCAATTAAAACATTACTCAAAGACATAAGTTTTTTCGAAGAATAATACTTTAGATTTCTTTGAACATCAAAGAAGTTTACCTCATCATCATCATCTTCTTCATCCTCATCAGATTTTGCCATAAATGTAAATATGGAATCATATTTTGCATCTTTTCTTTCACCGACCATCAAGGAGGTGTCTTCCTTTTCATTATCACCCTCAGATTCATTAGAGGAATCTCCCCAGGCAGCCAGAGCTTGCTTTACAATATTGTCAGCAACATCTCTTCTCTTGAACTTTCAGTTGGGGATAAGGTTCCTCTTACCCACCTTGTTAGTATTGTGTTTGTAATGGACCTAATTGTGGAGAGGACAGTCTTTGATAAAATGTCCTGGTTTTCTGCACTTGTGACAACAACCGTATCCTTAGTGTTTCTGCTAGAGCTACCCTTCTTGGGAATGCCTCCATTTCTACTAACCATTTTTTGAAATCTTGGTGGCATGTAGGTTGATCGACCTTTCTCAAACTCTGGTAGAGCATCCATGTAGACTCTTTTCTAGGTGTTAACCTTTTAGAAAGAACCTGCTTTGATACCAATTGTTAGAAACTGAGCATCTACTAGACTGTATAGAGAACCAGGTTCTCTATGAGTTTCCACTAAAAATACTGAGGAACCAAACTGTATAGCGATCTGGTCCTATATCAGTTTGGTACAGTACTAACTACGGAACCAGTATGTAGATGAGACACAAGATAAGTTCCCACTGTATAGAGAACCAGATTCTCTAGCAGTTCCTACTGTAAGCAACAGACTATGCAACAAATCAATACAGGGAATCAAGGTTCTCTAATTATTACCACAGTAGCTCGGTAGTAAGTAAAGAACATAGAGAATTTTTACGTTGAAAAATTCCAACTCAATGGGACAAAAACCACGACCTACACTTGTAGGCTTTCAACTTCACTAACTTATAAAAACCTATTACAAGACACTTTGTAATGACTCCATTACAAAGAATTTAACTCAACTAACTTGTGGTACTCTTACCACAAGCCACTTTGTGACTCCCTAGTTACAAAGGATTTTACTAACTTGTGATGCTCTCACCACAAGCCACTTTGTCACTCTACAGTTATAAAGGCTTTTGTCACTCTAACTTGTAATAACCATATTATAAGCTACTTTGTAATAACTCTATTACAAAGGCTTTACAACTCGACTAACTCTAGTCAAGACACAAACTTGGAGGTTTGAGATTTTGGGTTTCCTAAAATAGCTTCTAAGAAAGCAAGATAGGAGTTACAATTGTAGAACAAATAACAAAGACTCAACAAACCTAAGGACTTAAGACTTCTTCAATCTTGGATCCAGTCCTTGAGGTTGAAGCAGCTTTGTTCTTGAGAGAGAGGTTGTTCTTGCACTTAGAGGATTTTCATTTTTGATTTTGCAAGTCTTGGAGGAGGATGTTTTGTGCCTTGCACCAGGTTTATAATGCAAAATACATCACAATGGTGATGTCAAATATTGGTTAGTACATGCCTTTTCCCAAAGGGAAGTGACTGTTGCATTGTCTGCTGAACTGTTGTATGTACAGTTGCAGATAGTCACTTTCTGCAGTTGTTTTCCAGTTGTATAGTTGACTTAGACTTCTATCAGGGGAACACCAAGGTATCAGGTCCCTAATCTGGTTCCTGTGAATCTAAAGCACACTGCCCTGATTATTTTGAGTCGATTAACTTGAATGATTGTACCAGGCGTACTTCAAGTCCTTTATCTGGTTCTCTCATGAAGTAAGTTATTTTACCTTCCTTGATTGTATTTATACTTATGTGACATCAGTTACAATGATGTAAGCAAGGTGGATTAGAAGTCTTCCATAGGAAGTTGACTACTGCACTGTTCTTGTACAATAACGTGTGCAGGCAGCAACTTTCCTGCTGGAGAGTTCGCTTCATACAGTCACCTCGGGAACTGGTAGGGACCTGTTTCCTAAGTTGTTCCTTCCACTCTTCCTCACTTGAGTCATTGCTATCAGCTTTGAATACCAGGTTCTTCTCTTTCTTTGGTTCTCTTCTTTCATTGTCTATCTTCCTCTTTATCTCGTAGGTCTTCAGATTTCTAGCCAGCTCTTCTACGGTAAGCTCCTGCAAGTCCTTTAATGCAATATATAGCATTCACCTTGCTTTCCCAAGGGCTGGATCCCAACCTGGAACTTTGTGATCCAAGGTCTTGTAGATGTGTAACAGGTTCCTTATCTGGTTCTGAATGGTAAGTTGGTTAGATCATCAAAACATAAAGCAAAGTACTTGTGCCCAAGGTACTTGTAACCTATCACAATTGATGTTTTAACCTATCCAATATTTTCTGTATTTTCTGAATAATAAATACAGAAAATAAAGAACACAGAGATTTTACATGGAAAACACCTGGCTGAAAAGGTGAAAAAACCACGACCTACCTTCCAGTAGGATTTTCCCAAACTCTCCACTAAAATCACTGAGCCAAAAACTGCATTTACAAAAACTTTTTTCTAAACCTAGTATTAACTCTAATCTTGTTGTGGCACACAGCCTCAACTATTGCGATAACTTCAAGTTAACTCTTACATAAAAATTCTACGTACCTAATACAATTGCTTCTAAATAAGCTGAAAGGTACAATGTAAAATCACCTACTACAAATGAACTAGAATAAAAAGACAGACACTTGGAACTGGTTCTTTTATCTGGTTTAAGTAGCTTCAGGATTGCACGCTTGAATCACACATAAATTGCTTGTAAAATCCCCTTGCTATTTTGCTCTCAATTCACGTTTAACTTCTGCTTATGTGCATTACCTGTAAAAGAGAACAACATTGATATTTGAGGAGTTAGCAATTAGAGATTTACTAGGATACAAATGTTACTCTTCCATGGTGGAAGAGTTCTAGTTGAGCTCATACTCTAACTCTATCATTTTCCTAAACAGTGTTCTCTTTGTGTAAGGAGTCTTTCTCCTTATCCAATATGCAACCTTTTCGATTATGATCAGGAGATATTACTTTTGATAAGTTAGGTTTATCTCGTTCACGTGCATCTCACATGTTTGGGTTGATCACAACTTTTCTTCACAAGATGGACCTGGTCCATGTCTGAGTTCCTTTATCAGTCTTCAAAACTTCACCTTTACTTGGGCAAACATTTACGTTTATCAATTGGTATTAAGTGAAATCACATGTCCTTTAAACCACATTATAAGTTTAATTGTTATTTAAATTTTAGGGTAAATAGTTTGGCATCCACCATGGGGTGAAGGATAATAGTGATTGCTTAATATTAACCTTCATAACACACACTGATTTTACACTTGTTCTCGTAAGTGTTTTTGATTTCAGGAATCAACATGACAAACTCTCAAGCAGTACCCACTCACACAGATACCGGGCTTGGTCTTCATGGCGAGAACGAGCATGTGGTTTCCCCAGGAAACGGAGTACCTCCAATAAATCCTGATGTACCACAAGCTATAGATCCAGTCGATGTCAGTTCTCAAGTCGCCATTTGTGGAGATTTAGGCACCGACCCTGAAAATAGCATCCGCAGAGACGTCCGGGCAGCCGATCAGAATGCACTGAATGGTGAAGAAGGTGGGATTAGACTTCAAATGATATTCTACATATTGCAATCTCAGAAAGCTGCGACAGCGCAACTCCAAAATCTGAATCGAGTACCAAGCAAAATTAAATTCGACACATCACAAGAAGTTGTTCATAGGGTCGAACCTGTAGAGGAGAAATTGAACGATAATGGATCGGGAACTGACCCTACCATCATGAAGATGCTCGAGGAGCTCACTAAATGGATTGAATTAGGAGAAAAGAAAATTGAGGCTAATGATAAAAAGGTAGAACGTACAACTCCCGGGTTGATCATATACCAGGGGCACCCCCAATTCTGAAGGGTTTGGATTCGAAATAATTCGTACATAAGCCTTTAGCACCAAGTGCAGTCCGAAGCCCATCCTGAAGACATTCTGCATGCCAGAAATTCCCAAGTACAATAGGACCACTGATCCTAATGAGCATGTCACTTCTTCTATATACGCAATAAAAGGAAATGACTTAGAAGACGATAAAATTGAATTTGTTCTTTTAAAAAAATTGGAGAAACTTTATCGACGGGGGAAATGATATGGTACCACAATTTGCCTCCCAATTCCATCAATTCTTTCGCCATGCTTGTCGATTCGTTTGTAAGGCACACGCCGGAGAAATAAAGGTTGTGACTAGGAAGTCGGACCTCTTCAAAGTGAGACAAAATAACAATGAGATGCTAAGGGAATTCGTATCTCGATTTCAGATGGAGCGCATGGATCTTCCCCCGGTTATCGATGATTGAGCTGTCCAAGCCTTTACTTAGGTTTGAATGAACAAAGTTCGGTACCATCACGTCAACTAAAGCAAAATTTGATTGAATATCCAGCGGTGACCTGGGCTGATGTGCATAATCGATACCAATCAAAGATTAGAGTTGAGGATGATCAGTTGGGAGCCCCGCCCGGTTCCGTTTTCCCAAATAGATTTGAAGGCAGGATTCAAAGAGACATCGACAAAGAGCCCCAATCGAACAGAGATTGGTACCAACCTTATAGTGTAGATCATAGAAACAATGGACCGAGACATAATCTTGTTCAAAATGATCGAAAGAATGATTGAGGTCAAAATTCCCGAGGGCTCATGAGAAAAAGTGGCTTCGATAAACATGTCGAGCCCAAAGAAGCACCAAGATTATCGGAATACAACTTCAGCGTCAATGCTTCAGGTATTGTGTCAACCATTGGGCTAATCAAGGATACTAGGTAGCCTAGACCCCTACAGACTGATCCATCTCAAAAGAATCCAAATCAAATGTGCAAATACCATGGAATCCATGGTCACAAAACCAAAGATTGCAGACAGTTAAGAGAAGAGGTAGCTCGTTTATTTAACGAGGGTCACCTTCAAGAGTTCTTAAGTGACCGAGCTAAAAATCACTTCAAAGACCGAGATGCAAATAGGAAAAACAAACAAGAAGAACTGCAACACGTGATTCATATGATCGTCGGTGGGGTGATGTTCCTCAATGCCCAATATTCAAACACACCAAGGTGACAATCATAAGGGAGAAACGTACTCGGGATTACTTACCAGAGGATATCTTATCTTTCAATAATGAGGACGCAAAAGGAATCGAACAACCTCACAATGACGCACTGGTAATATCTATCCTTATGAATAAAATTCAAGTTAAATGTGTATTGGTTGATCCAGGTAGCTCGAAATACATTATTCGATCGAGGGTCGTAGGGCAGCTTGCCCTTTAGGATCAAATCATACCTGTAGCTCAAGTGCTCAACGATTTTAACATGGCAAGTGAAACCACTAAAGGGGAAATCATGTTGCAGTAAACCCGGTCGGAAACATCCAAGAAACAAAGTTCCATGTAATAGAAGGTGATATGAGAACACACTACTCGGGAGACCCTGGATCCATAATATGAGGGAGGTACCTTCAATGCTTTATCAAGTCTTGAAATTCCCAACACCGGAAGGAATCAAAACGGTGTACAACGAACAACCAGCAGCCAAAGAGATGTTTGCACTCGATGAGGTAATACCAGTATCGACACCAACATCAACCAAAGGACCAGAATCGAAGGAAAAGCAGGAAGTCAAATAGCAACCACAGTCGCGGGCTTTGACCACATCACAATAGCAGGAGACTCTCGAAGATGATGATTATATGATACCTCGAACCTTTTTAATCCTCGATGATTCCGATGCCATGAAGTAAACGGTCGAAGAGCTGGAAAAAGTCATATTGATCGAGCATTTGCCCGATCGAAAGGTATACCTAGGCATGGGGTTAACTCCCAAGCTCAGGGAAAAACTCATTAAATTTCTTATTAAAAATATGGATTATTTTGCTTGGTCCCACCTTGACATGACAGGGATCCCACCAGAGATCAACACTCATCGGTTGAGTTTGGACCCAAAGTTCAGACCAGTAAAGCAAAAGAGAAGGCCACAGTCTGAGGTAAAGCATGCATTCATCAAGGATGAGGTAACCAAACTTCTCAAAGCAGGATCCATCTGGGAAGTAAAATATCCCGGGTGGTTAGTAAACATAATTGTAGTCCCCAAGAAGGGGAATAAACTTAGAATGTGTGTAGACTACAAAGACTTAAACAAAGCATGCCCTAAGGACTCTTTTCCCTTGCTGAATATGCTACGATGGGTCACGAGATCCTCAGCTTTCTCGATGCCTACTCCAGGTACAACCAAATACAAATGAACCCGAAGGAACAGAAAAAGACTTCATTTATTAGTAAGTATGGTACTTATTGCTATAATGTAATGTAGTTTGGGCTAAAAAATGCTGGTGCTACTTATCAACACCTAGTAAACCAAATGTTTGAAGAACAAATAGGTAAATCAATGGAGGTTTATATTGATGACATTCTAGGCAAGTTCCTGCACGCAGAGGACCCTTTGACACATTTGCAGGACACCTTCGACATATTGCGAAAATATAACATGAAGCTAAATCCCGAGAAATGCGCATTCGGGGTTAGTTCAAGCAAGTTCCTCATCTTTATGGTGTCAAATTGGGGAATCGAGATCAACCCCGATAAAATCAAGGTAATTGAAGACATCACAGTCATGGATAGAATTAAGGTCGTACAAAGGTTAACATGACGGAAAGTCGTTTTAGGCTGGTGCATCTCGAGGTCTTCAGATCAAAGTCATAGGTTCTTCTCACTGCTCAAAAAGAAGAACAATTTCACTTGGAACCCGGAATGCCAATAGGCATTGGAAGAATTAAAACGGTATTTTTGAGCCCAACATTGCTTCATACTCTAAAAGCGGACGAGAAAATCTACTTATATTTGGCAGTCTTGGAGGTCGCGGTAAGTGGTGTCCTAGTTCGAGAAGAGAAAGGCACGTAATCTCCTATTTACTACATTATCTGAACTTTAGGTGAAGCAAAGACCTGATACCCACACTTAGAAAAATTAGCATTTTCTCTAATAAGAACCTCTAAGAAATTAAAACCGTATTTCCAATGTCACCCAATTTGTGTTATAACCACTTATCCCCTTCGCAACATTTTACACAAGACCGAGCTCTCGGGTCGACTGGCCAAATGGGCCGTTGAAATCAGTGGGTATGATATCGAGTATCAACCCCGAACGGCCATCAAGTCTCAAATCTTAGCAGACAACAGCCGACTTTACACCAGCCTCGTACCCGAGGTCAAAAGGAACTACTGCTAAAATCGAAATACATCCTCGGAGGTGTGGACTCTTTTTACAGACGGTGCTTCGAATGTGAAGAGGTCCTGGCTAGGCATCATTTTGAAGCCACCCATAGGCAATACGATTAGACAATCTATCAAATCCCCTAAGTTGACTAAAAATGAGGCTGAGTATGAGGCCATGATTGCAGGTCTCGAGCTGGATAAAAGTTTGGGAGCAGAGGTCATCAAGGCCAAATGTGATTTGCAACTCGTGGTTAACCAAGTCAACAAAACCTTCGAGGTTCGAGAAGATCGAATACAGATGTACTTGGACAAATTACAGGTAACCTTACACCGGTTCAAAGAATGTATCCTACAGCATGTACCTCAAGATCAGAATAGTGAGGTCGATGCCCTTGCAAATTTGGGGTCATCAATCGAAGATGATGAAATTAGCTCGGAACTATCGTATAGCTTTCAAAGTCAATCAAAGAAGGCCACGCCGAAATACACTCCACAAGCCTAACTTGGGATTGGAGGAACAAATATATTGATTACCTGAAGAATGGGAAACTTCTGTCGGACCCTAAGGAATCGAGGACTCTGCGAACAAAAGCTGGACGATTCACGTTGTCCGAAGATGGAACATTGTACAGAAGGATGTTCGATAGGCCATTAGCAATATGCTTGGGTTTGGGAGACACATACTATGTCCTACGAGAAATTTACGAGGGTACTTGCGGGAACCATTCCGGTGCCGAATCACTGGTTCTCAAATTCATTAGAGCAGGATACTATTGGGACAGTATGGAAAAAGATACCAAGGAGTTCATTTGAAAATGCGACAAATGCCAAAGACATGCACCAATGATCCACCAGCCCGGGGAGAAACTTCATTCAGTCCTATCCCCGTGGTCGTTCATGAAATGGGGAATAGATATCATCGGTCCTCTACCATCGGCCCCAGGTAAAGCTATGTTTATTTTATTTATGACTGACTATTTCTCTAGGTGGGTTGAAGCACAGGCCTTTGAGAAAGTCAGAGAAAAAGAAGTCATAGACTTTATTTGGGATCACATCATATGCCGATTCGGGATGCCCACCGAGATCGTGTGCGACAACGGGAAACAATTTGTCGGCAGAAAAATAACAAAGTTCCTCGAAGATCACAAGATAAAAAGGATCTTGACGGACAAGCCGAATTAACAAACAAGACCATCATTCAAAACCTAAATAAAAGGTTGAACGACGCTAAGGGGAAGTGGAGAGAAATTTTTCCCAAAGTCCATTCTCCTTAGTATATGGCACCGAAGCCCTGATTCCGGTTGAGGTCGGGGAAGCCATTGTCAGGTTACGATACACGACGGAAGAATCAAATCATCAGGCTATGAACACAAACCTAGAATTTCTAGATGAAAAATGGTAAGCCGCCCTCGTCAGAATGGCAGCACAGAAGTAGCACATCGAAAGATGCTACAACCGAAGAACCAATCATTGCCATTTTCGAATTGGGGGACTTAGTTCTGAGAAAATTCACCCTCAACACTCAAGATCCAAATGAGGGTAAATTCTGCCCAAATTGGGAAGGAACATATCGAGTCCTCACAGTCATCGAAAAGGGATCTTATAAAGTTGGAATAATGAACGGCGAACAATTGCCGAATAATTGGAACATATCGCTCTTTAAATATTACTGCTAAGTTATGACTTTTTCCTTTTTCATTTATATTTGATACTAACTTATTGTAGGTGTTCGATTGAAGACTTCGAAAAAGTCTTCAACACAAGGACCTCAGGTTTTAAAGCACGCATTGCACTCTTTTTCCCTCAGATCGGTTTTTGTCCCAAATGGGTTTTTCCGGCGAGGTTTTTAACGAGGCAACAATTATTTGTGCTACCTGGGGACAATTCAAGAGTATTCGAGGCTTCCTTACAATCAACCTCGAATACTGGGGGGAATCACCCTCAAATGTTATGTTTTCAAGGAAAATGCTTCGTGTCGACAGGGTCTCGATAGGTAAATTTTGTAATGGGCCAAACGGTCAAATTAACCGTGCCCGTGTAGATTATTCGAGCCCTAATGGAAAAACATGTACGTATGAATAATCCATTGAAAGAAGTACCTTTTCCCTACCAAATATTCCATGCCTTAGTAAAATTTCTACTTTACAATTTCATACTTATGTTCTATTGCGGAAACCGGCTCAAGAGCTAATCGTAACTAAAGTTCGAGAAATTAACCCCGTACTCGGGGACTGTCGTCCGAAAATTGACATGCTCGAATTACTAAACTTTGAAATCATAAGACCTTAAAAAGGCAATCCCCGATTTTATAGGCCACGGCTACCCGATTCGAGGACTAACACTTTGAACAAGTTCGAAGTATAAGCGAGAAACGAGCCCAAAGGGTAAATCTCAAGTTAAATTCTACGGTCAAACTAACACGGTTCAGAGACATCCAAATTCCCTAATCAAATAGGCCTTCAAATATTTCCATAAAACTGGTTGAAAAAGGGCTACCCTCGGCAAATTTACATAGGGTTTCGATAACATCAACCCTCGAAAACCTTAAGAGGTATCAAATTATTCGAACTCTCGAACAAACTTATGCTAAGGTATAAGAAAGTTTTTCGATAGCAATGAATCCTAATGGATACAGATTTATCTCGTGATAAGGCATAACAAATTCTTATATGATTAAACTTTTTAACCCGAAAAGGGAAAAAAAGCCACTCTTTTAAGGCCATATCGACCCGATTCAAGAGCCTAAGGGCCATTATATTATTGAGTTCAAGGATCCACTCTCACTCAACCGAAACCTAAGGGTTTTTTCTACTCCGAGTTCGAACAAGTACTCACTCAATTATAGAGACTATACCAATATGATTTCAACGAAATTTTTGCAAGGCAACGAAGTGAGTCAAAATTCTCAGAAGATTTAAAGTGTATAAGAATTATCATAAGGCAAAGGAAAACAGAGTTTTCACAATTCACGAAATAGAAATCAGAGACAAATCGGAAAGAAAATGGATCTTTCATATATGCAAAAATATTTACAAAGACCACTCAGGTCTTACACAAAAAATCCAAAAAAGAAGAAAAAATTCTAGGTGCCTAATCTTCCCCGGGAGCCTCATCTTCATCCCCTCCACTCTCGGATCCACTCGAGCTCCCGAAACCATCATCATCAGAGAGTAAAGCTTTGGCTTCGGCCTTTAGTACTTTTGTGTTCTCTATATCGGCAGTAAGGTCAAAACTACGAGCATGAATCTCTTTGAGAGTCTCTCTCCGAGACTGGAATTTGGCATAATCAGCAACGCAGATTGATCGAACCTGAGCAGTGTCGGAAATTTCCTTTGCTCAAGCTTGAGCATCTTAAACATTAGCTCAGTAGACGGCTACGACCGTCTCCGCATCGGCCTTTACTCTTTCTGCCTCAGATGTGGCCTTTGCAAGCTTAGCGGCCAATCGAGTCTCGAGATCCTTAATTTTCTTGGCTTGGGCCAAGCCCTCCTCTTTCATGCTTTGGAGTTGACGCTCAGCCGAAGATAGCTGGGCTCGAGCAGTATCTTTCTCCGAGGCGAGGTGGTCCATGTTCTACTTCCACCCCAAAATCTCTACCTCTTATATCCTAGCCTCCTCACAAAGCTGCTCGATCTTTTTGGCCTTCTACTGAACCTTCAGGATCAAAGTATTAGTCGTCTTCCCCGAATCGACACACCAAACTTCTAAGAAAATTCTTCATTACCTGTTCGATCAAGTCAGTTTGCTCTTTGTGAGCTTTGGCCAGTTCAGATCGGAGGTCCTTGATCTTATCTTCTTTTTGCCTACTAAAGAGTTTGAGGGCATCTCTCACCTCTGTGAGCCTTTTAAAATCGGTCTCACACCGGTTTAGCTCAGCTCAGGATTTGGAAAACGCTTCCCGATGAAGCGCCACAGCCTATGGAGAAAGGAAGGAAATCAAGCAAAACGAAATAAAGGAAAATATAAAACTAATAACGGTGGATGCAGTCTACCTGGTTCAGGAGTCGCTGAACCTCATCGAAAATGATCGATACATCCAGATCGGAAACATTATCGACCCTCGTGAAGCAGCCACAGGATAAGTCATCACCTTCGTGGGCCGTTCCTACATCGGGGATCTCTATAGCCTGGGCTTCTTGAAATTGCCCCTAAAAAATGTGGGGAGGGGCGGCGAATCATCAATGTTGATTGCCTCAATCAAGACACTTGGGGTGCTCTCTCCTTTTCGGAGGGCCTCGAAATCGAACCCTTCAGGCACACCCGCCAATTGTTCGTCACGACGGACAGGTACACTTGCCGATTGTTAGTCATGGCGGGAGACATATTCAGCCTCCAATGACTCGGGGACTTTGCTAGGACCATCTTCCGAGATATCCTCAGTCCAAAGATGAGCCTCATTGACCATCACCTGCTCAGCTGCCTTTGAAGATTCGGCGCTCTCCGTCTTTCAAGCTACCAGCTCATAGTCAGCATCTTCTTTATCCTCTTTTTCATCTCGTAGTTGCAGGGCTATGTCGGCAGGCAGAGCGGAAATGTCATTCTTCGACTTACGAGCCTTGCTCTTTTTAGGCTTTGGAGTATCGGAAGGTGAGACCCTTTTCCTCTTCTTATCCTTAGCCGGTTTTGGGGCCTCCTCTTCCCTAGGTGGGGGCGGCCTCATGATAGCATTATCTCCGAGACCTGTATGGGGGGAAATCAAGTAAAAATAAAAAAGAAACATTTCACAGAAGGGCATCAAACACGGATAAAGAAGCTTGCCGTGATTTTTGGCTTCCCATCGACCCTTTGCCAACTCGCGCCACGAGCGCTCAACGTACGAAGAGGTCGAGGCTAGTTTCCGAATCCAACTTTCAAGGTTCGGGATTGCACCGAGCACCCAAGAAAATGCTGCACCATACGAAAGGATGACAATACGAAAAGACAAAAGAAACAAAACGGTAAACGGAAGCTATAGGTGGGTTTGTACTTACGCTTCATGTTCCACTCTTTCGGGAATGGCATCTTCTCGACCGGAATTATGTCGGAAGTACTCACTCAGACAAATCGGCCCATCCATCCTTGGTCCTTGTCCTAACTATGCTCAAGAATAGCACCTTTGTGGCCCAACGCTGAAGCCTTATTAGTCTGCCTCGATAAAGACGGGGGTTGTACATTCTAATGAGATGGTCGAGGGTAAAAGGCATCCCCTCGACTTTGCTCACAAAGAATCGAAGCAAAATAACTATGCGCTATAAAGAAGGATGAATCTGGCCCAGGGTTATTTGGTATTGGAAACAGAAATCGAGGATAACGGGGTCAACGGGACCCATCTTAAAAGGATAAGTGTAAACATTCAAGAACCCTTTCACGTGGGTGGCGATGTCCTATTCAGGGGTCGGAGTCACCACCTCTTTGCCTTCCCAATGGTAATCTTTTTTCACCTACTTCAGGTCACCCTCAGTTATCGAGCATATATATCTCGACATTGGCTAGGGACCGACGAGGGTTTCTCGATCTTGAAATTGGAAGTGAGATCGCACACCCCCGGAACGCACTCCTCGATTCGTGACTCCATCGGCGTTTTAGCGCCGACCGGCCACGATGAAGAAGTTTTCTCCTTTTGGGGAATATTTTTTAATGTTTTTGCCATTGTGGTATAGATTCAGAAAAAGAAGAAGATGAGATTTACAGTTTTAAAGAAAGATTGATAACGAGGCCTCGAAATTGTGCAAGAGCGGAGAGGCTAAATGAGATGTGAAGAGCTTTAGAGAATTGCAGAAAAATTTGAAAAACTTAGAAGGATTCTTAAGATTAGTACAAGAAAATTTCAATGTAAAGTTTAAAGAAGTAAGAAGAAGACCTATTTAAGGATTTACGGCGACAGTTCAAGGGCACTAGTGGCCGACCATCAACTGACGCTAATTAATGATCTTGGGAACCATACCGACGCGACGATTCGGTTGTTTATGTCGCTTACGTCATAAGAATGACATCATAATTGGTCAAAGTATAAAATCAAAGACTCAATTCGTTTCTTCTCATTACACTCCAAGAAACGAGGGGACTATCCCGATTTTACTATTTAATCAAGACCGGGAGATCACATCGAGGGTCAGCCTCGCAATTGATCGGGCTATAGCACGAAGACGAAGTGTCGAGTTCAAGAATTGAGGTGTCCGTCGAGACCGAGGCCAGCAGCAATCGAGACTAAGTATGACCAACTTCGAGTGAAGTGCAATAACGGAAAGACGAGATATCCGTAATCGGTCAAAGATCACGGCTGAAATTCCGGAACAGATCAAATCAAGGGCGATTACTTGCACCAATCATGGGATTTACTTCCGTAATTAGAATTGTACCAATCCTCTAGTATATAAAGGGAAGTCCTTATCATTTATAAAGAACCGACATTCACGAATATCAAAGCAATATAATATTTCTCAACTTACTTGCTTGTTCATCAGCTTATTGTGCCTTTAACTATTCTTGCATAACTAGCTCGAGGGTGTCCGAGCTCGAGGGCTCTATTCAAACGCTGGTTTGCTTTGTATCATTGTCAATTTGTATCATTTATCTTTACGTTTATCAATTGATATTAGGTAAAATCACATATCCTTAAAACCACATTATAAGTTTAATTGTTATCCAAATTTGAGGGTACAGACTTTCTCTAATATTAACAGAGGCATTTCTCAAATGGTCCGACGAAGAGCGCAAAGTGTCACTCTTCCGAAGTATTCCGTTTGAAACTTCATTTAAAAAGAAATCATTTCAAACTAGGCAGACTTTAGAATCTTCGCCAAACAGTCACTTTTGGTTTATTATTGAGAAAGTAGATATTTTTTTGGAAAACAATTTTGGAATCGTCGTCATGAATTGTCGTTTTTGAAAATGCTTTTGGAAACCATCGGTCATGATATCGTGAAGACCTAATCTTTCATTGCATTGGGTTTTCAGTATACATTCTGTTTTGATTTTTGGAAACTAAAATTTACTCTTAACTAGAAAAAAACATTTCTTTCTGAGAAAACTTTTCTAATTCATACGAACGAAAGTGTCAAGCGCCTAATTGTATACGGTCAAAATTGGGTGTGCCTTTTTGTATGACTAATTGAGACCGGAACATGATAGGTCAAGGTTCAGCCTCGTGTTATATCGAACCATGATGCAAAGTTAGGTTGTCGAGCTCGTAATCCAAATACCGACCAAGATCGAGATCGATCGAGATCGAGACCGAGCAAGATAAAGATCGAGCGAGATCAAGGAAAACTTACCGAGCCAAATAACGAAAAGCCGAAATATCCGCAATCGGGTGGGGATCACGACGAAAATCCCGACACGTATCAAAAAGAGGTCGATTAATTAACTAATCATGAGATTTCTTACCTCATATAGAATTGTATCAAGAGTAAGACTCTCCTACTGTATAAAGGGGGTTTGATCATTTGTAAAGGACATCATATTCACGCAATACAAAGCAATGTACTGTCATTTTCTAGCTTTCATTTTATTGTTATTCTTCTCATAAGCCAGTTGAAACATCTTTTGGTTCAAGGGTGACTAAACTCGAGGGCCAAGGCTATTCAATTTATGTGGTTTACGTTTACTATTTTATCCTCAATTTCAATACTAATTTATTCTTCTTAATTTGTACCAAGTTATATTACGTATCCTTAAAACCGCGTATAAATTCAATTGTTATCTGATTTTAGGGTAAACAGTTTGGCGTCCACCGTGGGGATAAGGATAATAGTGATTACCTGGTACAAACTTTCGTGACACACATAATTTTACACTTGTTCTTTGAAGTATTTTTTATTAAAGGGATAAAAAATGTCGAACTCTCAATTAGCACCCCAACATATTGACAATGATTTCGGCCAACAGGGCGAAAATGATAACATAGCACCAGGGAATGATGTACCCCTGGTTGGCCTCGATGGAATCCTGGTTGTAGATCCAATCGACGTCAGTTCACATGTAGCCATCAACGGTAATTTGGTCGTCGATCCCAAAGGCAGCATCCGCGGGGATGCTCAATCAGCCACTCCGAGCACACGTGGCGGTGAAGATGGCGATATCAGCTTGCGGGTGATCTTCGAAATGTTGTAGGCTCAACAGGCAGCAACAATCCCCGACCATGAACAACATTATCCGCTCATTGAACTCGCCCGCGAATACCTCATCAAGCAGAGGAAATAATTGTATGGGCCAAAATTACCCTTGTTAGGTTAAAGCCAAGTCGACATTAGGAGAACGCTCAGAGGTTACCACGCAATACCAACATGAGTTCGACAAATGACGAAGGTAAGGTCGAGGAGTCAACAAAGACCGAGGTCGAGGACAAGCATTCATCTTAAATGGAGCTATAACGACTAGTTTTAGGGATAAGACTTTAAAGATAATATTCTATTAGATATTCTCTGAATCTGCACTATTTGGATTTTATGGCACCCATCCCCTTATGAATAGAAGGAGAGTTATAGGAGGGGATTGGACACTCATTTTATAAAGAAATACTTTGATATTCTTTAGAGATTCTTGTTTTATATACATACAAAAGACACATTTTTCTTGAAATTTATGTCGAGCTTTTCTCCCACGATCAAAGGAGAATCCGAATATTCAAAGATTCGTCAATTATTTTTCATTGTCAGAAGAAATATTACACGATTTCATCCCCTTTTTTCGGTCATCTATGTTACATTTATTTACATAAATACCATTATACACCATTTATTGCTATTTAATGCTATTTATTTTGTATTTACGCCATTGAATTTTGTGTATTATTATATATTCATCATTGTTACCACATTCCTCCACGGCACTGGTTAAATAATCTAGTGGATATTATTGTTGGCTAAGATTAACCGTATTTGTTAAGAAAATCTAATTGTTTAAACCTAGATCTAAATTTTGCATCAAACACTGAAGTTGGGATTCCATGAGACATTAACACGAAGACCTCCTGCATGTAGCAGCGGAAAAGACGACAAGATAAGCTTTTGGAAGCTGAAAGTTTAGCTGAAGATTTGTTAGGACCGAAAAAATCAGGTGTCATGCGGAAGCTAATAATGCAAACCTTTAGCGATGATAAATCAGACAACAAAAGAGAAATCTACCAAAAAAGACACAAACATATAACGTGGTTCGGTCAACTGACCTACATCCACGGGCGGAGATGAGCAATCCACTATAATAAAAGAGAGTACAAAATATCGAGAGAACAACCTCATGAAGAGGCAAACACAAGTGACACACTAACAATTGTCCCGTAAAGTTCTCCCCCTAAACACGACTCTCAAACCCCATATGGCTACATTGTGGATGCTACTGAATGAGAGGGACGGATCTTAAATTTATAGAACTCCAAACCTTTTCCTACAAGAAAAGTGACTAGCCAAATATCGAAGAATTATATTTTCCTTCTAGGAAAAGAAAAACCCAATTATGGTAAATATATTGTCCTCAAACCAATTATGATAAGAAAATCTGGACAAACACCTAATAATTCTCCCCATTGGCCTTAATTTTCTGAATAAATAAACTTGATCCACCTTCTTCGCATAGCCTTCAACAGGGTCGTATTTCCAAATCTCTATCACAAAGTTTGTCTCAACATGCGTAGCACACCGGTTAAATTTCTCAAACAAAAATTACGATTATCGTCAAATATGTTGTGGCTAGAACTAAACCCGCCAAGATGAACCTGTCTTGAACCTCGCTCTAATACCACTTGTTAGGACCGAAAAAATCAGGTGTCATGCGGAAGCTAATAACACAAACTTTTAGCGATGATAAAAAAAGAAATCTACCAAAAGAGACACAAACATATAACGTGGTTCAGTCATCTGACCTACATCCACGGGCGGAGATGAGCAATCCGCTATAATAAAAGAGAGTACAAAATATCGAGAGAACAACCTCACGAAGAGGCAAACACAAGTGACGCACTAACACTTGTCCCATAAAGTTCTCCCTCTAAACACGACTCTCAACCCCCATATGGCTACATTGTGGATGCTACTGAATGAGAAGGACGGATCTTCAATTTATAGAACTCCAAACCTTTTCCTACAGGAAAAGGGACTAGCCTAATATGGAAGAATTATATTTTCCTTCTAAGAAAAGAAAAATTCAATTATGGTAAATATATTGTCCTTTCCTTCATGAGACAGAAAAATCAATTATGGTAAGAAAATCTGGACAAACACCTAACAAGATTAATTCAGTTGCGTGAATTTTTTAGATAGTATTTCTAAGTGCACGACAACTTGAATAGCTTGATGGGACGGCCATGAAAACTGCATATGACTGCTAAGTATTAGATGATTGAGTAAAAGAGAATGATTTGAGTTATGATGCTCACTTACACTTGGCTTTGCGTATGGAACTTCATATGGAGGAAGAATAGAGGGATTTACGTCTGCCTGACCGAACAACAAGTTTTGATAGAGTAACCATGCCATACTGCATATGTTTTAATATTTTTATTTCTACCATACGAAACAAAATATTTACGCCCAGAGGTGGCCCAAGTGGATCAATGAAGTTAGAATTAGTATCATAGAAGAAAAGGTTCAAATCAGACGGAGGCAAAAAAAAAAAAAGTCATTCTTCGCGTGTCTACACCTTGGTAGACAAAATTGCCTCGTACTTGTGGTTGAGAAAGATGAAGGTACCTAGAGAAATAGTTAATGTGAGTACCATCTAATTATCTGGGTACTGCCTAATTGAACAAAGACAGAAAAAGAAATACCAATTATTTGTATGCGTGATATGTTTCTAAATGTGCTTAAAAACGACCGTCTAACATGAGTCATCTCTGGGTTAAATTCAAAAATAGCCAAATTTACAAGTGGTAATTGAAAAATAGTCACAATTTCAAAAGTAATCAAGATTTAATCACTTTTCACGTAAAGATAAATCTGAACGAAAATACTGTTCAAAATTCAAAAAATATTTCAGCATAATATACTGGAGTTTCAGTATAATATACTGATCCAGCATAATATGTTGGAAGTTCATACTCAGGTACTCTAATCTCTAGTATATTATGTTGGAACTTTCCGTATGTTGGAGTTCCAATATAATATGCTGGAAGTTCATACACAGATGCGCTAATCTCCAGTATATTATGCTGGAATTTTCGTGTTGCAGCAAAATAGTAGTAGCTATTTTTCAATGACTTTGCAAATACTGACTATTTTTCAATGACCAATCCGAAAACTGGCTAACCCATGCTATTTTCACGTCATCTCTATATTATTAGTTTTAAAGGAAAGCTGATGAATTTTGGTCAAAAATTGGTGCATATCAGGAGTTGGATCCAAAGAACATAAGAGATAAGCCCGGTGAGCTCAAGTAACAGCTCAGTGTATGGCCCGAACCAATCCAGTCCTCCCTGCCCGTTAACTGAAGCAGTAGGGTTGGCAGGAGAGTGGAATGTTCACTGGCTGACCTGATAACAAAACAACGCTCACCATCCGCCAAAAAGTTGTCATTGCAGCCACAAAATGGTTATATTATCATCAAAATAAAGCTTATAATCTTACAGAACTTGTAGCCTAACAGACACTAATGTTACTCATTCCCAATCAGCAATGTCAAATTCTGAATGCTAGTCAATACAAGCAGTAAACAAAAAATGTCTAAAGTTACCAACTGAAGTGTCTCGGGATCATCAGAAAATATCTTATGTTGCAGTTTGCAGATTCTCCTGATCTGTATGCAAGCTTCAAATCCACATCCGCTTTTAGAATGGCTGAGTAGGATAGCCTTGGACATGAAAAGCTCGCCCACGAACAAAGGAATCAAGAATAATGCTTGGCAGGCTTGACTATTTACTGGATAAATCTTCATCTACACTTTCTAATGAATCAAATCGCTCAGACCTTCGGTGGCTACCAAAATCAACAAAAATAGCAATCAATGAAGTTATTTTGCAGAATCTTCAAGAGAAAATAGACTAGGAAGGCTTTGGAGGAGGGAAAAAGAACATACAAGCCACTCTTGCACGTCAAAATCATGAGTAATATAGTAGGCAAATGAGGAAAATCTAAAGGTTTACCATCATACCTTCTTAAGAGGTAACTTTGAACTGCTAGGTAATGCCGGTTTTAATATTTCAAAAGAACATACTAGTTGCTCATCGACACTCAATAAAGCACCTGCATTGTCAAATTCCCCGCCATAGTTGGGAGCAGAAAATATTGTCACAAGTCTTCGCTTAGCAAAGAATTCATATCCATCCTCCACCACCTAAAACAAAAGTTTAGTATAAGAATCCGGCTTTCATCAAATATAAGACTTGAAGAGTATCATTTTTCAAATTTAAGGGCACCGATAACAAAGATCATCCAGAATATCTTCAAAGGAAAAAAAATTGCTTGTCAAAGCATGCACACAACAAAGTCAAAAATAGAGACAACTAGAAAGAAAAGAGGACAAGCCTTTGACGTGGAAAATCATCATAGTGTACGAGGGAAAATATGCGAGAAGAGGAATGACATTTACTACTACAGTCTACAGATAGAAACTATTACAAGAATACTCTCTCTCAATCTCTCATTCATAAAAATCATTTTATCTATAACTTTTTAACACAACAGATCTAAGCAAACGGGCCATTTTTGGGCTGAAAGCCAAATATCTAGTGGATTTATGTAAACATGTTAGAGGGTTAGAGGATAAATTTTGAATCACAATACTTTTGAACCAGTAATGTGCAAGTGAAAATCTCAATAATGGTTCTTTTGGAGTCGATGAATCAGAAATGATAATATACTATCTGGAAATGAGCAACATATTATATCAACACTGCGATGAAAAATTTGAGACATGGTTTAATCATTAATGTGCTTCACAGCAGACAAAAGAAATTCCTGGAAAAACACTTAACTGATCCTAAAATATCTAAGTTTCTCTTTTTGGAATGGAACGCTAAAGTAGGAGATGGTACTTACCTCAAGAACATTTTCATATTTAAATTTTAACATAATTTTTTTATTTTTTATGTTATTGAATATGGTATATCCCCACGGTGTGGGATAATACTGGGTATGTTGTTGTTGTATTGAATATGGTATACCTGATGGCCTCGACAGATGAGGTCTAAGTCATTCTTTGCCAAAAATTCGGCAACTACGTCAGGTCCAAAAGTACATGAAACACCTCGATCACTTTCTGACCATCCCTTAATTCTAGAGTCAGGATCAGACCATAACAGATCACAGAGCAAGCCGCTATCTGGAATCTCAGCTGGCCGCTGAATTTCATTTATTTGATCCAAATTTTTTAGCTCCGGAGAAAGACCACCATGCATGCAAAGGATCTTTTCATCTATAAGTGCAGCAACAGGCAAACAATTAAAGCAGTCCGTGAATATCTTCCAGAGCCGGACATTGAATCTCCTTTTACACTCATCGTAAAATCCATATACCCTGTTGATTTTTGCGTCTTCATGGTTTCCCCTAAGAAGGAAGATCTTATCGGGGTACCTTATTTTGTAAGCCAGTAGCAAACATATTGTTTCCAAACTCTGTTTGCCTCGATCTACATAATCCCCAAGAAAAAGGTAGTGTGCAGCAGGAGGATAGCCACCATACTCAAAAAGTCTTAAAAGATCTTGGTATTGCCCGTGTATGTCACCTGCAAGAATGGCACCGGGAAAAAATAAACGTATGAGATATTACGCAGCAAATGCAGTCAACTATCATGACCACTTTGGAATCAAGGTAGTTTCAAGTTTCAACAACAAAAGTGCTCTCTAAAAGCATAAATATCACTAAAGAAATCTGATAGCTAAGGAATCATAAAGAGCCTCAAAAGGCACAGCAAACAAATGAGACAATCACACATTGCACGGACATTCAAATTTGCAATCCATGTCCATCAGTTAGCATCTAAAACGCATCCATTTTACCACGAATTACCTGGCAAAAGTAAATGAAAAAACTCTCTGCATACTTCAAACTTAGGTTTTAGAATAATAAAGAATTCTTTACTATTGCTATGTTCTTGAGCCGAGGGTCTTTCAGAATCAGCCTCTCTACCCTTCGGGGTAGGGGTAAGGTCTGCGTACTCTACCCTCCTCAGACCTCACCGGTGGGATTTCACCGGGTCGTCGTTGTTGTTGTTGTTTACTATTGCTATGTTAGCTAAACAAATTTTGGAATTTCGCATGTGCTCATGTTGACAAATCTAATGTAAATATGCCCCTGATTTCTTGCAGAAAATGAGACTGGTCATCCCATTCAAAAGCAGGAGAGCACCTCTTGCTCTAATTCTCAGGCTACATCCATCTGATCACCCCCAGATTTTTGCACATGGAAACAAACATTGGCAAACCAAAATCTAACTACCAAGTTCAGCTTTAGCAGAATCCTCAATTTCCACCGACAGAAATCAGGAGGCAAAAAAAGGAGATCTTTTTCTTAACCAACAAAGAACAAAAGAATCAAACTTTCTCTGTTTTTTTCTTTTTTTGGACAAATAAAGCAACATGTTTAGATTAAAAAAATCGCTGAGACAAAGAAAAGGGAGGTACCACAAATTATTAGAGGCTGAACAATGTTTATCATCAATAAAGCTATTCAATTCTCCATTTACACAAGGGGGGAAAGAAAAGGGAGGTACCACAAATCCTGACGGGGGCACGAAGTTGGAGAAGATTGGGTTGAGAGAGGAAAATCTGGCGAGCGTTGACACAAAGCTGGCGGATCTCAGACTCAGAAAGCTGAACCTGTTTCCCTCCCTTCCCTTCCAATAGCCTTCTTATTATATCTTCCAATACTCCTCTCTCCATCATCCCTTCCATTGTCATCATCTTAATTTGATTGTCTCAACAAAATTCCCAGAAAATAACAGACCCAACCCACCCACCCACCTACTTGAGAATTCTTGAAATGGGTATTATGCGTGCGTACAACTAAATGGATATGATTGTTGATGAAGTAAATAAGAAGGTGGGAAGGCTTATGTATGAAGACAGATAATGTCCGAATTGCAAAAGTTTAGGTTGATCTTTTGTTGTCAAAGTCCCATAAGGATGCGTGCTCTGCTCGTCTCCTCCCCTATTATCTCTCTCTTCTCTTCTTTTCCTCCATCATTCTATTGTTTTCTCTCTCTAAATATATATTATATTATATTATATTATATTATATTATATTATATGATTATTATTGAGATTATAGCAACATGGACACAAGGAGAAGATTCAATATGGTTGAAAGCTTCAAAATACTAACGGAGTAGATTATAAGGAGCATTCGTGTTATTGACTGTTGACTCAAAGGCGCGGGGGCGCACGATTTTTTGGCATATTACAGCTTTCACGCGCTTGCTTGATGGATGTGAGACCACGCTCTGCCCTATAACTCTGCCCCCAAAACCGCGTTTTCCTTTTCTTTTTTTTTTTTCCTTTCCAAAATTGGAATTTCTTGTAAATCACAATTTTGGAAATAAGAGATTGTGAGTACGAGTCTTCCAAGAGCAAAGTGAAAAGTTCTTGGAAGGAAGGATGTCAAGGGTCTATTGGAAACAGGTTCTCTACTCTAGGGTGGGGGTAAGATCTGCATATACACTACCCTCTCAAGATCTCATTAAGTGGGATTATATTAGGTTGTTGTTATTGTTTGATTTCTTGTAAATCTGTTACCAAAATTATGAATAGATCAAACTCATTTCATCAAAAGTTTTAGAATTTAAACCCCATATTTGTAAATATTTATATTATAATTAAAATTTAATCTGTTATAGTAAGTTATTATTTTATTTTTCAGTTACAATATCAATTATCGAGTTTGATGTCAATTACCTGTTGTTGTAGATTCAATTTAATCTAATAGTATGATTTTTTTTATAATCCATACATAAAATATAAACTCAATTATTAATGTTTAAACTAAATTAAAGTAGGCATAAAATGATTTTCGTCAATTTCAAGTTTTAATGATTTTTTCAAAATTTACTATCTTGTGAAGTAAAACAACTAATATTTCTCTTGAGGAGAAAGAGAGAAAAGGTTCATTTCTCTTAAAAGGAACTAGAAAGAGAAAGAAGGCGAAGTTTTCCTACTGTCACGACTCAAAATCTAATAGTCGTGATGACACCTAATCCCAACCCGCTAGATAAGCCAACAATCACATAATAACAATGAAATCGAATAATTATGATTCAATAACTCAACATCGGAAAAATATCATAAAGTATATGAGAAATAAAACAAAAATACTACTACAGCCAACCCTAAAATCTAGTGTTAATGAGTACACGAGTGTAAGGCCCCGTAAATTTCCGGTTAGAAATTTAAGATTTTGTGGTGTCGAGGTAGGCTAATATGTTAGAAGGTAGTAGTTAATTTTCGCGGCTCGCAAGCTCGCTATGGTACGGACTTTTTGGGTTGACGAATGCACTAAGGAGTGGTAGAAATTTTTGGCAGATGAATGCAATTCTACGATCAATTTCGCAACCGCAAATCTATTCCGCGGATCGAATAATCATCGCGGAGTTGAGCAGAAAAAGAGTTGAATTTTTGAAGATTATTTTGCGGTCCATTATGCGATCGCATACCTGTTTCACGGTCCGCACTTCAATAACAGATTTGGCATGAAGAATTTCAGAGAGATTCTACAGTCCATTTCGTGGCAATAGAATTGGTCTACGGACCGTAGACCTGGTCGTGGACTGGTCTACGCTAGCCTAGTTTTTGGCATCACTTTCGCGGTCCATTTTGCGGGTTGCATATCTGTTCTGTAGTCCATTCTGCGACCGCAGAGTTGAGTTCGGAGGGTATAACTATATATTTTTATAACCCCATCCCATTTTGATTAAAAGCCTTTGGGACTCATTTTGTAGCAAATATTTGATGTTTTAGTGAGAAGTGAGAGTATCTTGGAGAGAGAGGGAGAAGACCTAGCCATTTTAATCATCCATCCTTGCCAACCTTGAAGATTCAAGGAATCACTCACTAGGCCATTATCTATCGGGGTGAGACCTTGTCTTAAAACCTTCATGCAATTGTTATGGGTTTAAGTAGGTTATGGAGTTGGAGATAGGCCTTGCATGTGACAATAGGTGGTAATATATGATATTACTGAACTATTTCGAGTAGTTTCTTGTTGAAATTGGTTGAGGAAGGAAGGGATTACCATTGTAGAGCTTTATAGTTGATTTTGCATAATTGGCATTTGATAAAATTTCTAAAAGAGTCACACCATGAGAATCCTTTGAATTATTATCCGAATTTTGTTATCTTACTATAGATTGATATTGCTATAAGTGTTGGGATGTTGTAGCAACTTAAGAAAAGCGCAAGCAAGGTATGTTGACTAAACTTCTCTCTTAGAATCAAATTCCACGATGTTCCCATAAGTTTCAAGTATGTTTGGCCAAATTCCTAATTTCCATGTTTTGAGTTATCCATTACAAATTTGACTATTCTGAATAAGCTTGTGTCGAAAGATATATACTAGAAATGTGTGCCGAATGCTCCTATCATATAGTGTTCTCCTTCGAGAATGTATTCAAATGTGACCACTATGTCGAAATATTATGATTTCAATCTTGTTTTCATTGCAAGTTATTATGCCAAGTTGTGGAAGAAAACTTAATGCGCTTAAGACTCTTATTGTTCATATATATCAAACTTTAATTTCCAAATGCACTTATTGTTGGTAAAATATAACTATATTGAAAGTGAAAGAAGTAAGAGTGAGATATAAAATATGTTGGTTGTTGTAACTAGTGCATTTGATTGAATGTTTTCATCGTAAATCACCATGCTCTCCTTTACAAATATTTTCGATGTGATTTGGATTCTTACATACTAATGAGTTGGAATTATATATGGCCCTTTTAGGGAAGAAGTATTCAAGAATAAGTGGTGTATCACTCGTTTATGATTTTTAACTTGTGCTTTAATTGCTAGTTATTTTGCTCAATTCTTTGGAAAAGGAATCTGTTGTGTTTAAAGCCTTCATTACTAATGAATTTAAAGTCATGATTTCCGGAATATTCTATATGTTTATGTTTACGATGATGCTTCTTGAGATTAAAGAAATGAAAGTGAGGAATATGAGATACGGCCACTGTGCCATGAATGAAGAATCATATGTATGGCCAAGAGAGCCAATGAAATAATAATGTTATAGTGGTTGAAAGTACTAATGAAACAATATACAGTGTGAAAGATTATGAGGTGAATGCGCTTGTATTTTTATTTCCTTTTTATGCAAAACAAAATATTTTTAGGAGTATCATTAGTGAACCGATGAAGGGTGGGTCGAAACAGCCCACACCCGAAATTACAAGTGTCGGTGTAGGAGTGGGTTGTGATTATTCCCCTTAATTGGGATGAGATTGATATTTTGAGATTATTCCCTTTAATTGGGATGATACTGATAATTAGCCTTGGGTTGGAAGTGATGAAGTTGGCCCACACTGCATATGTGGGAAGACGGCCTAGCCGCTCAGGTGGAGATCAGATGCCATATCGCGTGCATGGTGGTTCCTACTCCTGGTAACACTTTTCTTTTTCGCATCACATGTCAATCCACATTGTTCATGGAGATATGGCCTAGACAATCAGGCATGATCGGACTCCGTGCTAAAAACATGGTGGTATATCGATGCTAATTATCTCCCAACCAAATATGTATATATATATATATATATATATATATATATATAAATATATATATATATAAGATTATTTTCATATTTTGAAAATTGTTATCTTTTAACTAGACACTTGGAGATATCATTGATTGTTGCTTGCTACTTCCATGGTTTTCCTATTCTTATATTGGCATTTTATTTCGAAAGAGGACGTTTAGCTTTACATACTAATACTATTCCATATGTACTAACGTCCCTTTTGCCGGGAGCGCTGCATCTTTTATGGATGTATGTTGTTTGCCAGCGTGCAACTTTGACCCTTGTTAGTAGTTCTTCTCTATTTAGCAGTTTTTGGTGAGCCCTACTCTGTTCTGGGCCTTATGTCACTTGACGTTGTACTTTGTGTTTTGAGGTCTACCCGGAGTCTTGTCATCGACACTTCCATACTACTATTTTGTTATACTTAGAGACTTCGTATACATGTTGTAGGTGGTGGTCGATGTTGAGTAATAAACTAGAAGTGTTGGTATTGGACAAACATATTTTTCTCTCGTAACTATGAACTTGTAATATTTTGGAAATTGTAAAATGAATATCCTTTGAGTAATGGAAAAAAGAATATGGAACACTTTGCTCTTCTTATGTCTATCTCTTGTTACTAATTCCTATATTGTGGTATCATTATTCATGGCTAAGATTGGATAGAAGGCATCTAGTAGGCTTTCTTAACCGAAATATCTCGGTTGACCACCAATCGCACTCCCCGAGGTCGGGGTGCGACAACGAGCACTACTAAACAACAAGATAAAAGCAAAATCTTCTAACACATCTGCCTGAACAATAGAACAGTAAAGATAGAAATAAATGTAAGAACTTTAAAGACTGCGAACGACATAGCAACTATCTCGTAGTCTCCTAAAAGCTAGCAATAACTCAAGTCTGAAAATCACCTCGATCGGATATACCTGAATCTACATACGAAGTGCAGAGTACAATATGAGTACAACCGACCTCATGTACTCATTAGTAAAAACACTAACCTTGGGCTGAAAGCAGTGTCGAGCTCAAAATAATAGTCAAATGCCAATATATTAATAGCTGATAACAGTTCAGAATATAAAGGAAAAACCATAGAGACAAGTAGCTCAATGATATCATGTTCAGCTTGTTCACATTTCAGAAATTTAGACATGCTTTCAAGTATAACAGTTAATGCTCAACACATACAAAGTATTTTATTTAACAGCTAGCATGTGTAAGGTACACCTCTATGCCTGCATTTCAAGTATATATGTCAATCAACAATGTCATAGTAGATCCATCAATATTCACACTTAGCACTATACGGGTGCCTGGCACGACTGCCCATCATCAAAGCACATATATAAAATATTGTGCATGCACCGACTACTGGCATGTCAGACTCTGAAGGGGCATATTCCGCCCAAGCACTAATCATAATCATTTAGACCAATATTAAGGTCTGGTACACGCATCACCCAAACACAATAACACTTAACCCAATATGGGCTTGGCGTACGCGTCATCTCAAAATCAATATGAAACCGGCTCTATGGCCCAAACTTAGTCATTTGCCATTAATGTCTCAGATAAACACATCTCAAAATGCCTAGTTTAACAGAGTTACACATGAGGCATCAACAACATGTGTGGAATTAAATAATAAGTAAGAAGACAGAGATATCACATACATATATATCATCATGATTGAGAACATGTGTACAAATAAGGCATATAGCTCTGAAACAACAAGAATAGTCCTATCAAGTCTCAAATAAATAGCACTTAGCCTAGACATGATATCTAACATGAATTACATCACAAATGATCAAAATAAGTAGGAAAACATGGGGATAACAAGATATGATAGCAAAACAAGCTCGGTAATAGCCTAATGGCCTCCCCAAAGGTGCACGCACACACGCTTGTCACCTAATGCATACGTCACCCCAATATCTTTCATATAATGTAGTTCTCAGGTTTAAATACTCTCAAATCCAAGTTTAGATGTGTTACTTACCTCAAAGCGTGCAAATCAATACTCCAAAAAGTCCTTCCCACATGTATCGGCCTCCGAACTGCTCCAATCTAGTCACAAACAACTTAATAACATCAAATAATACCATAGGAAATAACTTCAAACAATAAAGTTTCGATCTTTATCAAAATTAAAAAGTCAACCCGGGGCCAACACCTAAGAACCCAACAAAATTCACAATCATCCGAATAACCATTCAATTACGAGTTCAACCATACCAATTTCATCCAATTCTGACCTCGATTTGGCCTTCAAATCCTCAATTTTCACTTTAGAAAGTTTATACTGAAATCTCCCATTTCTTCACTTTAATTCACCAACTAAATGATAAAAATTAAGATGGAATCATAAATAATAAACAAATCCGAATAAAAAATACTTACCCCTATCCAAATCGTGAAATCGCCTCCAAAATTTTCCAAAACCGAGCTCTACAACTCAAAATATGATATAATAACTCTAACCCATGAAATGAGTTTTTAACAGTCTACCCAATCATTTTCCCTTCGCGAACGCAGAAGATGCCTCATGTTCGTGAAGCACAAATCTCACCAGCTGCCAAAACTCCTTTGCGAACGCGATGACCATCGACCCCATGCCTACTGGAACGCAAAGGCTAAATGCTTGATGTCCTCCAAGCTGACCTCCCTTCTACCCGAACACGACTCTCTGCTCGCGATCCCGATGCACAAACTCTTCAAGCCTTTGCGAACGTGACCCATGTGTCGTGAATGCGAAAAAGCCCATACCAGTTATTAGATCAACAGTTCCTCAAGTCAAAAACATGGTCCGACGACTATCCGAAACACCCTCGGGGCCCCCGAAACCCCATTGAAATATACCAGCAAGTCCTAAAACACGATACGAACTTATTCGAAGCCTCAAATATCATTAAAAAAATATCAAAATAACGAATTGCACCCCAATTCAAGCCTAATGAATTTTCAACTTCTAAAATAAATGTAGATCCTTGTCAAATTAACTCCGAATAACCTCAAATTTTACAGAAAAGTCCCAAATGATACAACTGACTTATTCTAACTCTAGAAATCAATATTTGAGCCCAATATCAATAAGCTCAACCCTCAATAAAACCTCTCAACCTTCCAAACCTCCAACTTTCCAACTTTCTCCAAAAAGCATCAAATTAACATACGGACCTCCAAATCAACATCTGGACATACGCCTAAGTCCAATCACCATACAAAGCTATTAGAACCATTAAAACATCGTTCTAGAGTCATCTACACAAAAGTCAAACTCCGGTCAACTCTTTCAACTTAAGTTTCCAACCTTAGGACTAAGCGTCCCAATTCACACCAACACTTCACCAGAATCGAACCAACTACCTCAGAAAGTCACATAACCATAAATAAACATAGAAAAAGCGATAAATAGTAGAATGAGACTACAATACACGAAACGACCAGTCGGATCGTTACACCTATGCTAGAGTTTGGATCTTTTTCATGAATTCTTAGGGAATTGGGAAAAAAATAATAAAAAAGGAACAAAAGGAGAAGAAAAGAAAAGTCGATCAATCAAGAATAATGAAGATCAACCAACCCAATCCCAATACTGACTCAGCTTAGGCCAATCTGATAGCAAGGTAAGTCGAGAACGTACCGACATATATTATTCGAATATTAAGTACTGGACATCTCTCAGATGGACTCTAAATGAGGACGTTGAAATTCTTCATTTTTTCCGCTTAATCCACCTTCACTAATGAAAAATGAGTACTGCATGATCTCCTTAAAATTAGTCTTAGTAGTTATTATGTCATGCTACCGTGTAGTTCATATAGATTGATCATAGGCTTGCTTTTTCCGTTTAGTCAGGAAAGGAAGAATAGAAAACTGAGTTTTGTTTCTTTCGATGAGGAAAGCAGCTAGGTCAAGCAAGATATATTTCCATCACTTTCCCACCTGACCTGCTTTTTGGTTAGCTTCACTATGGAAAACACTATTCTAACCTAGCTGGCGGTATATCTTGCTAATGTCGTCAGAATCATCTTGCAAGCGCTACACTTATATAGCAAGTCCATGTCAAAGGTTATCTCCAAACTAGTTGGACTCTACAGTTTCACGATACTTGTTTGTTTACCCTAAAAATGGATAATAATTGAATTTGTATTGTGGTTTTAAAGATACGTGATTTTGCTTAGCACAAACTAAACAAAAAGGTAATTTGATATTGAAGTTGATAGTAAATAGGAATTAAAGCAAACCAAATGAATCAAGTAGCATTGGCCCTTGAATTCGATCAGCCTTTGACCAAGTGATGATTTAGTTGATACAAGAACAAAGTAATAGAATGTTGAAATCTTAAGAGAAAAGTAGTATAATGCTTTGTGTAACGTGAATGTGATATGCCTTATAAATGATTAGCTCTCCTTTATATAGTAGGGGAGTCCTACTCTTGGTACAATTCTAAATATAGTAAGAAATCTCATGATTATCTAATTAATCGGCCTCTTCTTGATACGTGCCGAGATTTTTGCTGTGATTCTCACCCGATTGAGAATATCTTGGCTTTTCATTATATGCACAATTACCAATAATCTCCTCGACCAAGTTAAAAAGGATTGCAACTAGGTCGAAAAGCACGTGGTGGTGCCCTCGCCTGAGGAATCGATTGTCACACCTCCTTTTTCCGCACCCGAGGGGGGGGGCAGGGGAGTTTTTTCCAATTAAAGGACAATCGAAACGGGATTTGTTTATTTATTTCAGAGCCGCCACTTGGGAGATTTAGGGTGTCCCAAGTCACCAATTTTAATCCCGAATCGAGGAAAATAATGACTCCATATTGCAGTCTGCGTACCAGAAATCTGGATAAGGAATTCTGTTAACCCGGGAGAAGGTGTTAGGCATTCCCGAGTTCCGTGGTTCTAGCACGGTCGCTCAACTGTTATATTTGGCTTGATTATCTGATTTTATACAAATATGAACTTATGTGCCAATTTTATCTTTTAACCGCTTTCATAATTATTATTATTTTTTACAAGGAATTGCAACGTCGTGAAAACATACCTCGAATCACGTTACATCAATGTACACGTGATTGTTGACATATCTCGACTCGGTTGAGATTTGGATTTGGGTCACATAAATGTGCACCCGAGTTAAGGAAAATAAATTATTAAAGGCGCGCTTAAAGCAACTAGCGTATTGTTATTTTGGGGAAAAGCCATGAAATTCGCTAAACGGCATGTCCCGAATTCTAAGTATTTTTATATATATACATTTAGAGGGCCCCGCACTTTGTACATCTTTGTTTGTCGAGGCTCGTCTCATTCCTTATGAAAAGAATTTGCAACGTCATGGAAATGCATCTCAGACCACGCCACAATCAATGTACCCGTGGTTAGAGACACATTTCGATTCCGTTGAGATTTGGATTTGGGTCACATAAATGTGCACCCGAGTTTAAGGAGATAACATTATTAAGTACGCGCTTAAAGAGACTATCGCGTTATTATTCTGGGAGGGCCGTGAGATTTGCTAAACGACCCGTCCTGGAAACTGAATGCTTCGATAATATACATTTAACGAGGGCCCCGCAGCTTGTGCAATTTTATTTATTTTTTGTCGAGGCTCATCTCGTTCTTATTTTAAAAGGATATCCTATAGCAACTACGTTTCTTGTCGCGTTTGTCTCTACTAATTGAAAACAGTAGATAGTCCTAATTAATTACGTGCTTGCAAGTTATCTATAACAGCATTCAGAAATGCTTAAAAATCAGAAACGAGGCTGCGTGCACAGTCAGCCGAACAAATAATCACGGGCCCAAATCCAGCCCATGCGTGATGGGCCAGACCTGGGCCATGGTTTGTTCGATGCGGGCCTGCTTGGTCCGTTTCGACCTGGGCTCGACCTTCGCGAGGTTGAGATTGCAAGCTATGTGTTCTTTGTCTTAAAACATGGTTTACCAGTTATATGAAACAGTTTATCGGAAAGGAAAGAACTTAACTAGTAGAGTACGATTTTCATGCTTGGCATACATTACAGAATTATACTACACCATTAAACTAAATCTAAGATACAACCTATTGCATTGGGCATGCTTTTATCTACCAGCCTGCATATACAATTGGATGTAAATTTACCCTACATATACAGTTGCTATGTGTTAAAGCTAACCCAGTATCCGAACAAAATACAAGCTATCATACATCCCGGATCATTCAGTGTACAGGCTATACATAAATAAATGATCTTCAACCCTTTTCTTTGTATTCATTCTCAACTTCAGATTACATTGACAGTATTAGTTGTGTACCTGGTATAGAAGAACAAAAGAAGAAAGGAATGATCAGCTGGGCAGTATGCAATAAACACAGCAACAACAGATACATAGCAACAACACAGCAACAAGCCAACAACCACAAGTGTTTTCCACAGTCCACAGACAACCAACAACAGTTTACAGAACAAAGAAAAACCAGCAGATGGTCGAGCACCAAACAAGTAATCCCAGAAAGAGTAATGAAACAAACAGAAGTAACAGAGTGTTCTATGCAGCAACACCAGCAGTCCAACAATCACAAGCAGCTCAATCAGTGCAAACAACAAAACTTGGCTGAGACAACTTGACCAAATACAAACTCTTATGTAGCTTTCAGACAGTGTTTTGGTTACAGTGTTTACTAGAAATTTCCTTATGTTTTCAGTTTTTCTTTAAGCTCACAAGACCTCTCTTAAGACTCAAAATTTTCCAGCCCCTTTTAAGTTCTGAAATGGCCTATTTATAAGCCAAACGACCCAGTGCAGCTAAGCTGCCTGGATCCTCCCACTTGCAGACTGCCCATACTCTTTAAACCCATGCTTAAGCATCTTTTGATGCCAGCCATTTTGTTCCCCACGCCTGGCTTTTCTTTAATCAAGAGTTATGGGTTCATTTAAGTATTCATTTTAAACCCCATACTCTTGTGTCTTGTTCCCCATTGGTATTAGTTTAATCCCAAATTAGTACCCTACTTGTCAGCTCATTTAAACTAAGCCTTTTTGTTCTTTTCAAACCCCAGACTACCCTTGTTAAGCCTTGCTTATTACTGCCCTGCCCATTGCAGCATCAGGGCATTCTGAACTCATGAAAGTTCAAATTCAGGACTGCCCTGGACTGAACTTTTCAGTCATTTTTGCAATGCAAACAAACTCATTTCAGACGATGCCGGGCATTCAGTCAGTGACAAGGTTCAATTAGTCACGTGAAACTATTAGCTCATTTGATCCATTAGTTATAGAAAACTAATCGACGAGGTTTATCGAGTCGACTATACTAAATACAACAGGTAATAATCAATCGTTCACATAAATGATACGTACAGGGACCCAAAAGGCATCAGACAACTTTTGTTCAATTACTGGGAACCTATATGAATTATTTATGCGACGACTATCCTAATCGAACATGTTTATCATAGGATACATTCAAATCACACACAGAAAACAATTGACCAAATAAAAGGTCTTTGACAGAGATGGAAGAAATCAGAAAAAATAACAAAAAGAACAAACAAACACAACGAAACATGCTGACAACTTAATTAGAACTAAACAAAGGGAAAGGAAAACTTACCGAAAAATGTTTAAACCAAACTGACCCAAATCTGACTCAACTTTGACCATTTGAGGCCGAACAAATTTTAACCAGGGTGTTCTCACATGAGAACACCTTGGTTAAGGTCCATTAAACCTCAAACCCTTGTTAAGGCCGGCTGGATTCTAAGGCTATCCGTGTTCTAGGTTTTGGATTTTCAGATCTGGTTTTTTAGGAGTTGTGGGTAGATTCGGACCAAACCTAGTCTGGTTTGGTCACGAGGAGTGTCTGGTATGAAGATGGGGTGGTTTGGTATAGATCGAGTTTCGTCTCGAATCTTCAAATCCAGATTCGAGACGATGGAAGGTGATTCGAGGTACATGGTTAGTAGATTTGTGTTCAGGGTGGTTGGATGTTTCAGGGGTTTGAAGGGGGTGGTCACCGGCGTTCATGCCGCCGGGTTCTGGTGAAAGGGAAACTAGGGCGGCGTTAGGGTTTTGGGGTTTCAGGGCTTGGGGAAGGAGATGACTGAAGGGGGGGTTCGGATAGGGGGCGTGGGGTGAAGGGCCAGGTTTATATACGGAAGGGGAAGAGAGATTGGAGCCGTTAGATCAAGTGATCTGAACGGCTTAGATCTATTGGTGGGTAACAGGACGGGGTCGTTTGGTATGGGAACGGTGTCGTTTTGGTTTAGGTGAGGGGTTGGGTTGAACCGGCTAAATAGGTCGGGTCATGAGGGAAGCCAGGGACCGTTGGATCAATGGGGTTGGACGGCTCAGATCAACTTGCCTGAAACGGCGTCGTTGAGGTGAGTTGAACAGCCTGATCTGGACCGTTCGTTTGAATCAGATCAACGGCTTCAATAGGGACGCCGATACGGCGTCGTTTGAGTCCGTGCTTGGGCAGGCGCGTCTTGGACTGGATCAGTGCTTTGGTTTTGGGCCTCGTTTTGGGGCCCAATTAGATTTTCCTTTCCTTTTTAATTTCAACAAATTAACCAAAAATTCCTAAAAACAATGCAAATAATTAAAATAAACTTACACACATATTGTGCAACACCTACAACAATAAACACACATATTAGAATTTTAAAAATGGTTAAATCACAGCCTAGAGTAAAAGCTGCATATTTTTTGTGAATTTTCTCTTAAAACCGGACTACGGCCTGATTACCCACGGCGTTCTTATTTTTTTTTTGTTTTTTTTGTAAGATTAATTGCAACACGGGCCGAACCACAAATGACTAGCAGCACATGTCATGAAAAAATTGGGAATTTGTACAGCGAGGTCACTGGTCACTATTTTTGTTTTCTTTTGGAGTGATTGCCCGTAAAGCAAAAATCACGTGCTTATAGCTGCCCCTCTTTGCACGAGGACACGAAGGGTTTTCGCGCAAAGATAAAGCGGGCGATTTTTGCTCGTCCGAGTACTCCGTGTGAAGCATTTTTTGAAAAAGATTTGACCGAACCTTTGCTTCAGAGGTTTCCTACATATCCTGGGCTAAACAGGAATCAGGTCAATGTAGTTCGGGAAACTTTGGTAGCTGGGACTACCGTGTCACTGTAGTGCTTGCTGTTGTTGTGCGCTGTTGCCTGCCGCTGTAGGATGCTACCGCTCAACCGATCTCCTTGTTACATTGTTCTTGAAAGGAAAAAACAAGAAGCTAAGTTAGGGTATGAGATCTCATCTATCTTCAACTTGTTCTTGTTGCCTTGCTTTCTTGTCGGCTAACGCTTTCCTTTGATGCCCTTATTTTGTGAACTTGGGAGATGATGCTAGTCCTTCGCCTTTTCTGGATGCCAGTTTTCATCACTTTGCTTGATTTGCTGGGAACATGGCTTTCTTCTTTAAATCTTTCAATGGTTTCTTCAGTGGTCTGGCTTCCTTTATCAAATTTGTTATGTTGGGCATGCTACAACGTTCCCAAACTGCTTCTTTTGAGACGCGTTCCTTCTTCCTTTTGAATTGCGCGCTTGCCTTTGCAGCTTTCTGCTTCTTGGTGCTGGGGATTTTATTGTATACTGGTGGGCGACCTAGAACTTAAACGTATTCTCGCATTATACTGGTGGGCGACCTAGAACTTAAATGTATTCCCGCATTATACTGGTGGGCGACCTAGAACTTAAATGTATTCCCGCATTATACTGGTGGGCGACCTAGAACTTAAATGTATTCCCGCATTATACTGGTGGGCGACCTAGAACTTAAATGTATTCCCGCATTATACTGGTGGGCGACCTAGAACTTAAATGTATTCCCGCATTATACTGGTGGGCGACCTAGAACTTAAATGTATTCCCGCATTATACTGGTGGGCGACCTAGAACTTAAATGTATTCCCGCATTATACTAGCGGGCGACCTAGAACTTAAATGTATTCCCGCATTATACTGGCGGGCGACCTAGAACTTAAATGTATTCCCGCATTATACTGGTGGGCGACCTAGAACTTAAACGTATTCCCGCATTATACTGGCGGGCAACCTAGAACTTAAATGTATTCCCGCATTATACTGGTGGGCGACCTAGAACTTAAACGTATTCCTGCATTATACTGGTGGGCGACCTAGAACTTAAACGTATTCCCGCATTATACTGGTGGGCGACCTAGAACTTAAACGTATTCCCGCATTATACTGGTGGGCGACCTAGAACTTAAATGTATTCCCGCATTATACTGGTGGGCGACCTAGAACTTAAATGTATTCCCGCATTATACTGGTGGGCGACCTAGAACTTAAATGTATTCCCGCATTATACTGGTGGGCGACCTAGAACTTAAATGTATTCCCGCATTATACTGATGGGCGACCTAGAACTTAAATGTATTCCCGCATTATACTGGTGGGCGACCTAGAACTTAAATGTATTCCCGCATTATACTGGTGGGCGACCTAGAACTTAAATGTACTTGAAATTGTTTCCCCGTTCTTCCGAGAATTTTTTTTGACAATTGGCAGAAAATTTTCTGCCCCGGTTTTTGGTGACTTCCCTGGCGTTGCATCTCGCTGCCATCATCAATCCTTTGTTTTCCTGCAGCAGACAAAAGGATTTAATTAGTTTTAATCGTGGTGGTAGAGGGTGCCTTTCCGGCGGATGATTTTTCCTCTCTTCCCCTTTTCTTGCTCTATGTCCCCATAATTGGTTAGTGGACAAAATTGCCTGCTGGGGGTCTCTAGCCTGCTGGGGCTGGTTTTCAATTTGTTCCCTTTTCTGCTTTTTCTTTAAGCACATGCTGTGGGAATCTGCTTTTAACTCCCGAAACCACTCCCTTTAGGATCTTACTTCCTCCAAAACTGCCGGGCACGATCACTGCATTGCCTGGGACTGGCCTTTAAGACTGTTTGTGTTGTCCTGCATTGGATGAATTCCCCTTCGGTCTCTGGTAGTAAGCTTTGAAAAATCCTTTTCAAGACAACTTTTAGGAAGAGAAATAAAAGATAGAAAAAGGCGAAAATCTTTCTGAACCAATATTTGGTGGGAGGAGAAACTCAGAAGGACTTATGACTGGTCCCCGTGATCATGACGTGCACCATAGATTCCCGACCCAGTCTATTTGTATCAATCGATTTGCCTGATTGTCTGACTTGCTGGGGATGATAAATGAGTGTCCATTTTGTTGCGAATGTGGTAGCTTTTGTTGATCTGTCTTGTCGCCTCATAGTGCCCTTCGAGGGGTTTTCACTAATGAAACTCTCTCTTTTCTCTCATCTCCCGGCGCCTTATGGCGCCTGTGAAGGTTTTCACCAATAAGACTCTCTCATTTCATATCTCTCATTTTACGTCGCCTTTCGGTGCCTGTGAAGGTTTTCACCGATAAGACTCTCTCATTTTATTTCTTAATTGAAGAATCGGGGTGTTGTCGATACGACCCTCTCTTCTGGAGATCCCTTTGACCATCAATTCAATCCCAGTCTTATGATCCTCTTCTTTGCTGGGGATCGGTGTATTATTCTCGGCCTTATTTGCCTGACTTGGCATCTCTTGGATATTGATCGGGAGGTCTTTTGGACGTCGATATTGGTTTTGGTGTGGGGCTAAAGAAAGGCTATAAACATGAAAATAATTTGATGGGTGATGTGCTACAACTTTGGAATCAAACCTTTGTTGGAACTTGAAACATACCCTCTGCCCCGGTTTTCTTGCTTGGGGAATTTATTTTTTACACTTATGTTGCGCTATGTGCGTTACGCACACTGTGCCTATTATGAACACTATGTACATTATGCATCCTATATTCACTATGGTGCATACTATGACCGAGCCGTGAGGCGCCTACGTATCCTCTTTGAGGAATCAGGTCAAACGTAGTTCCCATGGTTTTGTATTTCTTATGATTTTATCTTCCTTTTTTTCTTTTCCTTCTTTTCATTTTCTTTTTCTTTTCTTTTTCTTTTTTTTTTGTCTTTTCCATTAGTGATTCCAAAAGAGGGGTATGAAAGAATAAATTAAGGCTCAAAGGGGGAAGCAAGGGTTAAAAGTGTTTGGATAGAAGAAAGAATTGCCTCCGTCATCTCATTATCCAATAAATGCCAAATACAAACAAATAAACCAAAAATTTCCATAATTAAAGAAATTATGCATAATATCTCTTGACTGCATCTGAATTGATAGCCATGTCGACACATCTACCTTCGACATCTGTCAAACACAAGGCACCGTTGGACAATACTCTGGTCACGATATAAGGCCCTTGCCAATTTGGGGCGAATTTGCCTTTTGCCTCGACCTGATGTGGGAGGATCTTCTTCAATACCTGCTGCCCTACTTCAAACTTCCTGGGGCGCACCTTCTTATTATATGTTCTTGCCATTCTCTTCTGGTACAGCTGACCATGGCACACTGCTGCCAATCTTTTCTCATCTATCAGGCTCAACTGTTCCAATCGAGCTTTGACCCATTCATCATCATTAATCCCGGCTTCAGTGACAATTCGGAGGGATGGAATTTCGACCTCCGCCGGTATTACGGCCTCAGTTCCGTACACCAACAAATAAGGAGTTGTACCTATGGAAGTCCGGACTGTAGTGCGGTAACCCAACAAAGCAAAGGGTAATCTCTCGTGCCATTGTCTGGACCCTTCCACCATCTTTCGCAGTATCTTCTTGATGTTCTTATTGGCTGCTTCGACCGCTCCATTCGCCTTGGGACGATATGGGGTGGAATTGCGGTGCGTAATCTTGAATTGTTGGCATACCTCTCTCATCAGGCTGCTGTTAAGATTCGCACCGTTATCCGTAATGATTACTTTTGGGATCCCAAATCTGCAGATGATATGGGAGTGCACAAAATCCACCACTGCCTTTTTGGTTACCGATTTGAAAGTTTTAGCCTCAACCCATTTGGTGAAGTAATCAATGGTCACTAGAATGAACCTATGACCATTGGATGCTGACGGCTCGATGGGCCCAATGACATCCATGCCCCACGCCACAAACGGCCAGGGTGCTGACATCGTATGTAACTCTGTTGGCGGAGAATGAATCAAATCTCCATGTACCTGGCACTGATGGCATTTCCTCACGAAAGTGATACAGTCGTGTTCCATGGTGAGCCAATAACACCCTGCTCGAAGGATCTTTCTTGCCAATACATATCCGCTCATGTGTGGTCCACAAACTCCAGCATGTACCTCTGCCATAACCGTCGTTGCTTGACTGGCATCTATGCATCTCAACAATCCCAAATCCGGGGTTCTTTTGTACAATACTCCTCCACTGAGGAAGAAACCATTCGACAAACGCCGAAGGGCTCTTTTTTGGTCTCCAGAGGCATGTTCTGGATATATCCCCATTCTGAGGTATTCCTTGATATCATGAAACCAGGGTTCGCCATCTGCTTCTTCTTCTATGGCATTGCAGTAGGCGTGCTGATCACGGACCTGGATGTGTAGAGGATCAACATACATTTTGTCAGGGTGGTGCAGCATTGATGCTAAGGTGGCCAAGGCATCCGCAACCTCATTGTGAACTCTCGGGATGTGTTTGAACTTCACCGATCGAAATTGCTTGCTCAGATCATGCAAGCATTGTCGGTATGGTATGAGTTTTAGATCTCGTGTTTCCCATTCACCCTGAATTTGATGTACCAAGAGGTCCGAGTCTCCCAAGACCAAGACGTCTTGGACATCCATGTCAGCAGCCAAGCGCAGACCCAAGATGCAAGCTTCATACTCGGCCATATTATTGGTGCAATAGAAGCGTAGTTGAGCCGTAACAGGATAATGGCGTCCTGTTTCAGAAATGAGTACTGCTCCTATTCCAACCCCTTTTGCGTTTGCAGCTCCATCGAAGAAAAGCTTCCAACCCAGTTCCTCAATTAATTCCATCTCATTAGTATGCATTACCTCCTCGTCGGGAAAGTATGTTCTTAAAGGCTCGTACTTTTCATCAACGGGGTTCTCTGCCAAATGATCGGCCAGCACCTGGGCTTTCATGGCTGTCCTCGTCACATAGACGATATCAAACTCTGTGAGCAGAATTTGCCATTTTGCCAACCTTCCCGTGGGCATAGGTTTCTGAAAGATATACTTCAATGGGTCCAAGCGGGATATGAGATAAGTAGTATATGAGGACAGGTAGTGCTTCAACTTCTGAGCTACCCAAGTCAGGGCGCAGCATGTTTTCTCGAGTTGAGTGTACTTGACCTCATGCACTGTGAATTTCTTGCTAAGATAGTAGATGGCCTGCTCCTTCCTTCCTGTGTCATCATGTTGCCCCAGTACACAACCAAATGAATTTTCCAAGACTGTCAGGTAAAGGATTAGGGGTTTCCCGGGCTTAGGCGGGACCAACACGGGTGGATTAGACAGATACCCTTTGATTTGGTCGAAAGCCTCTTGACACTCTGTCGTCCAACCTTCTGCAGCATCCTTTCTCAGTAGCCGAAATATGGGCTCACAAGTTGCTGTGAGTTGAGCGATGAACCTGCTGATGTAATTGAGTCTACCCAGCAAACTCATTACCTCTGTTTTGTTCCTTGGCGGTGGCAAATCTCGGATGGATTCAATTTTGGATGGGTCTAACTCAATCCCCCGTCGACTGACGATGAATCCTAGCAGCTTTCCTGATGGAACCCCGAATGCGCATTTGGCCGGGTTAAGCTTGATATCATACCTCCGGAGTCTTTGGAAAAATCTCCTTAGGTCTGCTACATGGTCCTCCTGACGCCAAGATTTGATGATCACATCATCGACGTACACCTCGATTTCTTTGTGTATCATGTCATGAAACACAGCAGTCATTGCTCGCATGTATGTTGCCCCGGCGTTCTTCAGTCCGAACGGCATTACCCGATAGCAGTAAGTTCCCCATGGCATAACAAACGCTGTTTTTTCCGCATCTTCCTCGTTCATTAGGATCTGATGATAACCCGCATAGCAATCTACAAAGGATCCGATCTCGCGCCCCGCGCAATTATCGATCAAGATATGGATGTTGGGCAATGGAAAATTGTCCTTGGGACTTGCTTTGTTGAGGTTGCGGTAGTCGACGCACACCCTGATTTTTCCATCCTTCTTTGGGACTGGTACCACATTGGCCAACCACTCGGGATATCGAGTGACCCGAATGACCTTCGCTTGCAACTGCTTAATCACTTCTTCTTTGATCTTTACACTCATTTCTGTTTTAAATTTCCTTAGTTTTTGCTTGACCGGAGGGTATGCCGGGTCAGTGGGCAATTTGTGAACCACTAAATTGGTGCTTAATCCAGGCATATCGTCATATGACCATGCAAAAACATCTTTGAATTCCATGAGGGTTTTGATCAATTCTTCCCTGACATTCGGCTCAATGTGGATGCTGATTTTGGTTTCTTGGACGTTATCAGCGTCTCCTAGATTTACAGCCTCAGTGTCATTTAGGTTAGTCTTGGGTTTTTCTTCAAATTGGCATAGTTCTCGGTTTATTTCTTCGAAGGCTTCACCTTCGTCACATTCAGATTCATCATCACAAACGACCTCTTGCATCATTGAGTCGGATTCAGATTGATTTATTAGACTAGGTCGAAGATCCGCTGTGCATGCCATGTCATTAGAACCAGTAAAAAGAGAACTGTTCAGAAAGAAAAAGAACAAAACAAAATTAAAATGGGACAAAAGAAAAGAACTTTATTAAACTTGCGGGATAAAAGGGTTCACACTTTTACAAAACGAAAGTAAAATTTGGATTACACCCTTGAATAATCCGGACAAAACAAAACACACAAAACATAAATCAAAGCCTACTACCAAGACTCCCCTCGGACAGGAAGAGGAGTAACTGTCCAATTGTTGGTCTTGGCCTCAGGCCCCACAAACTGTATCTCTGCTCTGCTGGAACCTTCTCCAGCTTCCGCCATACTGACATCCGCGAATAGCCTCTCAAAACTCTGATTCAGGTCTTCATTTATACCGATCAAAGGTCCTAGAATCTTTGGGACCGGTGACCCCTTGGCACCTGCTTTAACAAAAGACCGTGCGAGACGTGGCACCGGTTTAGGCAGAAACCAGACCCTCTTCTTCATTTTTCGCGCTTCCTTCCTATCTGCTGCGGTTGGTTTGAACCCTAATCCGAAAGTTTCCAAATTTTTAGGAAGGGAGACAGGTTAGATAATCCCTTGAAGCTCGACTCCCAGGCCTTTTCCCGGCACAAATCCATTACCCAGCATTTCTGAGATCATCATGACTGTTGCGGCAGCTACCTTAGGGTGCGGGATGATTTCTCCTTCAGAAATTTTGTTGGCCGACCCCGTATCGAAAATATGGTAGACCCAAGGACCTCTGTTATCAGCGGTCTCTATGAAAGGTACAATGGTTCCGCCCATGGTGCACGTTGTATCCTCGCCGTGTAACACGACCTCTTGTCTTTCCCACTCAAACTTCACCATCTGATGTAGGGTAGAGGGCACCGTCTTGGCTACATGAATCCATGGTCGACCTAACAGCAGGTTGTAAGATACTGTGGCGTCTAATACCTGGAATTCCATGGTAAACAGGACTGGACCGATGGTAAATTCAAGTACAACATCCCCACAGTGGCCGTTCCGTTTCCGTCAAACCCTCGGACACAGATACTGTTCTTATGGATCCTTCCGTGGTCGATCTTTAACTGGTTCAAGGTAGATAGTGGGCAAATATTGGCGCTTGAGCCGTTATCCACCAATACTCGAGTTACCACCGAGTCTTCACATTTGACAGCTAGGTATAGAGCTTTATTATGCTCCGTACCTTCCACCGGCAGGTCATCATCTGAGAATGTTACCCTGTTCACCTCGAAAATCTTGCTGGCAATGGTTTCCAGGTGGTTTACAGAAATCTCACTGGGTACATGAGCTTCGTTCAATATCTTCAACAGGGCCCGACGATGCTCCTCAGAATGGATCAGTAACGACAACAGTGAGATCTGGGCCGGTGTTTTTCTCAGCTGTTCGACCACAGAATAGTCTTGTACTTTCATCTTCCTCAGGAACTCTTCAGCTTCTTCTTCGGACACAGGTTTCTTGGTTGCAACTGGGTTGGTTCTTCTTAGCTCCGCCGGAGCAAAACATCGACCTGATCGAGTCAACCCTTGCGCTTCACAACTGACTTCTTCCACCTGTTTTCCTTTGTACATCACCACCGCCTTTTCATATTTCCAAGGCACAGCCCTGCTGTCAATCATCGGCAGCTGGACCACAGGCTTTATGGTCACCGGTTCTCTACATACCCCTTTCAACACGACCGCCGGTTGTCACACCTCCTTTTTGCGCGCCCCGCCCCGAGGGGTAAGATGCGCGGGTGGAGTTTTTCCAATTTAAGTGACAATATTCGAAATGGGATTATTTATTTAATTCAGAGTCGCCACTTGGGAAAGGTTTGGCTTTTGGTGTCCCAAGTCACCGGTTTATCTTGAATCCCAAATCGAGGAAATTTTCGACTTTTCCAAATGAAGTCTGCGAACCAGAAATTCTAAGTAAGGAATTCTGTTGACCCGAGGGAAGGTGTTAGGCACCCTCGAATCCCGTGGTTCTAGCACGGTCGCTTAAATTGTTATAATGGCTAAATATCTGATTTAAATACATGTTGTGACTTATGTGCTTTTATTAAGTTTTAACCGCTTTTATTATTATCATTTACTTTTATAGAATTGCAACGTCGTGAAAATGTATCTCGAACCACGTCACAATCAATGCACCCGTAGTTGTTAACACATTTCGACTCCGTTGAGATTTGAAATTGGGTCACATAAATGCGCACCCGAATTTAAGAATGTGATTTGATTAAGTCGCGCCTAAAGAATCTAACGCGTTATTGTCTTCGGGGAGGGCAGTGGAATTCACTAAACAGCCCGTCCCAAATTCTAAGTATTTATTATGACCAATTATTGAGGGCCCCGCAATTTGCCTTTTGATTTGGCGAGGCTCGTCTCATTATTTTAGAAGGGTACCCTACAAGAACTACATTTTACTACATTTATCTTTTAAGGGAAGGATGATGCCGAATTTTGCTGGTTTAGACAAATACGGACTGAATCCTTATTATGTTTGCCGAACCTAAACTTGTTTGATTACTTGATTGATTGTTCATGAGGTGAGAGCTACGGCATGCTTTGTCTTCAACAAGTGAATATGCTTATTAATTCGCTAAGTGAGATTGCAAACAAACTAACAACATATGTTGAGTTATGTTTTAACGACCTCCAAGTTCTATTCTTAACACTCTAACCTATTCGAAATTGATAAAGAAATCGGCTGTTTTATTAGGAAAAATTACTACTAATTGAACTCAAAAATGATTATCAGTTTTTCTCAACAATCATTACATCATTTCGAAATAAAAATCTGTAACGAAACCCAGTATCGAACCTGTATTGGAACGAATGAACTGACAAGAGAACTGGCATTCATAGCCATACTCTTAGTGTGACTGTATGGGAGTTTGTTTGGGGATACATTTATCCCGGACCCCAGTATCGCAGTTTTGTCAATTCAGTGGTCTAGGCAAAATACATACAATGCTTACCATGACTCTATGTTATACAGTCATACTAAATCAAACAAGTGTTATACTTGAACTGAATGTATACTAAATCAAAACATGCTGTCCATGTCATACTGTCATTACTATTGAGCCATGCTATCTAACAGTTCATCTTAAACAAAATGTATGCTAGTTCCTACAGAATATTTGCAGTTCACAGTAAGAATACAGGCCCAAACAACATTCGAACTATCTTTTTACACCAATGCTATAACATAAACTGGCGTTCATTCCTTTATTTCTGCTTCAACTTCAAACTTTCAACAATACAAGGTTCAAAGGTTGTGTACCTGGGAATATTTGCAATTGAAGAAAAAGGGCAATCAGTAGAGTAACAATGAACAAATGCAGCAGCAGTAACAGCACCAACAGCAACAGGGCAGAATAGCAGCAGGCAAAACAAATAGCAAGAAACAGGCTCGAGTGCAGAGATGCAAATATGGCCAATAGAAAGTAATAGCCAAATAGCAGCAACACCCAGTGGAATAGAAACAGAAATCCAAACAGACCAGACCAGTAGTAAACCAATGAAAACACTCGACTAATAGACACAACTGGAATTTCAAAGAATCAGAATTGATTTGAAACAGGTTTAACAACTGAAACCCAGTAATAATAGGAGGAAAAAGCTTCTGATTGTTGGTTGTATAGCTTCTATCCCTTAACCTCTCTCTATCTGTGTTTTTGTTTTTCCTTTTCAGCTCTTAAAGTTCCCAATCCCCTCACTGTGTGTGTATATTTTCTTTTCAGGTCTGATCCTCTCTCTGTATCTCTTTTTTTTTATTCTCACAGTGTATGTATATCCTCCTCTCCCTCTGCCTCTAATTCTGTCTCTTTTTATAAGCCTCGACACCATCTCTTTTAACAGCCTCTTTTCCAAATGTCACAGTACCCCTCCCATGTGTCTTTTACCTTTTCAGATCCCAATTAGTTATTTAAGTATATAACCCCATCAATATTCCCTGGCAGGCTTTCCTTTCCTATTTTATTAACTAAAAGCAAGCATGGGTAGTAGAATATATCTGACAGCATATGCTGTCAAACCATTTCTAAATCAAAAGCCCTTTGTACAGGGACCAGGCTGTGCACAATGCACATGCTGTGCACAAGTGCACATGCTATCAACTCAGATTTCAATTACAGATCAAGCCTTAGGTTTCTGAAATCATATTAACAACTATAAGTAACTGAACTTGGTTCTTAATTGATTCAGGCAAATGTTCAACAGAAGCAAATCGATTTATTTTGTTCAGGCAGTTGAAACTAATTGACGACTCATGTCGACTCGACTATATTAGCATTAACATACACAATCGTAGCCAAAAATCAGACATTCAAAGTATAGGGCACATGACTTGAATTGTACTGGCTAAACAAAATTATACTTCAAGGAATCAGTTAATGAATACAAATTTGGAACACGACCAGTACACATGCCTTATCAGAATAGGAGGGGTTCAAACAAACACCGTGGTTCAAGCAAAGTGGACAAACAGAAGTTGGTAAAAATTCAAAGATACAAATTGAAACAAAACATGAACAGCCATTCAATCACTCACATGGACCAAACAGAAATAAAGAAAGCAAGCAAGACTCACCTCAAGTCTTGAAAAATCAAAAACCTTGACTCGAACTTGGACAGACTTTCTTAAGGGTGAACGGACTTTAATCGAAGTGTTTCTCAGATGAGAAACACTTCGATTAAGGTCCATTAGACCTTAATCTCTTTGGTTTGGACGGACATAGGCCAGTGATGAAGAACTACAAAGTTCCAAACTCAGATCCGGGATTCATACTCCCCTGGTCAAATTCGGACCAAACCAAGTATGGTTTGGTCACGAGGGGTGTCTGGGGAGTGTCTGGTATGAATTTAGGGCAGATTGGTGTAGATTAGGTTCCGACTCGAATCTTCGAATGAAGATTCGAGAAGGTGAGATAGGATTCGAGGTGTGTGGTTGATAGATTTGGGTTCAGGATGTAAAGGGGGTTCTACGGTGTTAGGGGCGAGGTCACCAGCGTCCGTGCCGCCGGCTTCCATGGTGAAGGATACAGGGGCGACTCTAGGGTTTGATGGGGAATGAGGTTGAAGACGGAGGCTGGGGTTAGGATAGGGGGCAGGGTATGTTACGGGCTTATATATGGCTGGAAGGGGTTGATCTTAGCCGTTGGATGAGGCGAGATGGAAGGCTCAGATCTTTCTTTTGATGAGGAAACGGCATCGTTTCTCATTCAGAGCTTGGGGGTCGGTTTGGATAAGACGGGTCGGGTTAGTTAGTGGGTACGGGGTGTGAGATCTTGGCCGTTGGATCAGTTTGGTTTGAATGGTTGAGATGGATCGGCCTTGAAACGACGTAGTTTTGGTGTTAAACTACGTCGTTTTGTGTCCTGGGGTGGGCTGTTCGGACTGGGGGTTTGGGCTGTTCAATTGGGCTCCAGATTTTTGAAATGGGCACGGCCCAAATTCATTTTATAACAAATTTTGTCTTCTTTTTCTTTATTTCTAATTTCCTAAATACACAAACTAATTAAATAAAACCAAGCACCACTAATTAACACTTAACATATTTATTTCACGCGGATAAAATGTTAAAAGTAGGCAAAATTAAACACGACAACAAATCAGGACAAAAGAAAAAATGCGTATTTTTTGTAATTTTCCATCTAACAAACGGGTCATGGTTTAAATTACGCATGACACATACATTTTTAATTCTTTTGGAGCGATTGTCGCGTAAAACAAAAATCACGTGCTCACAGCTGCCCCTCTTTGTTCGGAAACACGAAGAGTTTTCGTGCAAAGATAAAGTGAGCGTGTATGAGCGATTTTTGCCTATGGACTACTCCGTATGAAGCATGTTTTTTTTTTGAAAGATCTGACCGAATCTTGCTTCAAAGATTTCCTACATATCCTGGGCTAAACAGGAATCAGGTCAATGTAGTTCGGGAAGTTTTGGTAGCTGGGACTACCATGGGATTGCAATGCTTGCTGCTACTGCTGCTGCTGTTGTCACTGCTACGTCACTGACCGCCTTATTACAAACAAACGAAAATTAGAAACTGAACTGACTACTTATATGTATGTCAACTGCTAGTTACAAGATTCCTATCTATGAATCTTTTACGACTTGATCTTGGGTCTTAGCTGATTCTGCTTGTAGACTCCGATCTGAATCTTGATGCTTGTGAGTTGCGGCGACTTGTGTAACCTCTGGGATACTGAGTGAGACGCGATTGGCAAGGTTCAAGCCCTTAATTAAACGTTGGAGTCAATCCGCTATCCATTCACTCTGATATCTCAGAATGTCTTCTTTTGTCTTTTCTTCTTTGATTCTGAGTTGAGACTCATCTCGTAGGTCATTTCGATCCGTGTGGCTCGAGGTTAGACCTGCGGGAAAAAACAAACAAACGAACGAAATTTTCTGCCCCAGTTTCACTAGGAAAATTTCGTTAATTATTCACCAGGAAGTTCATAAAATTGATGAAAGAGGATATGCATGCTCAGTTCAGGGTTGGAGCCCTAACACCGGCTAGCTGGGGAGAGGTTCGGTTTAGGGTTTAAAACCCTAATGCTGACTAAAGGAAAATTCAGTTTAGGGTTTAAAACCCTAATGCTGATTGCATGGGAAAGCTCAGTTTAGAGTTTAAAACTCTAATGCTGGCTGAAAGGAAAAAGTTCAGTTTAGGGTTTAAAACCCTAATGCTGATTGCATGAAAAAGCTCAGTTTAGAGTTTAAAACTCTAATGCTGGCTGAAGGGAAAAAGTTCAGTTTAGGGTTTAAAACCCTAATGCTGACTAAATGGAAAATTCAGTTTAGGGTTTAAAACCCTAATGCTGATTGCATGGAAAAGCTCAGTTCAGAGTTTAAAACTCTAATGCTGGCTGAAAGGAAAAAGTTCAGTTTAGGGTTTAAAACCCTAATGCTGATTTCATGGGAAAGCTCAGTTTAGAGTTTAAAACTCTAATGCTGGCTGAAGGGAAAAAGTTCAGTTTAGGGTTTAAAACCCTAATGCTGACTAAATGGAAAATTCAGTTTAGGGTTTAAAACCCTAATGCTGATTGCATGGAAAAGCTCAGTTCAGAGTTTAAAACTCTAATGCTGGCTGAAAGGGAAAAGTTCAGTTTAGGGTTTAAAACCCTAATGCTGACTAAAAGGAAAATTCAGTTTAGGGTTTAAAACCCTAATGCTGATTGCATGGAAAAGCTCAGTTTAGAGTTTAAAACTCTAATGCTGGCTGAAAGGGAAAAGTTCAGTTTAGGGTTTAAAACCCCAATGCTGACTAAAAGGAAAATTCAGTTTAGGGTTTAAAACCCTAATGCTGATTGCATGGAAAAGCTCAGTTTAGAGTTTAAAACTCTAATGCTGGCTGAAAGGGAAAAGTTCAGTTTAGGGTTTAAAACCCCAATGCTGACTAAAAGGAAAATTCAGTTTAGGGTTTAAAACCCTAATGCTGATTGCATGGAAAAGCTCAGTTTAGAGTTTAAAACTCTAATGCTGGCTGAAAGGGAAAAGTTCAGTTTAGGGTTCAAAACCCTAATGCTGACTAAATGGAAAATTCAGTTTAGGGTTTAAAACCCTAATGCTGATTGCATGGAAAAGCTCAGTTTAGAGTTTAAAACTCTAATGCTGGCTGAAAGGAAAAAGTTCAGTTTAGGGTTTAAAACCCTAATGCTGACTAAAAAGGGAAATTCAGTTTAGGGTTTAAAACCCTAATGCTGATTGGCTGGGGATAAAGCTCGAGAATACTACACGATCTATTTTTTGAGTTTTCTTGTTTTAATAGAAGATATAAGGGAGTTTTGCGGGAACTTACCTTTGAGTGAATTCCTTATTGCCAAAATGTTTCTTGTACCCGTGTACCTTCTTCTTTGGGCGACACCTGCTTCTTGCACGGTTGTCTTGGATTAACACCTGTTTCAATTTCTCAGACAAAGAACAATTGTTAGTTTGAAAGTGACGGTCGGTTTGGTGTCCTTGATCGTTCCCAATTGCTTCGTTGCGTTTTTACTTCTGTTGCGAAGTCCCGCCATTGATTCGAATTGAATGGCGAAACCTTTAGACTGCTCAGGCTTGTATTTCCGGATTCTGTGATGATTTGCCTCGTAAGGCCCTTTTTTTCTTTTTGTCCCGTTTTGATTGAAGGTTCTCAACGGGGATTTTATTGGAGGTATTCTGTGGGAACTTGTACAAGAGGAAGCTATGTGGGGGAAATATTTACAAAGTGGATTCTTTGTGCGGATTCTGTACAATGGGGTATGCTGGGTTTTGGTTTCAAAACGGGTTTCCCAGGGTTTGTTGGGGTAAGCTTGTTGGGGAATATTTACAAAAGAACTCGCTGGGGATGTGCTGATGAAATTCCAACAGGGATTTTTTTTTTTTTACTGGGGATACTTTGTGGGAGATTGTACAAAAAGAGAGACTTTGTGGGGTTTTGTACAGGGGGAGACTCTGTGGGGATTTGTCCGAAGGTGGACTTGCTGGGGAAGATTTCAAGATTTCTCTCTTTTTCCTCTACTCCGGGACGTCATGATTCATCATGCTTGGGTAATCATATCAACGAGATGAGGTGCTTTCCTTCATGAGACGGGATTCCGTGCAAACAAACCTGCCACCTGCTCTTTCCGGTGTGTCCTGAATTCGGGGTTAAAATGCAAAAGGGATTCGAAAAGAAACAAAGAAGGGGAAAACAAATCAGAAAAGGAATACCCTTTTCGGGACGAGAAAGACTTATCTGAGGAGGATAACGCTGGCTTTAAATGACATGACATGCTCTTTGGACTGGACGTCCGACCTTCCATGAACTTGCGTTTTCCTGAACCAGAACAGATCTGTGATTCCAAAACCGGTGGAACTTTGCCGAGACCTTCTTGGGGTGGCGTCATTCCTTTTCGGCCAACAGCGCCCTTTGCGGGTTTTCGCTGGCTGACCTCTCTCTTTTCTCTTCCTGTCATCGCTTGATAGCACTCTTTGCGAGTTTTTACTAAGCAAGCTCTCTTATTTTGGTTTCTCTACTCCCGTCGCCTCGTGGTGCCCGAAGGTTTTCACCGCCGAGACTCTCTCATTTTATCTCTCTCCATTCAGAGTGTGACGGTCTTCGTTTGTGATGCTTATTGATTCCCCACCATATTTGGTAATTGATTTGAAGGCTCGTGCTTGGTAAAGAGGGGTAGTGATACTAACTTCTCAACTACTCGATGTGCCCCGGTTTTCAATTTCAGGGTGGATGGGATTTTATTGTTGGTGTGACTGAACCTCAGGGAGAGGCTGCCTACGTATCCTTTCGGAATCAAGTCAAACGTAGTTCAGGCCTCAATCAAATTTTGTTTTTGTTTTCTTTCTTTGTTTTTTTTTTGCTTTTTTTTTGTTTTGTTTTGTTTTCTCCTTTTTTTTTGTTTTGTAAGCGGCTCAAAAGTTGGTAGAGAGAATTGGGTAGTTTTTCTTTTTGGGGAGTAGTGGGGAATAAACACCTTCGCCATTTTCAACGTGTCAGGACTATTGGAGTATGATTTAGACGTAGTACCTCTTGACCGCATCTGCATTTACTGCTGTGTCGGGGTCATTTCCTTCGAGATCACCTAAATACAATGCTCCTCTTGGCAATATTTTCCTTACGATGTATGGGCCTTTCCAATTTGGGGCAAACTTTCCTTTTGCTTCTTCATGATGCGGCAGAATACGCCTCAGTACCAGCTGACCTACTTCGAAATTCCGGGGTCGGACTTTCTTGTTGTAAGCACGGGCCATCCTTTGTTGGTATAACTGTCCGTGACAAACTGCAGCCATCCGCTTTTCATCAATCAACGTCAATTGCTCTAACCGAGTCTTAACCCACTCGCTGTCCTCGATTTCTGCTTCGACAATGATTCGAAGTGAAGGAATCTCTACCTCTGCCGGTATTACGGCCTCGGTCCCATAAACCAAAAGATAAGGAGTCGCTCCCACCGATGTGCGTACCGTAGTGCGGTACCCCAATAATGCAAAAGGTAACTGCTCATGCCACTGTCGGGAACTTTGTATTGTTTTCCTCAAAATCTTCTTGATGTTTTTATTTGCAGCTTCCACAGCACCATTGGCTTTTGGCCGATAAGGAGTGGAATTCCTGTGTGTTATCTTGAATTGCTCGCACACATCTCCCATCAAGTGACTGTTCAAGTTTGCTGCATTATCTGTAATGATGGTCGCAGGAATACCGAAGCGACAGATAAGATTTGAGTGTACAAAATCCACTACAGCTTTCTTGGTGACCGACTTGAGAGTGACAGCTTCTACCCATTTTGTGAAGTAATCGATGGCAACCAGTATAAACCTGTGTCCATTCGAAGCCTTTGGTTCAATTGGTCCAATGACGTCCATGCCCCAAGCGACAAATGGCCAAGGTGCGGACATGGGATGCAGTTCCGTGGGAGGTGCATGAATCAAATTACCGTGCACCTGACACTGATGACACTTCCGAACAAAGCTAAAGCAATCCTTTTCCATGGTCATCCAGTAATAACCTGCTCTAAGGATCTTCTTTGCTAAGACATACCCGTTCATGTGAGGTCCGCACACACCTGCGTGTACTTCGTGCATGATCTTTCTCGCTTCCTCGATATCGACACATCTTAAGAGATTGAGGTCCGGAGTCCTCTTATATAACAATTCACCGCTCAAAAAGAAACCACTTGCATGTCGCCTAATGGTCCTCTTTTGATCTCCAGTTGCATGCTCGGGGTATTCTTGTGTCTTCAGGAATTTCTTGATGTCATGGTACCAAGGCTGCGTATTTGATCCCGCCTCGATTACACTGCAGTAACCGTGTCTTTCCTTGATTTGGATTTCCAAAGGATCGACGTGGGCGTCGCCCGGGTAGGGTAGCATAGAAGCCAGAGTAGCAAGTGCATCTGCCAGTTCATTGTGACACCTCGGAATATACCTGAATTCTATTGAGGTAAAGCGCTTGCTGAGGTCCTCCACATGTTGTCGGTATGGGATAAGTTTGACATCCCGAGTTTCCCATTCACCTTGGACTTGCCGGATGATCAGGTCAGAATCTCCCATAATCAGTAAGTCTTCGACATCCTGATCGATTGCCATATGCATGCCCATAATGCAGGCTTCATACTCAGCTGTATTATTTGTGCAGAAGAAACGAAGTCTAGCTGTGGCGGGATAATGCTGACCGGAAGGCGAGATCAAAATCGCCCCAATCCCTATACCCTTGGCGTTCACGGCTCCGTCAAAGAACATCTTCCAAACATGAGCTTCCTCCGAGATCACTTCTACGGTGTTTACCTCTTCATCTGGAAAGTAGGTATCCAATGGCTGGTATTCCTCATCGACCGGGTTTTCGGCCAAATGATCTGCTAACGCCTGGGCTTTCATTGCCGTGCGAGTGACATAAACTATGTCGAATTCCGTAAGCAAGATTTGCCATTTAGCCAGTCTCCCAGTAGGCATTGGCTTCTGAAATATATACTTCAAAGGATCCAACCTGCTTATGAGGAATGTAGTGTGGGCTTGGAGATAATGTCTCAGTTTTTGTGCAACCCATGTGAGAGCGCAGCATGTCCTTTCCAGCAGAGTGTATTTGGCCTCGTAACCGGTGAATTTCTTGCTTAAGTAGTAGATTGCTTGCTCCTTCTTTCCGGTTACATCGTGTTGTCCGAGGACGCAACCGAAAGAGTTCTCCAAGACTGTCAGATACAAGAAAAGTGGCCTCCCTGGTTCTGGAGGGACCAAGACTGGGGGATTCGAAAGGTATTCTTTGACTTTATCAAAGGCTTCTTGACACTCTGTTGTCCACTTAATCGCCGCATCTTTCCTTAACAGCTTGAATATGGGTTCACACGTGCTTGTCAGCTGGGCAATAAACCGACTGATGTAGTTCAACCTGCCCAACAGACTCATCACGTCTTTCTTCGTTCTCGGGGGAGGTAGATCTCTGATGGATTTTATCTTAGTTGGATCTAGCTCAATTCCTCTCCTGCTTACGATGAAACCCAAAAGTTTGCCCGACGGAACTCCGAAAGCGCATTTGGCCGGATTTAGCTTCAAGTCATACTTTCTTAGCCTCTCGAAGAATTTCCTCAAGTCTTGGATGTGATTATCCTGCGTCCTGGACTTGACTATTACATCGTCCACGTACACCTCTATTTCCTGATGCATCATGTCATGGAAAATGGCGGTCATGGCCCTCATGTAAGTAGCCCCAGCATTCTTTAGACCAAATGGCATGACCCGATAACAGTAGGTGCCCCAAGGCGTGGTGAAAGCGGTTTTCTCGGCGTCCTCTTCATCCATCAGTACCTGATGATACCCAGCATAACAATCTACAAAAGACTGTATCTCGTGTTTGGCACAATTATCAACGAGGATGTGGATGTTGGGCAGCGGGAAATTATCTTTAGGACTTGCTCTGTTCAAATCTCGGTAATCTACACATACCCGAGTTTTCCCGTCCTTTTTCGGTACTGGAACCACATTCGCCAACCATGTTGTGTATTGGACTACCCGGATCACTCCTGTTTTCAGTTGCTTGGTGATCTCCTCTTTAATTTTGTCACTGACCTCGGTTTTGAACTTTCGTTGCTTTTGTTGAACCGGAGGACAATCAGGATGAATCGGCAATTTGTGAACCACTAGATCGACACCTAGTCCCGGCATGTCATCATATGACCAAGCAAACACGTCTTTGAATTCAAGAAGAAGTTGAATTATCGCCTCTCGCGTTTTCTTTGTCCGTGTGAATGCTTATCTTGGTCTCCCAGACTTCTTCCGGGGTTCCTAAGTTTACCGGTTCAGTGTCATTCAGATTTGGCTTAGGTTTATTCTCGAAATATTCCAACTCTCGGTTTATCTCCCTAAAAGCCTCTTCCGCATCATATTCTGGTTCTGGGTTCATTAATTCGCAGTTAAATAGCTCATTGTGATCTGGGCGTGAAGTCCGCAAGCATGTCATATTTAAAGCCGCATTATTAGGACTGAAAAGGAAGATGAAAGGAAAACTAATAAAAATCAGAACAAAAGAAAGAATAGGAAAGCAATGATGATTTTTTTTTATTTTCTTTGGAAAATTGGAAGACAACAACGTTTACAACTAGGAATTCGGAACAACAATTGAAAAGAAGAAAACGTTCAAGTTATGTCCCGGAGATAACTTGTGATACAGGAAAGGTGGCAGGACAGGTCTACCCGGACTTCCGTCTAGTTGGGAATGGCGTGATCTCCCAGTTTTGGAGCTTGGCGTTTGGCCCCATGTACATCATCTCAGCAGTGCTCGTGCCTTCGCCTGGTTGAACCATGTGGACCTCGTAGAGCATTTCCCTCATTGCCCCACATATTTCCTCGATTTCCTCAACTGTGAAGACCTCATCTTCTTCTTCTTCAGTGTACCTTGGCCTGACAAAAGTCGCATGTAAATCCGGCAGTGGTTGAGGCAACTTCCAGCCCTCATTTCTCCTTTTCTTTGCCCATTTTTCGTCTGCTGGAGTAGGTTTGAAACCTAGTCCAAAAGGTTTCTTGATGACTGGTAAAGTAATGGGTTCCGTCATTCCCTGAAGGGTTCGTCCAAGCCCCTTCCCTGGCCTAAATCCGTGTCGGATCATCTCTTTGGCCACCATAACCGAAGCGTTAGACAAGAAAGGCTGGGGGCAAGGTACTCCCTCTTCGTGCTGCTCTGCCAATACCACCTCGAAAGCTTGATAGACCGTATGCTCGCTCCCTTCTCTTGGTTCAAGATACGGGATGGATGGGTCCCGATAAATGGCATGTTCGTCTTCCCCATGGACCACGATCTCTTGGTCTTCGTACTCGAACTTCACCATTTGGTGAAGAGTGGAAGGCACGGCTCCTGCCGCATGGATCCAAGGCCTGCCAAGGAGGAAATTGTAGGATGTGTCCATGTCGATCACTTGGAAAGTGACTCGAAATTCGACTGGTCCTATGACCAGCAGCAGGTCTATTTCTCCCATGGTGTCTCTCTTGATGCCGTCGAAAGCCCTTACGCAGACGTTGTTGGGTCGGATTCTTCCAGTCTCAATTTCCATTCTTTGCAGCGTGGAAAGCGGGCAAATGTCAACACCTGATCCCCCATCCAGCATTACCCGCTTGACATAGTAGTCCTCACATTTGACTGTTAAATGCAATGCCTTGTTGTGTGCTGCTCCTTCCGGGGGTAGATCGTTCTTGCTGAAGGAGATTTGGTTGACGGCGAAGAATCTTTCTGTCATCCGCTCTAATTGTTCAACCGAGGTTTCAACCGGCACATATGCCTCATTCAGGGTCTTTAGTAAGATCTTTTGATGCTCGGCCGACCTTGTCAATAATGATAGCATGGACACCTGCTCAGGGTGCTTGCATAGCTGATCTATCACTTCGTAATCCGGCATCTTCATTTGTTGGAAGAACACTTCTGCCTCTTCAACACTCACAGGCTTCTTTGGAGGAAAGCGCCTTTGTGTGGCGTTGTTCAGTTCTTGGGTATTTGAGTACCCTCTGATGAAAGTATTTTCTGGAAGTTCTCCCACGACCTCTTTTCCTTTGTACATCACCAAAGTCTTTTTATAATTCCACGGCACTGTGGTCGGGTTGGTCATTGGCTTTTGTGGCACGCGTCCGATAACCACTGGCTCATTCAGCCGAGGTGGTTGAATCGTCCCCCGGACCACATAGGCCCCTTTTGGCACGTACATAGGTTTTGTCTTTTTGATCCCGGATTTCTGCGTCTTCTCAGCTTGACCTCGCGGTACGTAAAGAACTCCGCCCTTTGTTGGTACCACTTTCTTTTCCACCTTCTTTTCAGACTTGCTCTCTGCGACCTTGGCCTCTTCCCCTTTTTCTGATTTTTGGTCTATTTCAAGCCTCTTCCCCGTGTCGACAATGGCAATTATGGCTTTCAAAGCAGGGTCGAACTCTTTGTCTTCACAAATCATGCCGATCAACGGCCCATTATTGTGAGCGGGCAATGGATTGTTTGTTACATTCGGGATCTCCTCGTCCCTTAGCACTATTTTCCCCTGCTCTATCAAATTTTCGACCACTCTTTTCAATGACCAGCAGTCGTTTGTATCATGTCCCTCGGCCCCTGAATGATAGGCGCATCTGACTCCGGCTTTGTAAGAAGGAGATGTCGGGTTTTGCCTTGTTTGAGGGATGGGTTGCAAGAAACCCAACTGGACCAACTTTGGGAACAAAGTTGAGTATGGCTCACCGATGGGTGTGAAAGTCCGTCGTCGAGGTGGATCTTGGGGGCGGTAGTTATTCTGCGGGGGTTGTGGGTTATAGTGGTTGCGGTAAGGAGGCTGATTTCTGGGAGGTGGAGCTGGGCCTCGGTTGGCTTGTTGTAGTGGATGGTTATAAGGTTGGGCATTCATGACCATATAAGGTTGATGAGCATATGCCGAATTTGAATGGGGGTAATAGTGTTGTGGGGCTCTTCCCGGAAAATGGGGCCTGGGATGACGATACTCCCTTGCTTCAAAGGCTGCCATAGTCGTTTCTTCTTTCTTCTTCCCCCTTGTTGTTCCTCCAGACCCACTTTGGACGGCCTGGGAGGTTGCCCTTATGGCTGCTTGACTCAAAATCCTTCCCGTTTTCAAACCGTTCTCCACCATCTCTCCAATCTTGATCGCTTCCGCGAATGGCTTACCCATGGCCGACATCATGTTCTGGAAATAGTCAGACTCTTGAGCCTGGAGAAAGGTAGTGACCATTTCCACTTCATCCATGGGAGGCTTCACTCTCGATGCCTGTTCACGCCACTTAATAGCATACTCTCTAAAGCTTTCTGAAGGCTTCTTCTTCAAATTTGAAAGAGAGTTTCGGTCTGGCGCAATGTCGATGTTATACTGGAATTGTTTTACAAAATCTCTGGCGAGATCATCCCATATATGCCATCGGGACATTTCCTGATCCATATACCATTCCGAGGCTATCCCTACTAAACTTTCCCCAAAGTATGCCATTAGCAGTTCTTCTTTTCCGCCGGCTCCCCGCAATTGGTTGCAGTATTTCTTAAGATGTGCAATGGGGTCACCGTGCCCATCGTACTTCTCAAACTTGGGGGTCTTGAAACCCGTTGGCAGGTGTATGTGAGGAAACATGCATAGGTCGGCGTAAGAGACGCTCTTTTGCCCGCTCAAACCTTGCATATTCTTCAAACTTTGTTCAAGGCTTCTCATTCTCTTAGCAATCTCATTTTGTTCTGCAATCCTGGGGTTCTGATCCTGTCCCGGTGCGAGTTCGCACTGAGGCGGTAGAGGATTATTGTTGGTAGCGAACCTGGTTGGTTCCATTGAGAACGATGGTGCTTGGAATGTAAAAGAGGATGAGTCAAAGCTTGGCTTGTATGTGGCAGGCTGTGCCGTAGCTGGGCAAGGCGATGCAGTAAAGATGTTCATGCTTGCATCAGTGGCCGACATTCGGGGATGAGGCTCAGAAGGTGATCCTGCGGAGAAGGCGGAGTTGGCTGGGTACCCGAATGGGGTAGCAGGGTAATTTATGGGGACATTAGAAGTCCCACCTGACCTGGAGAATAATTCAGGGAATCCGGGGACGACACTTGGCGGCTCTTTCCCATTGTTCCAGTCATCCAGCATTTCCAACATGCGGAGCCGTAGGATTCTATTTTCTTCCGCAGTTGCGGATTCAGGCGTGAGGACGGCTGAGATTGAGCTCTCCTCAGAGACGGGGACTGTTTGCAATGGAATTTCCGAAGACATTTCCACACTTCCTTTTGACCTGGTGAAGTAAGTGTGAGTACTGCTTCTAGTCCTAACAACAGGTAGTTGAACACCTCTCCTTGATCTCGTGAAGTATGAATGCGAGGCCAGACTTTCACCAAACCAACCGTCTTTTCAAAAACCCTGGAAAAAATGCTCAATGACAAACGCACGGTTAATTCTGCAGCAAATAATAGATAGTTAATCTCACGTTGGGCATGATGCACCTATACAGTTAAGTGGATTACTATATGTTTGCTACGAGAGCATGCGTCATTCCGGCATTTTTTCTCTTATTAGTTTTTCCCCCTTTTCTTTTGTTTTCCTTTTATTTTATTTATGATATATATATATATATATATATTTATTTTTGTAGTAAAAGAAATGCGACCGGATCCGATGAGGATTGCCTACGTATCACGATGCCTACGTGAATCAGATCATTACGTAGTTCGAAAAACACAAATGGACGTAAAAGAAACAACCTCTTCATTGTTGAAATGTTCTATTACAAGCTACATTCTGCAAAAGAAAAAGCAAACTTGGAAAATGAACCTAGACTCAAAATAGACTGAAAATCACCTTGATGAAAAAACAGGCAGAAGATGCTAAAATACAGATTTGACCTATGAATGCATTATGGTTTTAAAAATTGGTTTCCGCGGGGCATCGTTCGGCCTCGCCGCGGTCCTAGGCGTGAGATCCCTCTCAAGTTGCTCCAGCTCGTGCATAGTCTGCTTGACATAACCCATTACTGCCGAGAGGACGGTAGCGCTGGACATGTTCTCACATCGTAGGCATCGTCTGGTGATGGCATGGGCAATGGCCTTGATCCTATCTCTGGTTTGCTTCTTCTCTACGAGCAGGCGTTTTGTCTGATCGCTGCATATCTTGAAAACTTGAGCATCTTGTACATGCTGATGCTTCAGTCGTCGTACTTCCAACTTCATCTGGGCTATTGAGTCATACCAGTATCTGCTCTCAATTTGGAAATCCTTGGCCTGATTAGCTGCTTTGATCTCAAGTGCAGCCATCTCTCTCTTTATCCTAGCAACAGTCTTCTCATGGTCGCTTTCCAATCGATTCAGGTACCTGCGATGCTTATCCGTTCTTGTATCCCACTGTGCTTTGAGCTCTGCTATGATGTTTTCAGATTTCTCCAAACCATCTCGCCATTCCCTGATTTCACCTTTTAGCCCTTTTATCAGCTGCTCGTCCGATCGACGCCTTGGTTGTCTATCTGCATCCAACCTTATCTGTTTGATCTGGGCTCTGAGCATTTCATTTTCTTGAATTAACCTGTTCCGCTCTCCCAGATCGGTAGCAACTTGCACGTTGTGTTCATATTTCAAGTTTTCCACTTGTTGCTTTAACCTGCTGATTTCGGTGCAATAGCCTCTTTCTTTTGCTAACCAATCCCACTGCTTTTGTGATGATTCGGTAAAATTCCGGATGTGGGGTCTCTTAGCTGGCCTTTCATGCTCGAGTTCCCTTCTGTACCATGCAAGGTAACCTGGCGCCGTTTCTCCTTTGGCTTGATCCCGCACGCAAGTATCTGATTTCAAATATTGACCCTCATTCCAGATTTGGCGAATCTTTGCTTCTGGGAACTGTCCGTTAGGACTTATCTCAACTGCTTGAGTGCTTAGATCTTCCTCATGAGGTACTGTCTGGCATCTTCCGAACTGTCTTAAAACTCGGCAGGGTGCGTAAGGTTGAATGCTCTTAAGCCCCATCAGCAAGAAATGAGTTTTAGCCGCCGACATATATAAGATCTCATCAACAGGCAACCATCCCAACGTCCATTGTATTTGGCTGGCAGTAAGAGCTTGCAAGAACGAGGTCCATGCCAGGACTCCTTTGGGCCAAATGATCTCTCTGGTTCTCGTGTAAGATTCTTCTATGCGGGTTTTTTCCGGGGAACCATGGCTCAATACCCCGGAATGATGGCAGAGGTGCTCGGTCATCCATATCTGTAGGAGCAAGTTACAACCTTCGAAGAAATTTCCCCCAGCTTTACAAGCTGTGAGAGCTCGAAAGATGTCAGATACCACCATTGGCGCGAGAGTGCTGCCACTTTGCGTGAGTAAAGTGCTGACGACCCCAGATATCTTCAAATCAATGTTTCCATCTTTTCTCGGAAATACCAGAAGACCCAGAAACGTTATCATGAACGCCACCCGTCTGTGCTCGTCCCACTTCTGACGAACTCCTTTGCTGCACAGTTTGTTGATTGGATTATTGAATCCCCCCTCGTGACCGTATCTATCATATATGAAGCATGGAGTACAGAATCCGGCTGCTAGATCCGGGTTGTGGACTGTTCTAGGTATTTTCAATGAATCCAGGAACCGATGTACCGTGACGACTCTTGGGGCGACCAAGTATTTTTCCCTCAACGGAAGTTCAGTATTCCCGATGTATCCGGCCATTTCTTCCAAAGTTGGGGTGAGCTCAAAATCAGAGAAATGGAAAACATTGTGCGCCGGGTCCCAATAGGTAACCAAAGCTCTTATGATATCTCCCCGAGGCTGGATTTCCAACAGACCCACAAGACCTTTCAAATATTTCTTAACCTCATTTTGTCCTTCAACACCTAGATCATTCCACCATAGCCGTAACTTGACAGGGATTTTGGTCATTATTGAAAAATGTTCATTTTGCATCGTGCTCATCCTGCACATTTATTAAGGTGATTTTAACAAAATTGACTGACTCAAAAAATATATATTTTTTTAGAGAGGATCAAGCTTTGCCCACGGCCTTTAAACACTTCGGAGACAAAGATTTTAAGGCTGTGCGGGTCTAAAAAAACGCTAAACAAGACCCAAAGGTGGCTGTTTATGCAAAGTCAGCCTTCCGGCGTCCCTTTCGGGAACATTCGGCTATTTATGATAAAACAACGTCACCTGACTTATTTACGACTCTTTTAAAAATTTGACACATCTTTTATTTATTTATTTACTGATTTTTGGCTATTTAGAAAAATGGGGTTGAACCCGACGAGGGTTGCCTACGTATCTCACATCCGGTGAGAATCAAACCGGCGTAGTTCGGGCATATCATGAATAGAGAAAACCTAGAAATCAAGAATAAGTATTATTATTTTGAAAAAAGATAAAGGCTAAAGAAAAAATATATATATTTTTTTTATGCAATATTTGGACCATTAGTCTGAATTTATAAAAGGGGTACTACAAAAGAAACAACACACTTTTTTGAATTATGGATTTTCCATTTTTTTTTTACTTTTAAAATAAACACTTTTTCTTTTTTTTTTTGATTTTGAAAGTGATAAAAGAAATTTTTTTTTTTTTATTTTTTTAATAACTCTCAATAAAAGACAGTTTTTTTTAGAAAAAATTCCGGCGAGGTTTTGACACTACTTGGACATTGGTTTTATTTTCCAAAAATAAGTAATTATCTCCCCTACGCTGCTATTTTCCCCTTTTTAGGAACCGGTCGACATGCGGAACCGAAGCAAATAAATGCACAACACAAATAGGATGCACCAGGGGGTCTTTTTCGTTTCAGGCTGCCTGTCCTAGACGGACCCAACCCCTGTGTTGAGTCCCCTAAGTCAAATGCAACATGATGCAGATAAGCGTTCCTACTAGGGATCCGGCATGAAGTCAAGTTATTCTAGGTTCGTAACCTGGGTATTTGTTCTAGACTGTGCACCCGAGCGGACAACTCGAGTCGAGGAGGGGGCTACGTACCGGGGACCCGCGAGATCGTCCGGCTTTGTAACTTGTCCGTCCTCTTTCTTATTTTAGGTATTGACATTAACAGAATAGGGAGTCCCGACCAGCGAGCTTCTCCCCGGAAGTAAGAAGAGAAAGGTTTCGGCACAGTTTATATACAGTTCAGATAATATCAAAGCGGTAAAAGACAACATTTAGCACGTTACGCAAAAAACATGTAATAAAAATCAGATAATAAAGCCAAATATAACAATTATTCTAAGCTCGAATTCTTGAACCCTAAACCAGCGGTTCTGGGTTTTTTCCCCAGCGGAGTCGCCAGAGCTGTCACACCTCCTTTTTGCGCGCCCCGCCCCGAGGGGTAAGATGCGCGGGTGGAGTTTTTCCAATTTAAGTGACAATATTCGAAATGGGATTATTTATTTAATTCAGAGTCGCCACTTGGGAAAGGTTTGGCTTTTGGTGTCCCAAGTCACCGGTTTATCTTGAATCCCAAATCGAGGAAATTTTCGACTTTTCCAAATGAAGTCTGCGAACCAGAAATTCTAAGTAAGGAATTCTGTTGACCCGAGGGAAGGTGTTAGGCACCCTCGAATCCCGTGGTTCTAGCACGGTCGCTTAAATTGTTATAATGGCTAAATATCTGATTTAAATACATGTTGTGACTTATGTGCTTTTATTAAGTTTTAACCGCTTTTATTATTATCATTTACTTTTATAGAATTGCAACGTCGTGAAAATGTATCTCGAACCACGTCACAATCAATGCACCCGTAGTTGTTAACACATTTCGACTCCGTTGAGATTTGAAATTGGGTCACATAAATGCGCACCCGAATTTAAGAATGTGATTTGATTAAGTCGCGCCTAAAGAATCTAACGCGTTATTGTCTTCGGGGAGGGCAGTGGAATTCACTAAACAGCCCGTCCCAAATTCTAAGTATTTATTATGACCAATTATTGAGGGCCCCGCAATTTGCCTTTTGATTTGGCGAGGCTCGTCTCATTATTTTAGAAGGGTACCCTACAAGAACTACATTTTACTACATTTATCTTTTAAGGGAAGGATGATGCCGAATTTTGCTGGTTTAGACAAATACGGACTGAATCCTTATTATGTTTGCCGAACCTAAACTTGTTTGATTACTTGATTGATTGTTCATGAGGTGAGAGCTACGGCATGCTTTGTCTTCAACAAGTGAATATGCTTATTAATTCGCTAAGTGAGATTGCAAACAAACTAACAACATATGTTGAGTTATGTTTTAACGACCTCCAAGTTCTATTCTTAACACTCTAACCTATTCGAAATTGATAAAGAAATCGGCTGTTTTATTAGGAAAAATTACTACTAATTGAACTCAAAAATGATTATCAGTTTTTCTCAACAATCATTACATCATTTCGAAATAAAAATCTGTAACGAAACCCAGTATCGAACCTGTATTGGAACGAATGAACTGACAAGAGAACTGGCATTCATAGCCATACTCTTAGTGTGACTGTATGGGAGTTTGTTTGGGGATACATTTATCCCGGACCCCAGTATCGCAGTTTTGTCAATTCAGTGGTCTAGGCAAAATACATACAATGCTTACCATGACTCTATGTTATACAGTCATACTAAATCAAACAAGTGTTATACTTGAACTGAATGTATACTAAATCAAAACATGCTGTCCATGTCATACTGTCATTACTATTGAGCCATGCTATCTAACAGTTCATCTTAAACAAAATGTATGCTAGTTCCTACAGAATATTTGCAGTTCACAGTAAGAATACAGGCCCAAACAACATTCGAACTATCTTTTTACACCAATGCTATAACATAAACTGGCGTTCATTCCTTTATTTCTGCTTCAACTTCAAACTTTCAACAATACAAGGTTCAAAGGTTGTGTACCTGGGAATATTTGCAATTGAAGAAAAAGGGCAATCAGTAGAGTAACAATGAACAAATGCAGCAGCAGTAACAGCACCAACAACAACAGGGCAGAATAGCAGCAGGCAAAACAAATAGCAAGAAACAGGCTCGAGTGCAGAGATGCAAATATGGCCAATAGAAAGTAATAGCCAAATAGCAGCAACACCCAGTGGAATAGAAACAGAAATCCAAACAGACCAGACCAGTAGTAAACCAATGAAAACACTCGACTAATAGACACAACTGGAATTTCAAAGAATCAGAATTGATTTGAAACAGGTTTAACAACTGAAACCCAGTAATAATAGGAGGAAAAAGCTTCTGATTGTTGGTTGTATAGCTTCTATCCCTTAACCTCTCTCTATCTGTGTTTTTGTTTTTCCTTTTCAGCTCTTAAAGTTCCCAATCCCCTCACTGTGTGTGTATATTTTCTTTTCAGGTCTGATCCTCTCTCTGTATCTCTTTTTTTTTATTCTCACAGTGTATGTATATCCTCCTCTCCCTCTGCCTCTAATTCTGTCTCTTTTTATAAGCCTCGACACCATCTCTTTTAACAGCCTCTTTTCCAAATGTCACAGTACCCCTCCCATGTGTCTTTTACCTTTTCAGATCCCAATTAGTTATTTAAGTATATAACCCCATCAATATTCCCTGGCAGGCTTTCCTTTCCTATTTTATTAACTAAAAGCAAGCATGGGTAGTAGAATATATCTGACAGCATATGCTGTCAAACCATTTCTAAATCAAAAGCCCTTTGTACAGGGACCAGGCTGTGCACAATGCACATGCTGTGCACAAGTGCACATGCTATCAACTCAGATTTCAATTACAGATCAAGCCTTAGGTTTCTGAAATCATATTAACAACTATAAGTAACTGAACTTGGTTCTTAATTGATTCAGGCAAATGTTCAACAGAAAGCAAATCGATTTATTTTGTTCAGGCAGTTGAAACTAATTGACGACTCATGTCGACTCGACTATATTAGCATTAACATACACAATCGTAGCCAAAAATCAGACATTCAAAGTATAGGGCACATGACTTGAATTGTACTGGCTAAACAAAATTATACTTCAAGGAATCAGTTAATGAATACAAATTTGGAACACGACCAGTACACATGCCTTATCAGAATAGGAGGGGTTCAAACAAACACCGTGGTTCAAGCAAAGTGGACAAACAGAAGTTGGTAAAAATTCAAAGATACAAATTGAAACAAAACATGAACAGCCATTCAATCTCTCACATGGACCAAACAGAAATAAAGAAATCAAGCAAGACTCACCTCAAGTCTTGAAAAATCAAAAACCTTGACTCGAACTTGGACAGACTTTCTTAAGGGTGAACGGACTTTAATCGAAGTGTTTCTCAGATGAGAAACACTTCGATTAAGGTCCATTAGACCTTAATCTCTTTGGTTTGGACGGACATAGGCCAGTGATGAAGAACTACAAAGTTCCAAACTCAGATCCGGGATTCATACTCCCCTGGTCAGATTCGGACCAAACCAAGTATGGTTTGGTCACGAGGGGGGTCTGGGGAGTGTCTGGTATGAATTTAGGGCAGATTGGTGTAGATTAGGTTCCGACTCGAATCTTCGAATGAAGATTCGAGAAGGTGAGATAGGATTCGAGGTGTGTGGTTGATAGATTTGGGTTCAGGATGTAAAGGGGGTTCTACGGTGTTAGGGGCGAGGTCACCGGCATCCGTGCCGCCAGCTTCCATGGTGAAGGATACAGGGGCGGCTCTAGGGTTTGATGGGGAATGAGGTTGAAGACGGAGGCTGGGGTTAGGATAGGGGGCAGGGTATGTTACGGGCTTATATATGGCTGGAAGGGGTTGATCTTAGCCGTTGGATGAGGCGAGATGGAAGGCTACAGATCTTTCTTTTGATGAGGAAACGGCGTCGTTTCTCATTCAGAGCTTGGGGGTCGGTTTGGATAAGACGGGTCGGGTTAGTTAGTGGGTACGGGGTGTGAGATCTTGGCCGTTGGATCAGTTTGGTTTGAATGGTTGAGATGGATCGGCCTTGAAACGACGTAGTTTTGGTGTTAAACTACGTCGTTTTGTGTCCTGGGGGTGGGCTGTTCGGACTGGGGGTTTGGGCTGTTCAATTGGGCTCCAGATTTTTGAAATGGGCACGGCCCAAATTCATTTTATAACAAATTTTGTCTTCTTTTTCTTTATTTCTAATTTCCTAAATACACAAACTAATTAAATAAAACCAAGCACCACTAATTAACACTTAACATATTTATTTCACGCGGATAAAATGTTAAAAGTAGGCAAAATTAAACACGGCAACAAATCAGGACAAAAGAAAAAATGCGTATTTTTTGTAATTTTCCATCTAACAAACGGGTCATGGTTTAAATTACGCATGACACATACATTTTTAATTCTTTTTGGAGCGATTGTCGCGTAAAACAAAAATCACGTGCTCACACCGGTGTGGGCGGGATCCCTGGTATTACCAACTTGCTTGGCTCGGGTTTGCTTGTTATGGCGGACGGGCTCTTTCCCAATATCACTACCGGCTTGACGCCTTCTCCCTGCGACTGTACACTCGTTCCTCCACTGGTTGAGACTTCTTTCGGGGCGGCTTGGATCATCATCACTGTTTGTGAGGGTTTTCTCAATTCTCCTCCCTCACACACCAACTCAATCATGTGAGTTTCGTGGTGCGCTGGCAGTGGGTTTTGGTTGATGTTAGGAGCCTCCGGTGTCTGGACCTCGATCTTATTGGTGTCAATAAGATCCTGTATGGCATGCCTTAATTTCCAGCACTTCTCGGTATCATGCCCGAGCATCCCTGAACAGTATTCACAACTGATTGATCGATCCAAATTCTGAGGTGGGGGATTTGGTTCTCGAGTCTGGACAGGACTAACCAAACCCAATTGCCTCAGCTTGTGGAACAAAGCGGTGTAGGTTTCTCCCAGCTCCGTGAAAGTTCTCTGCTTCCGCAACCTGTCATTCCTAGCATCTGGATTTCCCCGAAAGCCTGCCCCTGAAGGGTTTCTATACGCCCTTGGTGGAGGGTAGGTGTTTTGTGGTGGTGCATATATGTTCTGGGGAACCGGCGCGCGCCATTGTGGGCGAACCGGAGGTTGGGTGTATGCTTGGGCCTGGTGTACGGAACAATGTGGTTCTCGAGGTGGATAGAAATTTTGTGGTGGGTTGTATGGGTAGTTTGACCTGTGAGGTCTGGGTTGGTTGTAGTGCGGCCTGCCAGCCCTAGACCAACTGCCTGCCTCGATCGTGGCAACCTCTTCTTTCTTTCTTCTCAGCGCACCTCCCGTGCCGCTTTGAATAGCCTGGGTTGTGGCCTTGAGTGCCGAATAGTTCAAGATCTTGTCAGACCTCAGACCCTCTTCTATCATGACCCCTATCTTGACCACCTCGTTGAAAGATTTTCCAACCGTTGTCACCAAGTGACCAAAGTAGGTTGGATCCAATGTCTGCAAAAAATAGTCCACCATCTCTCCCTCTCTCATGGGAGGATCGACTCTAGCTGCTTGTTCTCTCCAGCGGAACCCGAACTCGCGAAAACTTTCCCCGGGTTTCTTCCCAGTTCTCAATAATGTGAGACGGTCAGGGACTATCTCGAGATTGTACTGGAAATGACCTGCAAAAGCCTGCGCCAGATCATCCCACGTGTACCACCTGCTGGAATCCTGCCTGGTATACCATTCTAGTGCAGATCCGCTCAGACTTTGGCCGAAATAAGCTATCAACAGCTCATCCTTGCCGCCTGCCCCTCTCATTTTGCTACAGAATCCCCGCAAATGTGCCATGGGATCACCGTGCCCTTCATATAAATCAAACTTAGGCATCTTAAAACCAGCCGGGAGTTGGACGTCTGGGAAAGGGCACAGATCTTTGTATGCTACGCTGACTTGATTGCCCAGCCCGTGCAAGTTCCTGAAGGACTGCTCCAGGCTTTTGAACTTTCTCAATACTTCATCCTGTTCAGGGGCCTTAGCCGGCTTCTCAATCTCTGCCGGCACTTCCAAATGTGGATTGTAAGCCTGTGGTTCGGGGGCATGAAACGTAGGCTCGGGGGGGTAGTATTGTGTATCGTGAGCCTGAAACAATGGCTCACTGGTCGTTCTTTGCAAAGGGGCTGATGTTGGTCCCACAAAAATGGGAATATTGGGTGTTGGGAGAGGTTGATGGGGTGGTGGAGCTTGGGAATCATGAGGGCTTCTTTCTTGATGATAAAGGGGATTCGGGCGGCTTGTGGAAGGGCCGGAGTGAGGGTACTCCGGCATGTGCCCCAGTGGTTCAGGGCTCTTTTGGGCTTTGGCTAGGGCTAGCTGCATTGCATTCATCTCTAGTCCCATCCTTTCGATCTTTTCCATTGCTTCTTTTAACAACTGGCTCATTGGCCTTTCTTCCTCATTACTATTCTCTGAAGTAGTCATGCTTGTTGCTACCGGTCCTTTGGATCTGGTTTGGTATGAGTGTGTTGCCAGAGTTCTTTAACAACTAACTTGTCTGGATCAGACAACAACAAACTTTGTTAGCGTTAGAGTTTAACAGATTTGATCATAACACGTAGAGGATGCAATGCACCTAGGCAGTTAACCGTTTCTACATGCTTTGCTTCAAACAACATGCGTCATCCCGGTTTGCTCATTCGTCCCTCTTTTAAAGTATTTTGGGAAACCCTATGTTTTATTTTATTTACATTTTCTTTTCTTTATTTATTAAAAGCGGTCGAATCTTATGGGGATTGCCTACGTATCACGTCCCCGCGTGAATCAGACCAGGCGTAGTTCTGCCTCAAAGTAAAGACACATAGAAATTCTTCCGGAGTCACTTAATTTCATTATCAAAATTTGCTATTACACATTGCTTCAAACAAAATAGCAACAGTACAGACTCCACGGTTTTAAACTTGGTTTGAAGAAAAGAAAACAACATATGGGGAAACAACAAACAAAACGAACAGGACTCGATCAACGACTAATTTTCCAACTTAGGGACCCACAAGGCATCTTTCGGCCCTTTCGCGGCCCTAGGTGTAAGGTCTCTTTGCAAGCTCTTCAACTCGTTCATAATCCGGTGGACGCAGCCCATGATGGAGACAATGAGGGTTTCCCGAGGTGTTTGCTCGCATGCCAAGCATTTCAGGTAGATGTAATGCCCGATTTCGTCAATTCTTGCTCGAATGTTGTCCCTTTCTGCGAACAACTGCCTTATCTGTCGGCTCTTTAATCCTAGCGTTTGTGCATTGGTGGCGAGCTGATCCTGGAACATATCCATTTGCCTTTCCATCCTTGTCATTGCATTGTAATAGCGTCTCCTGTCGGCTTGGGCATCTTGTGTTTGCTTGAAGATCCGCTCTTGCAGAGCGGAATTCGTTTCCTTTACTGCTTTGACGCTCAGTTCACAATCCCTCATGACTTGCTGTAGGCGCTTCCTCCGGGCCATTGTACCTTTTGCCCATTTGACCTTCATCCTTGCTATGCAAGCCTCTGATTGGTCTAATTCTTCTTGGCTCTGGATGACCTGATTTCTCAAACTGGCTATCAATCTTTCGTCGGAGCAACGCTTCTGTCGGTCGATGTTATTCTTACTGGCTTGGCGAAGGCGGGCCTTCAGGGTTTGGTTCTCTTGGGCTAGCTTGTCTTTTTCAGCCTGCTCTTGGGCGACTTGCACGTTGTTTTCGAATACAATCCTTTCAACTTGTCGCTTCAGCTTCCTGATTTCAACCAGGTAACCTTCCTCTTTTGCGAGCCAGTCCCATTGTTCTTGTGATGACTCAACAAAATCTTGGAGGTGAGGCCGTTTGGTTGGCCGTTTCACAATGTTCTTCTTGTTATGCCAAGCGAGATAGGCCGGCGAGACTTCACCCCTAGACACATCACCTACCCGAGTATTTGCCGTCAGGTACTGGCATTCACTCCATATGCAACGAACTGTCTTTTCAGGAAATTGGCCGTCACTGCTGACCTCGACTGCATAAGTGCTGAGATCTTCGTCCGGGTGTAGTACTTGACATCTTCCTAACTGTCTCATCACCCTGTAAGGGGCATAAGGTTGAATACCTCTGAGTCCCATCAAGAGGAAGTGAGGACCAGTGGCGGGCATGTATATGATTTCTTCCACAGAAAGCCAACCCAAAGTCCAGTTTATTTGATCTGCGGTGATGACCCGGAGATAGGATATCCATTCTTCAAACCCTCCAGGTGATCGGAAACCTGAAACCCTTAGGTTATAACCCTCGATGCAGCCCCCATTTGTAGACATGTAGCGCATATACTGAGGATGGTGACACAAGTGTTCGATCATCCACATATGTAATAACAAGTTGCACCCCTCGAAGAAGTCTGTTCCGGCCTTACAAGCCGTGAGGGCTCGGTACATTTCTGACACTATCATAGGAGCAAGGATGCTTTTATCGTTGGTAATCAGGACTTTGACGATTCCAGCCACTTTCAGGTCGATATTTCTATCTTTTCGGGGAAACACCACAAGGCCCAAAAATGCCACCATAAAAGCGAACCGCCTATGCTCATTCCATTTTACCAGATTTCCCCTGCTGCAAACACCACTTTCTGGATCATTAAATTCTCCTATGCTCCCGTACCTCTGGTATATGAATTGTAGGGTAGAAAAACCTCTATCCAGTTTAGCGTATGGGACTCCCTTGCTTATCTTCAACAGATCCATGAATTTGTATGAATTCACAGCTCTTGGAGCGATCAGGTATTTGTGTCTCAAACCTTCAGTGACGTCCATGTAACCCGCCATTTCTTCTAAGGTTGGGTGAGTTCAAAATCCGAGAAACGGAACACGTTGTGGGCCGGATCCCAAAATGTAACCAAAGCCTTTATGATGTCGCACCGAGGCCTGACGTTCAACAAATTAACCAAACCTCCCAGGTGCAGTTTGATCTTGTCTTGCTCTGACTTTTCCAAATCCTCCCACCATAATCGCACTTCCAGAGGGATTTTGCTTCTAACTGTTACCGGCAAACTTGGACTTATGCTCATTCTGCATGTTTATTGGGGTGATTAAGCAAAGATCCAGACTCATTGGACTCAAATACCAAATTGACACACCCCTTTTTTTTCTAGAAAAACGAAATTTGGTTGTTTCTGAAAAGTATGATGTCACCTTAAAAACTTTCGTTCTTTGGATTGTACATATATTTTGAAGAACAAGTTGAGCCCGATGAGGGTTGCCTACGTATCTCGCACCATGCAGGAATCAAACTGACGTAGTTCAGGCATAAGCTGAATTTTGGAGGCACACTATTTTTCTCTTAGAAATAAATCAAAGACTCTTACTTTCTAAACAAATTAATAAGACACACATTTTTTCCCTCTTTCTTTTTCAAAATTCTGGCAGAGCTTTAACCGTTTTTTTTTATTTTTCAAGAATAAATAATTAACTCCTTAACCGTTATTCTTTTTTTTTCTCTTTTTCTTTTTCAAACATTCCCGATATTCAGAAGCCGGTCAGCATGCAAGCCTTGAAACAAGTAAATGCATAAAGCAAACAGGATGTAGCAGGATGGTCTTTATTCTCAGGTTGCTTGTCCTAGACGGACCCAGCCCCTGTGCTGAGTCCCCTAAGTCAAATGCATATGATGCAAATAAGCGTTCCTACTAGGGATCCGGCATGAAGTTAAGTTATACTAAGCTGTAAAACCTAGGTGTTTGTTCTAGACCTGGCTTACCCGAGCGGACAACTCGAGCCAAGGATGGGAGCTGTGTACCGGTAACCAAAAGGCCATCCGATTTTGCAACTCCTCCGAATCCTCGTTCTATTTTGGCATATGACACTAACAGAAAGAAGCCACGACCAGCGTGCGCTCCTCAAGAGAGAAGAGAAGGGTTTCGGCACAGTTTATATGTATAGTTCAAATAATATCAAAGCAATTAAAGCAGCATTTGGCACATTAGGCGCGAACACGCAAGAATCAGATAATAAATAAAGCCGAATAATAACAATTATTTTAAGCTCGAATTCTTAACCCTGAACCAGTGGTTCTGAGTTCCGATCCCCAGCAGAGTCGCCAGAGCTATCACACCTCCTTTTTCCGCGCCCGGGAGGACGCAGGGGGAGTTTTTTCCAATTAAAGGACAATCGAAACGGGATTGGTTTAATTATTTCAGAGTCGCCACTTGGGAGATTTAGGGTGTCCCAAGTCACCAATTTTAATCCCGAATCGAGGAAAAGAATGACTCCATATTACAGTCTGCGTACCAGAAATCTGGATAAGGAATTCTGTTAACCCGGGAGAAGGTGTTAGGCATTCCCGAGTTCCGTGGTTCTAGCACGGTCGCTCAACTGTTATATTTGGCTTGATTATCTGATTTTATACAAATATGGACTCATGTGCAAGTTTTATCTTTTTACCGCTTTCATTATTATATTTTTTAAAGAATGTGAACATCGTTTAAAAACATGTCTTTGGATTGGGTCACATAAAATGCATCCACGATCCGGAACGTATTTTTATTCAATGTTTTGGGATTTGGATTTGGGTCGCATAAATGCATACCCGTGTTTAAGAATGTATTATTATTATATCGCGCCTAAAGCAATTAGCGATTTATTACTTTGGGGTAGAGCCGTGAAATTTGCTAAAACGACTCCTCCTTAATTCTAAGCAATTAAATGTACATTTATTGAGGGCCCCGCAATTTGTACATCTTTGTTTGTCGAGGCTCGTCTCGTTCCTTATGAAAAGAATTTGCAACGTCATGGAAATGCATCTCAGACCACGCCACAATCAATGTACCCGTGGTTAGAGACACATTTCGATTCCGTTGAGATTTGGATTTGGATCACATAAATGTGCACCCGAGTTTAAGGAGATAACATTATTAAGTACGCGCTTAAAGAGACTATCTCGTTATTATTCTGGGAGGGCCGTGAGATTTGCTAAACGACCCGTCCTGGAAACTGAATGCTTCGATAATATACATTTAACGAGGGCCCCGCAGCTTGTGCAATTTTATTTATTTTTTGTCGAGGCTCATCTCGTTCTTATTTTAAAAGGATATCCTATAGCAACTACGTTTCTTGTCGCGTTTGTCTCTACTAATTGAAAACAGTAGATAGTCCTAATTAATTACGTGCTTGCAGGTTATCTATAACAGAATTTAAAAATGCTTAAAAATCAGAAACAAGGCTGCGTGCACAGTCAGCCGAACAAATAATCACGGGCCCAAATCCAGCCCATGCGTGATGGGCCAGACCTGGGCCATGGTTTGTTCGATGTGGGCCTGCTTGGTCCGTTTCGACCTGGGCTCGACCTTCGCGAGGTTGAGATTGCAAGCTATGTGTTCTTTGTCTTAAAACATGGTTTACCAGTTATATGAAACAGTTTATCGGAAAGGAAAGAACTTAACTAGTAGAGTACGATTTTCATGCTTGGCATACATTACAGAATTATACTACACCATTAAACTAAATCTAAGATACAACCTATTGCATTGGGCATGCTTCTATCTACCAGCCTGCATATACAATTGGATGTCAAATTACCCTACATATACAGTTGCTATGTGTTAAAGCTAACCCAGTATTCGAACAAAATACAAGCTATCATACATCCCGGATCATTCAGTGTACAGGCTATACATAAATAAATGATCTTCAACCCTTTTCTTTGTATTCATACTCAACTTCAGATTACATTGACAGTATTAGTTGTGTACCTGGTATAGAAGAACAAAAGAAGAAAGGAATGATCAGCTGGGCAGTATGCAATAAACACAGCAACAGCAGATACACAGCAACAACACAGCAACAAGCCAACAACCACAAGTGTTTTCCACAGTCCACAGACAACCATCAACAGTTTCCAGAACAAAGAAAAACCAGCAGATGGTCGAGCACCAAACAAGTAATCCCAGAAAGAGTAATGAAACAAACAGAAGTAACAGAGTGTTCTATGCAGCAACACCAGCAGTCCAACAATCACAAGCAGCTCAATCAGTGCAAACAACAGAACTTGGCCGAGACAACTTGACCAAATACAAACTCTTATGTAGCTTTCAGACAGTGTTTTGGTTACAGTGTTTACTAGAAATTTCCTTATGTTTTCAGTTTTTCTTTAAGCTCACAAGACCTCTCTTAAGACTCAAAATTTTCCAGCCCCTTTTAAGTTCTGAAATGGCCTATTTATAAGCCAAACGACCCAGTGCAGCTAAGCTGCCTGGATCCTCCCACTTGCAGACTGCCCATACTCTTTAAACCCATGCTTAAGCATCTTTTGATGCCAGCCATTTTGTTCCCCACGCCTGGCTTTTCTTTAATCAAGAGTTATGGGTTCATTTAAGTATTCATTTTAAACCCCATACTCTTGTGTCTTGTTCCCCATTGGTATTAGTTTAATCCCAAATTAGTACCCTACTTGTCAGCTCATTTAAACTAAGCCTTTTTGTTCTTTTCAAACCCCAGACTACCCTTGTTAAGCCTTGCTTATTACTGCCCTGCCCATTGCAGCATCAGGGCATTCTGAACTCATGAAAGTTCAAATTCAGGACTGCCCTGGACTGAACCTTTTCAGTCATTTTTGCAATGCAAACAAACTCATTTCAGATGATGCCGGGCATTCAGCCAGTGACAAGGTTCAATTAGTCACGTGAAACTATTAGCTCATTTGATCCATTAGTTATAGAAAACTAATCGACGAGGTTTATTGAGTCGACTATACTAAATACAACAGGTAATAATCAATCCTTCACATAAACGATATGTACAGGGACCCAAAAGGCATCAGACAACTTTTGTTCAATTACTGGGAACCTATATGAATTATTTATGCGACGACTATCCTAATCGAACATGTTTATCATAGGATACATTCAAATCACACACAAAAAACAATTGACCAAATAAAAGGTCTTTGACAGAGATGGAAGAAATCAGAAAAAATAACAAAAAGAACAAACAAACACAACGAAACATGCTGACAACTTAATTAGAACTAAACAAAGGGAAAGGAAAACTTACCGAAAAATGTTTAAACCAAACTGACCCAAATCTGACTCAACTTTGACCATTTGAGGCCGAACAAATTTTAACCAGGGTGTTCTCACATGAGAACACCTTGGTTAAGGTCCATTAAACCTCAAACCCTTGTTAAGGCCGGCTGGATTCCAAGGCTATCCGTGTTCTAGGTTTTGGATTTTCAGATCTGGTTTTTTAGGAGTTGTGGGTAGATTCGGACCAAACCTAGTCTGGTTTGGTCACGAGGAGGGTCCGAGGAGTGTCTGGTATGAAGATGGGGTGGTTTGGTATAGATCGAGTTTCGTCTCGAATCTTCAAATCCAGATTCGAGACGATGAAAGGTGATTCGAGGTACAGGGTTAGTAGATTCGTGTTCAGGGTGGTTGGATGTTTCAGGGGTGTGAAGGGGGTGGTCACCGGCGTTCATGCCGCCGGGTTCTGGTGAAAGGGAAACTAGGGCGGCGTTAGGGTTTGGGGGTTTCAGGGCTTGGGGAAGGAGATGACTGAAGGGGGGTTCGGATAAGGGGCGTGGGGTGAAGGGCCAAGTTTATATACGGAAGGGGAAGAGAGATTGGAGCCGTTAGATCAAGTGATCTGAACGGCTTAGATCTATTGGTGGGTAATAGGACGGGGTCGTTTGGTATGGGAACGGGGTCGTTTTGGTTTAGGTGAGGGGTTGGTTTGAACCGGCTAAATAGGTCGGGTCATGAGGGAAGCCAGGGACCGTTGGATCAATGGGGTTGGACGGCTCAGATCAACTTGCCTGAAACGGCGTTGTTGAGGTGAGTTGAACAGCCTGATCTGGACCGTTCGTTTGAATCAGATCAACGGCTTCAATAGGGACGCCGATACGGCGTCGTTTGAGTCCGTGCTTGGGAAGGTTTGTCTTGGACTGGATCAGTGCTTTGGTTTTGGGCCTCGTTTTGGGGCCCAATCAGATTTTCCTTTCCTTTTTAATTTCAACAAATTAACCAAAAATTCCTAAAAACAATGCAAATAATTAAAATAAACTTACACACATATTGTGCAACACCTACAACAATAAACACACATATTAGAATTTTAAAAATGGTTAAATCACAGCCTAGAGTAAAAGCTGCATATTTTTTGTGAATTTTCTCTTAAAACCGGACTACGGCCTGATTACCCACGGCGTTCTTATTTTTTTTTTTTGTTTTTTTTGTAAGATTAATTGCAACACGGGCCGAACCACAAATGACTAGCATCACATGTCATGAAAAAATTGGGAATTTGTACAGCGAGGTCACTGGTCACTATTTTTGTTTTCTTTTGGAGTGATTGCCCGTGAAGCAAAAATCACGTGCTTACATCGATCATCACCCATGTGGAGGGGTTTCTAAGTGTTTATGCTTATCCTTTCATATTGGGTCCTTTAGACACCATCGTCGTTACCCTCTGTAAGAGGTACGATGTGACCCTCAACTAGATCCATCCATATTTCTAGAGGATAGTGATCCTCCTTCGATTTTTTGTAAACAAGATCGAGGGGCATCCTTTTACCCTCGATCACCTTATGTGTCTCTACAGTCCCCGGCTTTATCGGGGATGATTGATCAGACTTTACCGCCAAGCCACCAAACCCCCGTTCTCGATCATAGACGAGACTCGAGATCAAGGTTGGATGGGCCGATTTGTCCGAATACGAACTTTGGACCTAATCCCTGCTGAAGAAATGTCGTTTCCTGAAAAATGAAACATGAATCGTAAGTATTACTTTGCCTTGACTGTCTAACTTTGTCATTTTTACTTCATATCTTCTTTCCCCGTCTATGTTTGTTGTGTTGCAACTGTGGCCCACGTGCCAGAAGTAATCCCTGATCTCAAGCAATGGGTCAAGACCTAGTGCCGTAGAACTCATACTCCGAGCGTGCTTGGACGGAGTTGTCAAATAGTCAATGGGAGGCCCACAATCATAGTAATCTTCTTTTCTTATAACGGTTTCCATTCGGGTTTCGCATTGCGCTTACTCAGGTTTTTCCTTTTGTATGCCTCATGAAGGATGTAGAAATGCACCCCATCTGCTGAAGAAGAAACCTTCCCCCTTCTCCTGCCTTGAAACATGAAATAGAGAAGAAAATAAAAAGGGCTCTGAGCTCCCCGAACTCGAAAAAGCAAAAGCCAAAGAAAAAAGTGGCTCATAAACGCAAGGGGAACACCATCACCCTTTCCTTGGACTCAGTCCGTCGGCTAAGGGACAAGTTCGAAGAAGAGGAAGGAGAAGAAGAAACCAATCTGGTTGCCCGCGTGCAGGTTGGTGCTTCGATAGAAAAGCTTTCCGTATCGGATGGGATTCTTTAGCCAGGAAGAATTGAGGCCACTTCGTCCCATGCTGAGGTGATCAAAAAAAGAGACTAGGGGTGAGACATCTCGAGTACCTAAAGATTTACCGAGGGTCGATCTCGGAACAATTGGTATTTTTGGATCCCCCCAAATTTCGAATGCTACGATTTGTGAAGCCAATATATTAGAAAGTCGTTCTGGCGAGGGACCTTAGGGGGAGGTAGATATTTACGGCTTCTTAGATGGGGTTGATTTTGCCGCCTTGGGAGATGTCACTGGGTTTGGTGACTTACGAGTGCCAAATAAAACACCGACATCAGACGCCACTAGGACTTCATTAAGCCAAAAACTGGTGGATTTATTCCCAGGCCCAAGTGTCAACCCCGATCACAGGCATAACATAGTGCTATTTGTCCCGGAAGATACCCGAGTCTTTTCGTCCCTCATGGGGATTGCTAGCTACCTCAGGTGCTTGGTGACCGAGGAAGACCAAGCCATGATGAATGCGGTGGGAGCCGCTTGTCTGTTCAACGAGTCTCAACATGCTCTAAATCGGGTAAGTTCGAGGTCCATTCCATCATTTCTTTTAAAACTTGGAGTTTGTAGGTAATCCTAACATCTTTTTATTTTTGTTTGTAGGCTTCAGTGTTGCATCACAAGGCTCTCCTTTTAGTCTGGGAGGAGCACGAAGCTGAGGTTCGGGACTTCTCTGAGAGAAGCGACACCTATAAGCTTCTTAGTGAGAAGCTTCAAGCGGATTTGGTGAAGGCTCGGGATGAAGATGCTGAGATGGATGAGTAGGTATTCCGAGTGCTTCACGATAGTGAAGTTGAGTTGGAAATAACAACTAACGATCCGATTCTGCAAGTCCAGCAGAGGCTTGAACAAATTGGGGATCTTCAGAAACAAGTAGAATCAATTCGAGCTGATGCTGAGGAGTTCAAGAAAAACATGGACATCTTAGCCTTGAAAAGAGAAGCTTCCCAAGAACAACTGGAATTTGCCGAGGTCCAGCTTCGAGACGCAAGAGAGAAGGCCTCAGTACAAGCCAAGAAAATTGAGGAGCTTCAGTCCTAATTGGCCAACTTGGTCAAAGAGCTCGAGGTGGCCGGATCTAAGGCAGCCACGGCCAATATTAAGCCCAAGCTAATATGACTCAATACAAGGTCAACATTGAAGCCACCTAAGCGCAGGCCAAGAGCATGGTGGATCATGCGAGGTGGCAATCTCAAAGGGAGGCCCTCGAGAGGGCCTGTGCTCAAAGCTTTGATATATCTACTGAAATCGAGATTGCCAGGGCAGAAGAAACAAGGGCTCGAAAGTTGGCTTTTCCCGAGGAAGACTCCGAGAGTTTGAGCGAATCCAGTGGTAGGGAAAACTCTGAGGGTGAAGATGCTTCTTCCAATAAGGACCATGCTGTTTAGGCATTGTAATTTTTGTAATTTTTTGCTTTTTTGTTGAGGCCAATCGACCCTTGTAAAGAACTCTTAATCGGGCCATATGGGCCTTGTAAAAAGGCTTTTGAGATATATGTATGATTCTTTTCCCTTCCATGGTTTCCGAATTTGTTATGTTTAATTAGTTTATACAAACGTCAAAGTGTCTTGGCACGGGGTTGTAGTCGGAGCTTCAAGATAGTAAGGGCCAATAATAAGTACGACCCTCAACCGTTTCTGATCGATGGACCCCGAATGATAATTCAAACTTGAGTTGTGGTAGCCCTTAGGCTTAATATGTAGATACAAAAAAGAGATGATTTGTTCGAACCCAAATCAAAATAGCCTTTAGGCTTTATGATCGAGCTAGGATATGCTCGAACTCGAAATGAGGTAGCCCTTAGGCTTTTCTGGTTCGAGTGAGAATGATCTCTCGAACTCGAAGTAAAAGTAGCCCTTAGGCCTTTGTATTTTATGTCTTTTCTAGGCCATTTTGGCCGTTGTAAATTTTGTATTTGGTCGATCTGGCCTTTGTAAAAAGAATATATATATATATATATATATATATATATATATATATGCATATGTAACGACCCGACTGGTTGTTTTAATCAATTGCACTTGGATCAACAGTTTGAGGTCTCGAGCAGCTTCATATTATGTGTATCGACTTGCGTGCATGGTTGGATTGTGTTTCCGGATGATTTAGAGTCAAATTGGAAGAAGGAAACTAGTTTTGGAAGCTTAAACGGTGAAAATTTGATCGGAAATAGACTTTTGAGTAAACGGCCCCAGAATGGGTTATGGGTGATCTCAACAGCTTTGTATGGTGATTTTTGACTTAGGCGCGCGTCCGAATTCGGATTTTGTCTGCAAAATTTAGCGTCATTCCGGGTTGATTTGATAGGCTCCGGCACGAGTTTTGAAAGTTCCTAAGTTTTATTCTTGGTGTGATTCATCGTTTCGGCATTGTTTGATGTGATTTGTGACCTCGAGTGAATCTGCGTTAGGTTATATAACTGGTTTGTGGCTTTAGACGGGGTCCCGGGGGCCTCGGGTGTGTTCCGGGTGGGCTACAGGTCATTTTTCCATTGTTTGAACTGTTGTATTCTGCTTCTGGTGTTTCTTCTTCGCGATCGCGAACAACCTTTCGCGTTCGTGATGTATTGTTGTTAGTTGCCTCTTTTTCCTTCATCGCATTCGCGTAGAAACTCCCGCGATCGTGAAGGTTTGCTTCCCTTTGCTTCGTGTTCGCATCCATCGCCCCGCGTTCGCGTAAGCTCCTGCCATTGTTCATCACGTTCGTGTCCCTTATTTCACGATCGCGAAGGGTATTTCTTGACAACTATGATTCTCTTCTCCACGATCGTAACCCAATCTCTACGATCGCAATGCATAAATCCCTGGGCAGAATAAATAATACTCTATTCCGAGGATTAACCATTTTTAACATTTTTGGAGTTCTAGAGCTCGGTTTTTGGGCGATTCTTTGTGGGTTTTTCAAGCAAAACGATTGGGTAAGTGTTCTTCACCTAGAATTGATTATATTTCATGAATTTGTCTTCATTTTTATCATTTAATTTGTGATTTGGGTTGACTAAAATGTTGGTTTTTGAAGAAATTCTAAAATAAAATATCATGATTTAAGGGGCCAAAGGTAATCGGAATTTAATAAATTTTGTATGGTTGAACTCATATTAGATTGGGTATTCAGTTTTTGTAAGATACATGAAATGGGAGCGGGTTGCATGCCTGCAACAAGATATATGAAATGGGAGCGAGTTGCACATCTGCAACAAGATATATGAAATGGGATCGGGTTGTAGGCCTGCAACAAGATATGTGAAATGGGAGCGGGTTGCACGCCTGCAACAAGATATACAAAATGAGATCGGATGGCACGCTGCCATATTGACATTTTTAATGGGATCGGGTTGCACGCTTGCAACAAGAAAGAATGAAAGTGAATACTGATTCTTATGGTGAGAATGAGGGTAAAAGCACGATGGGTGATGTCGTGCACTTTCTGTTTGCTATGTTTATTTGTTGTTACCAATTCAAGTGTTTTAGCTGTTTAGATTCCTTTACCGCTGTGATCCTTTGTGAAGGAACCCCATCGTATATTTCAATACTTCGCTGTATTTATATACATATTTTTCAATACTTTAAAATTTCAATAATTGTTTCATCTTCTATTCATTTAGTTACTCAATTAAATTTTCATAAACCGTTTGAGGTTGTATTTTACTTAAAAATGGAATTTCTATTAAGTTAATTTATTAAATTCCTTGTTAAAGGTAATAATTCATTCGATGTTGTACTTTAAATGAAAATGGTACTTTCTTTATTCAAATGATTTCTAAAAATAACTTATCTTTTCTTGTTCGATTCCTAATTGGTTTAGAAGCTCTACTCTACTTATTGTTATGTAAATTAGACTCCTTGAATATCTTAATTGCATAGGTCATGGACCCTATGAACCGAGTAACATGAGAATGTTGTTGTGTGATATGAGATAGAAATATGTGGGCACAAGGTGCCAGGTGTGCTAAAATTATGGTAATTGAGGTTAAGATATGAGACATCGAGTTTGAGATGGCTGGAAATTGTTCATCAGAAACGATATGATTTATTGAGCTGACATCGCCTTCCTTGGTTGAGTACATTTTTCTTTGCTTGTCTGTGTTCCAGCTATGTTGGTACTAATTTATTTGGTTATCCTTGTTTCCACCCGTGTTTCTCTTTATTGTTTTTACTGATTGTAGTTTGTTCTTTCCCTGCTATTGATATTACTATGTCATTTTTAGATTGATAGTTTATTATCAAATCCTGTTCAATTTATTTGACCAGTAGGTGTCTGGACTGTTCCTCGTCACTACCCTACCGAGGTTAGTTTTGATACTTACTGGGCACCGTCGTGGTGTGCTCATACTACACTTTTGTATCTTTTTTTGTGTACACATCCAGGTATTCGATCGGTAGTAGCTGTGCGGTTGGTTGCGATGGAGATTCAGGTAAACTTGCTACAGTGTTCGCAGGCCTCGGAGTCACCTTCTTTTGTATTTGTTTCCATTCGTTCCTTTTGTTTCGGAGCAGTAATGTATTTATTTTGTATAACTACTCTTAGAAAGGCTTGTGACTTATACCACCGGTTTTGGGAATTGTAAATTGTTAAGAGTTATTTAACATAAAGTTAGCTAATATAAATGTTATCTTAGTTAATGTTAGGCTTACCTAGTTTAGAGACTAGGTGCCATCACGACTCCATTGGAGGGATTTTTGGGTCGTGACAAGTTGGTATCAGAGCTTTAGGTTCATAGGTGCTGCGAGCCACAAGCAAATTTAGTAGAGTATTGCGGATCGGTACGGAGATGTCTGTACTTATCTTCGAGAGGCTACAGAACTGTTAGTTAATTCCACTTTTTTCACTCCTTATTATGCGATACTGATTTAGCTCGAAATATATAACTTATGTTCCTCTACATCCACTCGTGTATGATATTACGCTCTTAGTGTCCACTATGCGGTAGTGGTTTGTGATGCTACAAATGGTCTACAAAAGAGTCAGGGATGCTCAGGCATTGCCTCGACGTGTTGTCTAGACTGAAGATACAGAGGTATTGAGAGACTATTTAGTTGTTTACATGGAGGCGCAATAGAAGCGTGGTGGGTGTTGATTGAGGATAGTTGACGGTATTGGTGTACCTTGTGATTTGTGTTGCATGAGCTGTGAAGGTTAGCTCTGTGGACCATCAGACGTCATTTTCAATGGCTTCGCGCCAAGTGGAGGAGTCCATCAGCAATATTCAGGTTGTAGAGTCAAATTTATATTAGTTTTAGCCTGAGAAATGTGTATGTGTGGTATTGGTAGATTCCCGAATTTGGGGTATGACTAGGGTCTAAGATCTTGCAAGGGATGATATTTGGGCTTTGATGGGGGATATTGCTTATCGACTATCCGAAGAAATGGGTCTGCTCTATGGTGTTGGGTCAGCATAGCGATGAAGTAATTGGTCCTTTGAATAGGAATTCTCTACTGCCATTTGTGGCAGCCCTCTTGGATTGGATGGTTTGTGTGACTCGGGTGAGTTGGGGAGGTGCAGTCCTGATGGCTTAATTGCGTGCGGGCGGATCTCGGAGGGTCCTCGATAGTCTGGAAACGGCTTGAGTTGGCTGTCTACTATGAGCGTAAGGAATATGTGCTACACTGCGATTTTCTCCTGGATGAATATTTGGAATTAACAGAGTGTGGCATTGTTGGCTATCATATGTGAAGAGTGTGCACTTTTGGAAAGGACCTTGGGTGTTGGTTTGCGGGTGCATGGCTAGTAGCATGGTGATTACTGGGTTTTGAGGCTTTCGAGGTCCATGTTTTACTACGCGGCCAGAAGTTCTATATGAGTCCTTCAGCAGAATGATAAGGTGTGAGTGATATATCAGTTAATTGATTTGCATAGTTGAGTCGAGTATGTGAATTTTGGTATTCCTAAGGTTTGGAGCTAGATGCCCTCATATATGGACTAATTCCTGTTTGCGGATTTCAAAGAAATATTGAGAATGGGATGATTAATAGCATGCATGATTGATAGGTCGCTGTGGATTTTTGGGGAGGGTAATTACCTATTCAGAACTAATCAAAATTTGGGTTGGAGGCTATCAGAAAGATCAATGAGGATATGTATCTTGTATTGGGTCCAGTTTGTGTTCTCTTGTGGGATCGTCATTTTGGTTATGTTATCAGGCAGAATGAATATTATTTGTGCCCCTAGCCTATGATATGTTCTACTCTTTTATGTTGTGTTAGGAGGTGAGGTTGTATGATTATTTCCCCCGCATGTTGTAATTCTGTTCAGGCCTAATGGCGATGCGGGCGAGATAGCCCTCGTGATGTTGATTTGTTTGTTGCACCTTAGTCGTGCTTGCTTCTTTCACGTTTTAGCACTTTCATTTATTTTTCCTGCAGTTTTATTTGTGCACTCTGTTGTACTTGATATCAGTATTCATATGATCAGTGAGCCCAAGCATTTTGGCTCGATGAGTATTTGGGAGTGGGTTGCACACCGCAGCGGATGTTATGTGGGATACCCTTTCCTTGTGTTTTTCTGGTGTCGTGTTTTCCCTCCGTGGGACGAATTGATAAAATTATTATACTTTTGTTGTTACACATGTTGTACTTGTTAGATAATTCTTATACCTTGCTTTCCTTTATTTGTGCTGCATAATTGAGTCATTACTGGGTTGGTGCACAAACTGTGTAGTGTGAGAATCCATGTGGTTTTGTGATGAGCTGTTAGTTGTTTTGCTTGTGTTGGCTGGGATGAGGTTCTTAGACCTGAGATTAGTACTATGGTATTGGGAGTGAGTAGTGTTTGGAAGTATGAGGGTGTTTCTGCTAAGATTTGGGTAATGGCCCTTGGCGGGCAAGAAAGCTTCTTGACTTGTTGTCTTCATGGGCGGCTATGACTTCCCGCATGTTTCTTTATTAGGGGAAGCAATGTGGAGGTTCGAAACAAGGTTATACTCGATGTGAAGTGTATTTCCGGCATCTAGGAGGATATTTGAGCAGCTAAGGTGGTCAGAGGTTATTTTTTTGGGCATTTGAGTTGTGTGGGGCAGCATGTGATTGTATTCTGGACTAGAATTTTGATTCGATTCATCTTTTAAGGTTTATGTGGTGTGATGACGTGGAATTCGGATCCTATAATGAATTTCAGATATTGAGGTTTGGGTTCTGTTCTAAGGTTATGGGCTAAGCAGGAGATGAGATTTTCAGTTGAGTTGCATTGTCAGTTCTGCTTAGGTTGGGTGATGAGGAATCACCCCCGGGTGTATGTATGGTGAGATCATGCAGTGGTTCGATGGCTTTGGAACGACTCCAGGCACGTTTGAGAACGAACATATGTTTAAGTGGATAAGGATGTAACGACCCGACTGGTCATTTTGAGCAATAGCGCCCGACTCGGCAGTTTGTGGTCTCGAGCAGCTTCATATTATGTGTATCGACTTGCATGCATGGTTGGATTTTGTTTTCGTATGATTCAGAGTCAAATTAGAAGAAGGAAACTAGTTTTGGAAGCTTAAACGGTGAAAATTTGACCGGAATTGGACTTTTGAGTAAACGGCCTCGGAATGGGTCGTGGGTGATCTCAACAGCTTCATATGGTGATTTTTGACTTAGGCGCAAGTCCGGATTCGTATTTGGAGGTCCGTAGAGTGATTGGAGGTGTTTCGGCGAAAGTTGGAAAAGTTAAAGTTTGGAAAATGGAGAGGTTTGACTCATAGTTGACTTTTGTGATATCAGGGCCGGAATGTGATTCCGAGAGTTGGAACAACTCCGTTATGTCATTTTGGACTTGTCTACAAAATTTGGCGTCATTCCGGGTTGATTTGATAGGTTCCAGCACGAGTTTTGAAAGTTAGAAGGTTTGAAAGTTCCTAAGTTCGATTATTGGTGTGATTCATCGTTTCGGCGTTGTTTGATGTGATTTGTGACCTGGAGAAAGTCCATGTTAGGTTATATAACTTTTTCTGGGCTTAGACGGGGTCCGGGGGCCTCGAGTGTGTTCCTGGTGGGCTACGGGTCATTTTCCCATTGTTTTGACTGCTATATTCTGCTTCTAGTGTTTCTTCTCTGCGATCAAGAACATCCTTTAGCGTTCGCGATGTGTTGTTGCTGGTTGCCTCTTTTTCCTTCATCGCGTTCGCATAGAAACTCCCGTGATCATGAAGGTCTGCTTCCCTCTGCTTCGCGTTCGCATCCATTGCCCCGCGTTCGCGTAAGCTCCTGCCATTGTTCATCACGTTCGTGTCCCTTATTTCACGATCGCGAAGGGTATTTCTTGACAGCTATGATTCTCTTCTCCGCGATCGTGACCCAATCTCTACGATCGCAATGCATAAATCCCTGGGCAGAATAAATAATACTCTATTTCGAGGGTTAGCCATTTTTAACATTTTTGGAGTTCTAGAGCTCGGTTTTGGGCGATTCTTTGTGGGTTTTTCAAGTAAAATGATTGGGTAAGTGTTCTTCACCTAGAATTGATTATATTCCATGAATTTGTCTTCATTTTTATCATTTAATTTGTGATTTGGGTTGACTAAAATGTTGGTTTTTGATGAAATTCTAAAATGAAAAATCATGATTTAAGGGGTCAAATGTAATCGGAATTTAATAAATTTTGTATGGTTGAACTCATATTGGATTGGGTATTCAGTTTTTGTAAGATACATGAAATGGGAGCGGGTTGCACGCCTGCAACAAGATACATGAAATGGGAGCGGGTTTCATGCCTGCAACAAGATATATGAAATGGGAGCGAGTTGCACGCTTACAACAAGATATGTGAAATGGGAGCGGGTTACACGCCTGCAACAAGATACACGAAATGGGATCGGATGGCACTCTGCCATAGTGACATTTGTAATGGGATCGGGTTGCACGCCTGCAACAAGAAAGAATGAAAGTGAATACTGATTCTTATGGTGAGAACGAGGTAAAAGCACGAAGGGTGATGTCATGCACTTTTTGTTTGCTATGTTTATTTGTTGCTACAGATTCAAGTGTTTTAACTGTTAGATTCCTTTACCACTGTGATCCTTTGTGAAGGAACCCCATCGTATTTTTCAATACTTCGATGTATTTATATACATAATTTTTAATATTTTAAAATTTCAATAATTGTTTCATCTTCTATTCATTTAGTTACTCAATTAAATTTCCGTAAACCGTCTGAGGTTTTATTTTACTTAAAAATGGTATTTCTACTAAGTTAATTTATTAAATTCCTTGTTAAAGGTAATAATTCACTCGATGTTGTACTTTAATTGAAAATGGTACTTTCTTTATTCAAATGATTTCTAAAAATAACTTCATCTTTTCTTGCTGGGTTCCTAATTGGTTTTGAAGTTGTACTCTACTTATTGTTATGTAAATTAGACTCCTTGAACATCTTAATTGCATTGGTGATGGACCCTATGAACCGAGTAACCTGAGAACGTTGTTGTGTAAAGTGAGATATAAATATGTGGGCACAAGGTGCTGGGTGTGCTAAAAATTTGGTAATTGAGGTTATGATATAAGACATCGAGTTTGAGATGACTGGAAATTGTGCATCAGAAATGATATGATTTATTGAGCTGACATCGCCTTCCTTATTTGAGTACATTTTTCTTTACTTGTCTGTGTTCCAGCTATGTTGGTGCTAATTTATTTGGTTATTTTTGTTTCCACCCGTGTTTCTTTTTATTGTTTCTACTGATTGTAGTTTGTTCTTTCCATGCTGTTGATATTACTATGTCATTTTTAGATTAATAGTTTATTATCAAATCCTGTTCAATTTATTTGACCAGTAGGTGTCTGGACTGTTCCTCGTCACTACCCCACCGAGGTTAGTTTTGATACTTACTGGGCACCGCCGTGGTGTGCTCATACTACACTTCTGTACATTTTTTTGTGTACAGATCCAGGTATTTTATCGGTAGTAGCTATATGGGTCGTTGCGGTGGAGACTCAAGGTAAACCCGCTACAACGTTCACAAGCCTCGGAGTCACCTTCGTTTGTACTTATTTCCATTCGTTCCTTTTCTTTTGGAGCAGTGATGTATTTATTTTGGTATAACTACTCTTAGAAAGGCTTGTGACTTGTACCACCGGTTTTGGGAATTGTAAATTGTTAAGAGTTATTTAAATTAAAGTTAGCTAATATAAATGTTATCTCAGTTAATGTTAGGCTTACCTAGTTTAGAGACTAGGTGCCATCACGACTCCTTTGGAGGGATTTTTGGGTCGTTACAAGTTGGTATCAGAGCTCTAGGTTCATAGATGCTATGAGTCACAAGCAAGTTTAGTAGTCTTGCGGATCGGTACAGAGACGTCTGTACTTATCTTTGAGAGGCTACAAAACTGTTAGATAATTCCACTTATTTCAATCCTTATCATGCGATACTGATTCAGCTCGAAGTATATAACTTATGTTCCTCTACATCCACTTGTTTATGATATTACGCTCTCAATGTCCACTATGCGGCAGTGGTTCATGATGCTACAAACGGTCTACGAAAGAGTCAAGGATGCTCAAGTATTGCCTCGACGTGTTGTCCAGACTGAAGATACAGAGGTATTGAGAGACTATTCAGTTGTTTATATGGAGGTGCAACGGAAGAGTGGTGGGTGTTGTTTGAGGATAGTTGGCGGTATTGGAGTACCTTGTCATTTGTGTTGCACGAGCTGTGAAGTTTAGCTCTGCAGATCATCAGACGTTGTTTTCGATGGCTTCGCGCCAAGTGGAGGATTCCATCAGCAACATTCAGGTTGCAGAGTCAAAGTTATATCAGTTTTAGCCTGAGGAATGTGTATGTGTGGTATTGGTAGGTTCCCATATTTGGGGTATGACCAGGGTCTGAGATCTTGCAAGGGATGATATTGGGGCTTTGATGGGGGATATTGCTTATCAACTATCCAAAGAAATGGGTCAGCTCCGTGGTGTTGGGTCAGCATAGCAATGAAGTAATTGGTCCATTGAATAGGAATTCTCTACTAGCATTTGTGGCAGCCCTCTTGGATTGGACGATTTGTGTGACTCGGGTGAGTTGGGGAGGTGCAGTCCTGATGGCTTAGTTGCGTGCGGGCAGATCTCGAAGGGTCCTCGATGGTATGGCAAAGGCTTGAGTTGGCTGTCTACTATGAGCGTAAGGAATATGTAGTACATTGCGGTTTTCTCCTGGATGAATATTTGGAATTAACAGAGTATGGAATTGTTGGCTATCATATGTGAAGAGTGTGAACTTTTGGAAAGGACCTTGAGTTTTGGTTTGCGGGTGCGTGGCTAGTAGCATGGTGATTACTGGGTTTTGAGGCTTTCTAGGTCCATGTTTTATTACGCAGCCAGAAGTTCTATATGATTCTTTCAGCAGAATGATAAGGTGTGAGTGATATATCAACCATTTGATTTGCATAGTTGAATCGAGTAAGTGAATTATTATATTCGTAAGGTTTGGAGCTAGATGCCCTCATATATGGACTAATTTCGGTTTGCAGATTTCGAAGAAATGTTGAGAATGAGATGATTAATAGCATGCATGATTGATTGGTCACTGTGGATTTTTGGGAAGGGTAATTACCTATTCGAAAATAATCAGAATTTGGGTTGGCGGCTATCGAAAAGATCAATGATTATATGTATCTTATTTCGGGTCCAGTTTGTGTTCTCTTGTGAGATCATCATTTTGGTTATGTTATCAGGCATAATGGATATTATTTGTTCCCCTAACCTATGATATGTGCTACTCTTTTATGTTGTGTTAGGCGGTGAGGTTGTATGATTATTTCCCCCGCATGTTGTAATTCTGTTCAGGCCTTATGGCGATGCGTGCGAGATAGCCCTCGTGATGTTGATTTGCTTGTTGTACCTTAGTCGTGCTTGCTTCTTTTACGTTTTAGCACTTTCATTTATTTTTCCCACAGTTTTATTTGTGCACTCTGTTGTACTTGATATCAGTATTCATATGATCACTGTGCCCGAGCATTTTTGCTCGATGATTATTTGGGAGCGGGTGCGCGCCGCAGTGGATGTTATGTGGTATACCCTTTCCTTGTGTTTATTTGCTGTCGTGTTTTCCCTCTGTGGGATGAATTGATAAAATTATTATATTTTTGTTGTTACACATGTTTTACTTGTTAGATAATTCTTATACCTTGCTTTCCTTTATTTGTGCTATTGTCACACCCCCTTTTTTGCCCGCGCCGCCCGCGAAAGGGAACGGAAGGGGTTTTTCCAATTAAAGGACAATCGGAACGGGATTTGTTTATTTATTTCAGAGTCGCCACTTGGGAGATTTAGGGTGTCCCAAGTCACCAATTTAATCCCGAATCGAGGAAAAGAATGACTCTGTATTACAGTCCGCGAACCAGAAATCCGGATAAGGAATTCTGTTAACCCGGGAGAAGGTGTTAGGCATTCCCGAGTTCCGTGGTTCTAGCACGGTCGCTCAACTGTCATATTCGGCTTGTTTATCTGATTTTATACAATTATGAGCTAATGTGCAAGTTTTAACTTTTAACCGCTTTCGTCATTATTTATATATTTTTTCAAGAATTGCAACATCATGGAAATACATCTCCAACCACGTCACATCAATGCACCCGTGGTTGTTGGCACATTTCAACTCTGTTGAGATTTGGATTTGGGTCACATAAATGTGCACCCGAGTTTAAGAAGGTAAGATTATTAAAATGCGTGCCTAAAGCGATTAGCGTATTATTATTTTGGGTAAGGCCGTAGAGTTCGCTAAGCGGCCGATCCCGAGTTCTAAGTAATTAACACATACATTTTTTGTGAGGGCCCCGCAATCTATGCGTTTTATTTGGCGAGGCTCGTCTCATTTTTATTTAAAAGGATAAACCTACAGTGACTACATTTTTTCTAGTAAGTTCGTCTCTAAAATAAAAGAAAATCTCCCAATTAATTACATGCTAAAAAAGACGTAACTTATTAGTTATTAGTTTACGGCTAATGCCAATGGAAAATTGCAATCGAGTTTGTACAAAGAAAGATTGCTTTCGTTCTATATTCTATTATTTAATAACACTAGAACATGAGATTGACACACAATAATATCAAAATAAATTAACTATTCTTTGATTAATTTATACTGACATTATTAGATGAAGGAGTTATACATATGCAATCCCATTACTCATTAATCGGTCAACTACATTTTTATACAAAGGAAGGAAAATTCTATTCAAGCACAAATCTAAACAGGAGGAATTCAACAGGAACAAAGCCTGGTTAATACTTCATTTCGCCTCAAGCCGAGAGTGTACAAATGTGTACCTGGAAATGGCAATACAAGATGAAAAGAAGGAGGAGTCAGCACCAGTAATAACACAGTAACGCAACAACAGCAATTCGAACCAGATTCAAGGCCCAGAAAACTTTGAAAAAAACTAAACAAGCTCAATGGAACAAACCCAAAAGTTTGTAAAAAGACTAAACAACAACAACCCACGCGTGTATTAAACCCGAAACTAAACTCGTTTCTCACTTTGTTTTTGTTTTCTCTTTTTCAACTCTCCAACACTCTTGAGATTTTCAGAATGTCTTCCTCTACCAAGAATCCTCTCTAAAAAAAACCTCTCCTAAAAATGTCCTCTCAAAATCGTCCTCCAAAAAAATGTCTCCCTCTCTATGTAAAAATGACTCTTATTTATAGTAAGACTCTTGTCTTGAACCACTAACCCGAAATATTCCCCTAATTGCATGTCTTGCCTCCACTACTTAATGTTTTTCTTATTTAATTCCCTTGTCCCCCATGCCTATATGTTTTGTCCCCCATATTAAACAACTACATTATTCCCCACTAACTTATGTCTTGTCTCCCACTCTATTAAACAATTATATCAACCTCCCCACTAACTTATGTCTTGTCCCCCACCAGGTACTATTTTATATTGTTAATGCCTAGTGGACAGAGCACTCAGATTAAATAATTGTTCAAATTTACAATTCCAAAAATACCCCTCTGACCTTACTGAAATTGCTATTTTACCCCTGAAAGAACTGCAATTTACCAATCTACCCCCATCAGCTATAACCAATTCACCTAATCAATTCAACCAAAATACAGCAAATATAATCAATTCCTAAACAAATTCAATAAACAAATTCAAACTAAATCTAACAATATTACAGTCAAGACGAAGGATTCCAGTCATCAAACTAACATATTTCTATATTAAAAAACAAATACTTTTAAATTAATAAGAACAACCTGAAGAAATGATTCATTGAACTTCAACTTAAAACTAACAACATTATAATTAAACTAATAATTTCTACATAAAAATAAACAAGAAAAAATGAAACAAACTGAAGAAAATAACAAAACGATAAACACGAAATTAATATCAAACATATCTGATTTCAGATCCGAAAATATCAAACAAATTACGGACAGAAACGAAACTTAAACCAACTAACCGGATCGGAACGACGATGAACTCGAACGAACACAAATCTGCCCGGAAACAATTATCGTACCAAAATAACTCGACGCCGAAGACGACCACGAACGGACCATCGAAGAAGATGGTCGTTTTGTGTCATTTGAAAAACGAAGCAGTTGCGAGGAGCATTGGTTTTGGATCAGATGCTTCGACGAGGCAGCAGCAACGTAGCAGAAGCAGATGCTGGACGAAGCTGGACGAAGCAGAAGAATGGTGGTGGTTTGGGCAGTGGTGAACAGAGGCAGCCATGGGAGCTCGAGCTTGAGCTCGACGAAGATGAAGAAGATGAAGCAGCAGCAGTGTTTGGATGGTGAAGTAGAAGAAGCAACAACGGTGGAGCTTGGGGCGGAGCAACGACGAGCTGCTTCACGTCGTCGCTGCTGCGATAGGCGGACATGGCTGGAGCTCGTCTGGAGGAGGAAGATGGTGGAGGGTGTTCATGCTGGAGGTCGTGAGGATGATGAAGAAGATGAAGCAGAGGGGTCGTTCATGGTGGTCGTTTGAAGACGAAGCAGAAGGCGAGGTGCTAGGGTGCTGTTCGTCGAGGGAGGCAGCCATGGGAGCTCGAGCTCGAGCTCGACGACGAAGAAGAAAGCAGCCTGCTTGGCTTTTGGTTTGGAGCTGTATGTGTGTGTGCTTGTGTCGAAGAAGACGATGCAAGCGTAGCCATGGATGGGGCGTTAGGAAGCTTGGAGAAGATGGAGAGAAAGAGAGAGGGGGGCGGATGGGTTTGGTTTAGGTTTAGGAAATGAAATGAAGATTAGGAGGGGTTAGGTCATTTGGGGTTATGGGGTGGACCGGGTCGACCCGGGTTGAAATGGACCGGGTCATGGGGAAGGTTGGGTCTCTTTGGGCCTGTGGTTTAAAATTGAAGAAGAGGCCCAATTCCGATTTTCTTTATATTGTTTGCTCTATTTTCTTTTACTTTCTAATTAATAAAACTAAAATTCTAAATTAAGTTATAAACTAAATTAACTTATCAAAAATAATAACTAATTCCTAGAAACATTTATCATACATAATTAAACATCCATTAAAACAAAATTGCACAATTTGACATTGAATCTAAAAATGCAAACGATGCATATTTTTTGTAATTTTCATTCTGGTAAAACAAACTTAATTACTCCTAATTGTAGAACTAAATCCTAAATGCAAATGTGAAATATTTTTGTATTTTTTATTAATTTAACAAATAAACATGCATGGACAAATACAAATAATTATCCTAAAATGCCGCAAAAATTCTCAAAATTGCACACAAAGGAAAATCGTTTTTTTTGGAGTAATTCTTTCATAGGGCAAAAATCACGTGCTTACAGCTGCCCCTCTTTGTCCGAAGACACGAAGGGTTTTCGTGCAAAGATAAAGTGAGCAATTTTTGCCCATCCGAGTACTCTGTGTGAAGCATTTTTTTGAAAAAGATTTAACCGAATCTTTGCTTCAAAGATTTCCTACATATCCCTGGCTAAAAGTGAATCAGGTTAATGTAGTTCGGGAAGTTTTGGTAGCTAGGACTACCATGGGACTGCAATGTTACTATTGTTGCATGCTGTTATTACTGCTTGCCGACCACCTTATTACACCATGAAAGAAAACAAGAAGCTAGACTAGACCATAGTCTATGAATTACAAAATCTTATCTAGATCTTCAATCATGCTCTTGTATCTCTTGTTGATTTGATGTCTTGGCGACTCCCCTAGCATTTCTTTACTTCTGATTTGTCTTGTGTTCTCCCTTGACTGCCGATCTCGAACTGCTTATGTCCTTCTCGGGAGCTTCGTACTATCTTCCATCGAGTCTTGGACTTCCTTCCTCTGCTGGGGATTCTTGTTGTTTCCTGCTGGGGATTTCGGCTGTATTCCTCTGCTTTACTGACTTGAAATGTATTCCTCTGTTATATGGGCGGGCTCCCAACTTCAAAACTTGAAATTTGAATCGCCATTCTGTTCTTCAGGGGGGCTCCTGACCGCTACAAAATAGACAAAACAAAGGAAACTTTCTGCCCCAGTTTGCACTAGGAAGATTTGTGAATTGTTAGCAATATTGTAAACCACTTATACTATATGCAATGGTGAGAGTAAACTAACGACTAAGCCAGGATGTGCGTCTCCTATGAGTAAAACCCGAAACTCTGACGAGCAAATGCGTTTGCTAAAAATAAAACCTGAATGAACCAAACTAGGAAGTGCGTCTCCTACGAGTAAAACTTGTATGAACAAAAATCAGGAAGTGTGTCTCCTAGTGGTAAACTCTCATTTTTAGGAAGTGCGTCTCCTAAAGCAAGAATATAACCCGAAAGACCCAGACTAGGAAGTGCGTCTCCTAGGAGAAAATCTCAATTTAGGAAGTGCGTCTCTTAAAGCAAAAATATATCCTGAACGACCCAAACTACAAAGTGCGTCTCCTAGGGGTAAAACTTCAATGATTCAAACTAGGAAGTGCATCTCCTATAAATGAACTTAAATGAACCAGACTAGGAAGTGCGTCTCCTAGGAGGAAATCTCATTTTAGGAAGTGCGTCTCCTAAAGCAAAAATATAACCTGAACGACCCAGACTACGAAGTGTGTCTCCTAGGGGTGAAACTTCAATGATTCAAACTAGGAAGTGCGTCTCCTATGCATGAAATCTTAATTTAGGCAGTGCGTCTCCTATGCCTAAAAATAAACTTAGGAAGTGCATCTCCTATGCATGAAATTAAACTTAGGAAGTGCGTCTCCTAGGGGTAAAAATAAACTTAGGAAGTGCGTCTCCTAGGGGTAAAACTTTAATGATTTTAAACTAGGAAGTGCGTTTCCTATGAATGAAATCATTATTTAGGAAATACGTCTCCTATGCATGAAAATAAACTTAGGAAGTGCGTCTCCTAGGGGTAAAAATAAACTTAGGAAGTGCGTCTCCTATGGGTAAAACTTTAATGATTTTAAACTAGGAAGTGCGTCTCCTATGAATGAAATCTTAATTTAGGAAATGCGTCTCCTATGCATGAAAATAAACTTAGGAAGTACATCTCCTATGGTAAAAATAAACTTAGGAAGTGCGTCTCCTAGTGGTAAAAATAAACTTAGGAAGTGCGTCTCCTATGGGTAAAACTTTAATGATTTTAAACTAGGAAGTGCGTCTCCTATAAATGAAATCTTAATTTAGGAAGTGTGTCTCCTATACATGAAATCTTAATTTAGGAAGTGTGTCTCCTATGCATGAAATTAAACTTAGGAAGTGCGTCTCCTAGGGGTAAAAATAAACATAAGAAGTGCGTCTCCTAGGGGTAAAAATAAACTTAGGAAGTGTGTCTCCTATGGGTAAAACTTTAATGATTTTAAACTAGGAAGTGCGTCTCCTATGAATGAAATCTTAATTTAGGAAGTGCGTCTCCTATGCGTGAACCATTTCCTTCTTCCTGAATTACCTTCTTACAGAACTGCTTTCCTTAAAAACTTGTGTTGTCTTCCCTCAAAACTGCTGAGGATAACACTGCTGGGGAATTATTTACTTACCTGTCGGGGGATAATACTACTGGGTGAATCTCCTTTCTTCCCCTTTTTTCCAAAACTACTTCCTTCAAAACTTTTCTCTCTCAACATTGCTGAGGATAAAATGTTATCAGCTGGGGATAACGCTGTCGAGGATAACACTGTTGGGGGATTTTGATTCCTTCAAAACTAGTGATTCACTCTTCTGAAGGCTGCTGGGAATGACACTGGCCTTTTGCTTTTTCCGAGCACAAGTTTCATCCTTTCGTTCTGTCCGTTGGGGAACAACTTCCTTCATTAAAACTTGTTATGCTGGGGGTAACACTGGTTCAAAGACCACTTCCCTTGAGATTAGTACTATCTTTATTCTTCCCCAAATGGGTACCTGACTTCCAGAAAATTTTCTAAATGGAAGGAAAATTTTCTACCCCAATTTGGTAATCTCTCTTGTGGCATGCATTTCCGTCATCAATGCCATTTCCTTTACCTGTTTCAAATCAAACAAAATTTGTTAGTTTAAAACGTGGTGGTTGGTTGCGATACTCCTCTGGGGATGGCTTTTCCCTTTCTCCTTCCCTTCTCTGCGTTCCATTACACTATCAAAACTTGCTTGGGATGATATTATTTGTTGGGGATGATATTCTTGCTGGTCTTAGAATGACTTGCCCTGCTTTGCGTCGTTCGGCTATCTTGAAACTTGGGTGATAACTTCCGACCTTATTGTCGATTCCTTATTCACCAACCTCTCAATATTGTTTTCCATCTGACCATGTATCTTTTCCATGATTGTTGATTCCCCTTGAGGATTTTGCAATGTTTTGCTAATAAACCACATTCTTTTTTCTGCTGGGGATATCCCTCTTCTTTTGTGGCATAGCTTGGAAACTGGCATTTCCATGACCTTTTAGTCTCATATGAATTTCCCAAATCATGCCCATTGCTCTTCCCGTTGTTCTTTCTTGATTTGTCCGCGGGCTTTGGCCTTGAGGTCTATAACCTTTGATTTCGGCGGGGATATCCCTCTTGACACTCGTCCATCCTTTTGTCAATCACCTTTTGCTGGGGATATCTTTCTTGACACTAGCCTCGCGTTTGTTCCTTGCTGACTATACCACTTGGATGTACTAGTCAGATCTCATCTTGCATAATTGGAAAGCTGATGGCATATTTTGAAGTCATTTCTTACTTGTTCTGACCAAATAGACTCTACTGGGGAATTTTTCTATGAAAGAAGAAAGATAAAAAGGAACAGAATAAAAGACAAAGGAAAAAGATGATTCTTTAACAAAAGAAACTATAAATAAAAACCTATCAAACGCAGATACCGACTCTAATGGTCATGACATGCACATGTGGCCTATCCTCCGCTGTCAATCGTCTTTCAAGATCTTCATTTGGCGATTCCCCATCTGATTCTCAATCTTATTCCACTTGTAGTGCCTGAAGGGTTTTCACTATCAAGCCTCTCTCATTTTGGTTTTTTCTCTCAGCTTTCATCGCCTTATGGTGCCCGTGAAGATTTTCACCGATAAGACTTTCTCATTTGTATCACTTTCCAGCTGGGGATTGTGGTGTTACCCATAAGACTCTCTTTTTATTTCTTTTATGTTGGGGATTAGAGTCCTTTCTACTGTGGATCAGAGTGTTATGTTCACCGGTAGGACTCTCATTTGTCTGACTTGGCATCTTCTGAAGACTGATCAGAAGGTATTTCTTTGGACCGTAATGTGAGATTTTGGATAGGCTAGAAAGAAAGGGTATTAAAGGCTCAAAAACAAATCAATTTGGGGTTCAAACTTACAACCTTCAGAACCATATTTGTTTACAACAAGCGCAACCCTTGCCCCAGTTTCTTGCTTGGAGATTTTTTTTAATTTTTTATTACACTATGACCGAGCCGTGAGGTGCCTACGTATCCTCTTTGAGGAATCAGGTCGAACGTAGTTCACAATTTCTTTTGTTTTTGTTATCATTTTTCTTTTTTTTTTTCCTCTTTTGTTGTTTTTTTTGTTGTTGTTGTTTTTGTTGCTTTCTTTTCCTTTTTTTCTTCTTTTTCTTCCACGTTTGTGTTTCTAACCTTCGCTACTGATTCCGAATGAGGGGTATGAAAGAAAATAAATAAGGCTCAAAAAGGGGTAACGAAGGATAAAGTGTTTAGGTAGCAGAACAAAATGCCTTCGTCATTCCAGTCTTTAAAACATGCCAAGTGCAAACAACACAATTGAACATAGATTTATAGCCTCTTCTGATGGTGCTGGACTTGACAATTATATTCACACATTTGTCTTTTCATTTGTCATATCTAAAGCACCGTTGGGCAACACTCTCACTCTCGACCCTCATGTCAATTTGGCGAATCCTGCCTTTAACGGTTTTCTTTATGTTTTACTTGCCTCAGTTCCACATGACTCGAGCTCCGAATAATCTCAAACCGTCCTTATTTCCTTTAAATGCTTCGATCACCTCTCAATGGTTTTATGATTAACTTTTAAGATTAGGCTCAAACTGTGTGCGCATGTCATGTCACTAGAATCGGCGATGAACAAAATGATAAAAGAACTAAACAAAAAGATGACTGGAAATAATAAAAGACCAGATTTTGCATTAGACTAACAGTGAAATGGTTTGAATAACAAAACAAACAAAAACAAACCAGAATGAAATCCCAAAACAAACCTGGACAAAACTAGACAAACTGCTATGACAAAAATGGAAAGATAAGAAAGTTTGACACAAGACAATATCCGGATTACAACCCTAAGAATAATCCGGACAACAGAAATGACAACAAAATAAGCCACCAAAAGCTTCTCTCTTGCTAACCAAGGAACGGAGCGTCCTCCCACTTTATCAAACCTGGCATCTTAGCCACTGAGCTTCGCATCAATATTGCCAAGACCATTACCAACTTCAATATCATCAACCTCAGTCAACAAGATCCCAATAGGATTCGAGTGCTCCCTGTCAACAGGCTTCATCCCCACAAAGTGTGCATCATGATGTGCAGGAAAAGGATTCTGCGTGATATTCTGGGTGTCATTGTCTTGGATTACAACGGTTTTCCTGGATCTTGTGTTTCCGGCTTACCACAAACCAACCACCTTAACTTTCTTTGCGATTCAAAACAAAACAGGTTAGAATGGACTCAGTCGGTCCTCATTATTAACAACATTTTTTTCCCCTTTTTTTCTTTTTTTTTTCATTTTTCTTTCTTTTTTTTTCGATTTTCTTTCATATTCTTTTCATTCATTTTTTTTGTTGTGGTCGAATCTTATGGAGGTTGCCTACGTATCATGACCCCGCATGAATCAGACCTTGCGTAGTTCGGCCAAATAGACTGGTAACAACAATGAAACATTTTAGTTTGGCCAAAATGAAAGGTAACAACAATGAAATATTTTTTTTTGGAATTATCAATTTTCATAATAAAACAAACTGGGTTTCAAAGGTTTAAAGATGACCTACAAACTCGAAAACCAAACATTCCACATATTCTAATCAAAAGATTTACAAACTCAAAAACAAACGGACAACTTCCTTTCTCCGTTTGACAAATGCAACCAAACGGTTATTTTTGCAAATGTGGCCCCTTCCAAATTTCACATGAATTTTGAGGCCGGGGAGGATTATTTTATGACACTTTACAAACTTGTCCGTTCTTTTACGAAAATAGCCTTTCGACAACTGAAAGATACTCTAAGGCTATTTCGGCAAGAACGGTTTAAGACACTGCCGAAGCTGGCTCAACTTATTTTGACTAAAAATCCTAACAGTATTCACCTGGACGCTGACTATTTGTTTTTTTTTAAATAAAATAAAATAAAATAAAAGACCTGGTGTTGCAAACACAACCTTTCAGCGTCTCGGGGACAAAGATTTTAAGGCTGCGTTAGCTAACCGACCAAAATCCTAAAAAATGACCCAAGGTGGCTGTTTATACAAAGTCAGCCTTCCGGCGTCCCTTTCGGGAACATTCGGCTATTTTTGACAAAAACAGCATCACCCGAATTATTTATGACTCTTTTTATTTTTTTTCAAAATAGAAGACCCGATATTGCAAACACGGCCTTTCAACGCCTTGGGGTCGTAGATTTTTAAGGCTGCGTGGGTCAATCGGTCCAAATCTAAAACAACGACCCAAAGGTGGCTGTTTATGCAAAGTCAGCCTTCCGGTGTCCCTTTCGGGAACATTCGGCTATGTTTTGACAAAATAGCGCCACCCGACTTCTTTATGATTAAAATTTGACATATATTTTTTTTATTTTTTGCAAAAGGGAGGTTGGACATCACCCGACCTATTTATGACAAAATTAAAATTTTGACATTTTTTTTGGCTATTTTAGCAAAGGGGATGTTGGACCCGATGAGGGTTGCCTACGTATCTCACATCCGGTGAGAATCATACCAGCGTAGTTCGCCCAATTAACTGAACTATTTTAAAACAGGATTTTTTAATTTTTGGCAGCAAATAACAAAATCACTTTCAAAGCACGACTCTTTTCATTTTTATTTTTGGCATTTTCATAAACAAATAAAAAAACTATTTTAAAAATAAAACTCTTTTTCATTTTCACTTTTCATGGGAAAACAAACTATTTTCCTTTTCTATTTTTGAAAACAAGACCGAACAACGACTCTTTTTTTTTCTATTTTTCCTTTGCTTTTAGTAAAACAAACTAATAAAACATTTTTTTCATTTTCTCAAAATTACGGCAGAGTTTCGACAGTATTTGGGCATTGGTTTTTTTTCAAAAATAAACAATTAACTCCCTAACCGCTATTTCTTTTTTTTTATTTTCCTCAATTTCACAATATTCCTGATATTCAAAAGCTGGTCAACACACAAGTCCGAATCAAATAAATGCACAAGTAGCAGCAAGTAAGATGCATTAGGATGATCATTTTCATTTTTTGGTACACCTGTCCTAGACAGACCCAACCCCTGTGTTGAGCCTCCGAAGTCAAATGCACGTGATGCAAACAAACGTTCCTACTAGGGATCCGACATGAAGCTGAGTTATTCTAGGTTCATAACCTGGGTATTTGTTCTAGACTGTGTACCCGAGCGGACAACTCGAGTTGAGGAGGGGGCTACGTACCGGGGACCCGAGGGATCGTCCGGCTTTGTAACTTGTCCGGCCTCTTTCTTATTTCCGATATTGACACTAACAGAATAGGGAGTCTCGACCAGCGAGCTTCTCCCCGGAGGTAAGAAGAGAAGGGTTTCGGAACAGTTTACATATAGTTCAGATAATATCAAAGCGGTAAAACCATCATTTAGCACATTGAGCCTAACCATGTAACAAAATCAGATAGAACCAAATATAACAATTTATCTAAGCTCAATTTCTAACCCTGAACCAGTGGTTCTGGGTCAATCCCCAGCAGAGTCGCCAGAGCTGTCACACCTCCTTTTTCGCCCGCGCCGCCCGCGAAGGGGCACGGAAGGGGTTTTTCCAATTAAAGGACAATCAGAACGGGATTTGTTTATATATTTCAGAGTCGCCACTTGGGAGATTTAGGGTGTCCCAAGTCACCAATTTAATCCCGAATCGAGGAAAAGAATGACTCTGTATTATATTCCGCGAACCAGAAATCCGGATAAGGAATTCTGTTAACCCGGAAGAAGGTGTTAGGCATTCCCGAGTTCCGTGGTTCTAGCACGGTCACTCAACTGTCATATTCGGCTTGTTTATCTGATTTTATACAATTATAAGCTCATGTGCAAGTTTTAACTCTTTACCGCTTTTATTATTATATTTTTGAAAAGAATGTGAACATTATTTAAAAAACATGTCTTTGGATTGCGTCACATGAAATGCACCCGCAATCCAGAACACATTTTTATTCAATGTTTTGGGATTTGGATTTGGGTCGCATGAAATGCACACTCGAGTTTAAGAAGGTAAGATTATTAAAATGCGCGCCTAAAGCGATTAGCGTATTATTATTTTGGGTAAGGCCGTAGAGTTCGCTAAGCCGCCGATCCCGAGTTCTAAGTAATTAACACATACATTTTTTGTGAGGGCCCCGCAATCTGTGCGTTTTATTTGGCAAGGCTCGTCTCATTTTTATTTAAAAGGATAAACCTACAGTGACTCCATTTTTCTAGTAAGTTCGTCTCTAAAATAAAAGAAAATCTCCCAATTAATTACATGCTAAAAAAGACGTAACTTATTAGTTATTAGTTTACGGCTAATGCCAATGGAAAATTGCAATCGAGTTTGTACAAAGAAAGATTGCTTTCGTTCTATATTCTATTATTTAATAACACTAGAACATGAGATTGACACACAATAATATCAAAACAAATTAACTATTCTTTGATTAATTTAAACTAACATTATTAGATGAAGGAGTTATACATATGCAACCCCATTACTCATTAATCGGTCAACTACATTTTTATACAAAGGAAGGAAAATTCTATTCAAGCACAAATCTAAACAGGAGGAATTCAACAGGAACAAAGCCTGGTTAATACTTCATTTCGCCTCAAGCCGAGAGTGTACAAATGTGTACCTGGAAATGGCAGTACAAGAGGAAAAGAAGGAGGAGTCAGCAGCAGTAATAACACAGCAACGCAACAACAGCAATTCGAACCAGATTCAAGACCCAGAAAACTTTGAAGAAAACTAAACAAGCTCAATGGAACAAACCCAAAAGTTTGTAAAAAGACTAAACAGCAACAACCCACGTGTGTATTAAACCCGAAACTAAACTTGTTTCTCACTTTGTTTTTGTTTTCTCTTTTTCAACTCACCAACACTCTTGAGATTTTCAGAATGTCTTCCTCTACCAAGAATCCTCTCTAAAAAAAAACCTCTCCTAAAAATGTCCTCTCAAAATCGTCCTCCAAAAAAATGTCCCCCTCTCTATGTAAAAATGACTCTTATTTATAGCAAGACTCTTGTCTTGAACCACTAACCCGAAATATTCCCCTAATTGCATGTCTTGCCCTCACTACTTAATATTTTTCTTATTTAATTCCCTTGTCCCCCATGCCTACATGTTTTGTCCCCCACTATATTAAACAACTACATTATTCTCCACTAACTTATGTCTTGTCCCCCACTCTATTAAACAATTATATCAACCTCCCCACTAACTTATGTCTTGTCCCCCACCAGGTACTATTTTAATATTGTTAATGCCTAGTGGATAGAGCACTCAGATTAAATAATTGTTCAAATTTATAATTCCAAAAATACCCCTCTGACCTTACTGAAATTACCATTTTACCCCTGAAAGAACTGCAATTTACCAATCTACCCCCATCAGCTATAACCAATTCACCTAATCAATTCAACCAAAATACAGCAAATATAACCAATTCCTAAACAAATTCAATCAACAAATTCAAACTAAATCTAACAATATTACAGTCAAGACGAAGGATTCCAGTCATCAAACTAACATATTTCTATATTAAAAACTAAATCCTTTTAAATTAATAAGAACAACCTGAAGAAATGATTAATTGAACTTCAACTTAAAACTAACAACATTATAATTAAACTAACAATTTCTACATAAAAATAAACAAGAAAAAATGAAACAAACTGAAGAAAATAACAAAACGATAAACACAAAATTAATATCAAACATATCTGATTTCAGATATGAAAATATCAAACAAATTACGGACAGAAACGAAACTTAAACCAACTAACCGGATCAGAACGACGATGAACTCGAACGAACACAAATCTGCCCGGAAACAATTATCGCACCAAAATAACTCGACGCCGAAGACGACCACGAACAGACCATCGAAGAAGATGGTCATTTGGTGTCGTTTGAAAAACGAAGAAGTTGCGAGGAGCCTTGGTTTTGGATCAGATGCTTCGACGAGGTAGCAACAACGCAGCAGAAGCAGATGCTGGACGAAGCTGGACGAAGCAGAAGAATGGTGGTGGTTTGGGTAGTGGTGAACGGAGGCAGCCATGGGAGCTCGAGCTCGATGAAGACGAAGAATATGAAGCAGCAGCAGTGTTTGGATGGTGAAGCAGAAGAACCAACAACGGTGGAGCTTGGGGCGGAGCAACGACGAGCTGTTTCACGTCGTCGCTGCTGCGATAGGCGGACATGGCTGGAGCTCGTTTGGAGGAGGAAGATGGTGGAGGGTGTTCATGCTGGAGGTCGTGAGGATGATGAAGAAGATGAAGCAGAGGGGTCGTTCATGGTGGTCGTTTGAAGACGAAGCAGAAGGCGAGGTGCTAGGGTGCTGTTCGTCGAGGAAGGCAGCCATAGGAGCTCGAGCTCGAGCTCGACGACGAAGAAGAAAGCAGCCTGCTTGGCTTTTGGTTTGGAGCTGTGTGTGTGTGTGCTTGTGTCGAAGAAGACGATGCAAGCGTAGCCATGGATGGGGCGTTAGGAAGCTTGGAGAAGATGGAGAGAAAGAGAGAGGGGGGCAGATGGGTTTGGTTTAGGTTTAGGAAATGAAATGAAGATTAGGAGGGGTTAGGTCATTTGGGGTTATGGGGCGGACCGGGTCGACCCGGGTTGAAATGGACCGGGTCATGGGGAAGGTTGGGTCTCTTTGGGCCTGTGGTTTGAAATTGAAGAAGAGGCCCAATTCCGATTTTCTTTATATTTTTTGCTCTATTTTCTTTTACTTTCTAATTAATAAAACTAAAATTCTAAATTAAGTTATAAACTAAATTAACTTATCAAAAATACTAACTAATTCCTAGCAACATTTATCATACATAATTAAACATCCATTAAAACAAAATTGCACAATTTGACATTGAATGCTAAAAATGCAAACGATGCATATTTTTTGTAATTTTCATTCTGGTAAAACAAACTTAATTACTCCTAATTGTAGAATTAAATTCTAAATGCAAATGTGACATATTTTTGTATTTTTTATTAATTTAACAAATAAACATGCATGGACAAATACAAATAATTATCCTAAAATGCCGCGAAAATTCTCAAAATTGCACACAAAGGAAAATCGTTTTATTTTGATTTTTTTTGGAGTAATTCTTTCATAGGGAAAAAATCATGTGCTTACAGCTGCATAATTGAGTCATTGCATGGTTGGTGTACAAATTGTATAGTGTGAGAATCCGTGTGGTTTTGTGATGAGTTGTTAGTTGGGTTGCTTGTGTTGGTTGAGATGAGGTTTTTAGACCTGAGATTAGTACTATGGTATTGGGAGTGAGGAGTGTTTGGAAGTATGGGGGTGTTTCTGCTATGATTTGGGTAATGGCCCTTGGTGGGCGAGAAAGCTTCTTGACTTGTTGTCTTTATGGGCGGCTATGACTTCCCGCATGTTTCTTTATCAGGAGCAGCAATATGGAGGTTCAAAACAAGGTTATACTCGATGTGAAGTGTATTCCCGGCATCTAGGAGGATATTTGAGCAGCTAAGGTGGTCAGAGGTTATTGTTTCGGGCATTTGAGTTGTGTGGGGCAGCATGTTATTGTATTATGGATTAGAATTCTGGTTCGATTCAGTTTGTTAAGGTTATGCGGTGTGATGACGTGGAATACGGATTCTATGATGAATTTCAGATATTGAGGTTTGGGTTCTGTTCTAAGGTCATGGGCTAAGGAGGATATGGGATTTTCAGTTGAGTTGCATTGTCAATTCTACTTAGGTGGGGTGATAGGGAATCACCCCCGGGTGTATGTATGGTGAGATCATGCAGTGGTTCGATAGCTTTGGAACGACTCCGGGCACATTCGAGGACGAACATATGTTTAAGTGGAGGAGGATGTAACGACCCGACTGGTCGTTTTGAGCAATTGTGCCTAGATCGACAGTTTGAGGTCTCGAGCAGCTTCATATTATGTGTATCGGCTTGTGTGCATGGTTGGATTCTATTTTCGGATGATTCGGAGTCAAATTGGAAGAAGGAAACTAGTTTTGGAAGGTTAAAAGGTGAAAATTTGACCGGAAATGGACTTTTGAGTAAATGACCCCAGAATAGGTCGTGGGTGATCTCAACAACTTCATATGGTGATTTTGGACTTTGGCGCATTCGGATTTAGATTTGGAGGACAGTAGGGTGATTGGAGGTGTTTCGACGAAAGTTGGAAAAGTTAAATTTGGAAAATGGAGAGGTTTGACTCATAGTTGACTTTTGTGATATCGGGGTCGGAATACGATTTCGATAGTTGGAACAACTCCGTTATGTCATTTTGGACTTGTCTGCAAAATTTAGCGTCATTCCGGGTTGAGTTGATAGGTTCCGACACGAGTTTTGAAAATTGGAAGGCTTTAAAGTTCCTAAGTTCGATTCTTGGTGTGATTCGTCGTTTCGACGTTGTTTGATGTTATTTATGACCTCGAGCGAGTACATGTTAGGTTATATATCTTGTTTGTGGGCTTAGACGGGGTCCCGTGGGCTTCGGGTGTGTTCCGGGTGGGCTACGAGTCATTTTCCCATGTTTGGACTGTTGTATTCTGCTTCTGGTGTTTCTTCTCCGCAATCGCAAACAACCTTACACATTCGCGATGTGTTGTTGCTGGTTGTCTCATTTTCCTTCATCGTGTTCGCATAGCAACTCCCGCGATCGCGAAGATCTACTTTCCTCTACTTCGCGTTCGCATCCATTGCCCCGCGTTCGCGCAAGCTCCTGCCATTGTTCATCGCGTTCGCGTCCTTATTTCGCAATCGCGAAGGGTATTTCTTGACAGCTTTGATTCTCTTCTCCGCGATCGCGATGCATAAATCCCTGAGCAGAATAAATAGTACTCTATTCCGAGGGTTAGCCATTTTTAATATTTTTAGAGTTCTAGAGCTCGGTTTTGGGCGGTTCTTTGTGGGTTTTTCAAGTAAAATGATTGGGTAAGTGTTCTTCAGCTAGAATTAATTATATTCCATGAATTTGTCTTCATTTTTATCATTTAATTTGTGATTTGGGTTGAGTAAAATGTTGGTTTTTAAAGAAATTCCTAAAATGAAAAATCATGATTTGAGGGGCAAAATGGTATCAGAATTTACTAAATTTTGTATGGTTGAACTCATATTGGATTGGGTATTCGGTTTTTGTAAGATACATGAAATGGGAGCGGGTTGCACGCCTGCAACAAGGTATATGAAATGGGAGCAGTTTGCACACCTGCAATAAGATATATGAAATGGGAGTGGGTTGTACACCTGCAACAAGATACATGAAATGGGAGCGGGTTGCACGCCTGCAACAAGATATATGAAATGGGAGCGAGTTATACGCTTGCAACAAGTATGTGAAATGGGAGCGGGTTGCACTCCTGCAACAAGATATACGAAATGGGATCGGGTGGCATGCCGCCAAGGTGATATTTGTAATGGGATCGGGTTGCACGCCTGCAACAAGAAAGAATGAAAGTGAATACTGATTCTTATGGTGAGAACGAGGGTAAAAGAACGAAGGGTGATGCCGTGCACTTTCTGTTTGCCATATTTATTTATTGATACCAATTTTAGTGTTTTAACTATTCAGATTCCTTTACCGCTGTGATCCTTTGTGAAGTAACCCTATCGTATTTTTCAATACTTCGACGTATATATATATATATATTTCAATACTTTAAAATTTCAATAATTGTTTCATCTTCAATTCATTTAGTTACTCAATTAAATTTCTGTAAACCGTCTGAGGTTATATTTTACTTAAAAATGGAATTTCTACTAAGTTAATTTATTAAATTCGTTGTTAAAGGTAATAATTCATTCGATGTTGTACTTTAATTGAAAATCGTACTTTCTTTATTCAAATGATTTCATCTTTTCTTGCTGGGTTCCTAATTGGTTTAGAAGTTGTACTCTACTTATTTTTATGTAAATTAGACTTCTTGAACATCTTAATTGCATTAGTTATGGATCCTATGAACTGAGTAACATGAGAACGTTGTTGTGTAAAGTGAGATAGAAATATGTGGGCACAAGGTGCCGGGTGTGCTAAATATTTGGTAATTGAGGTTATGATATGAGACATCGAGTTTGAGATAGCTGGAAATTGTGCATCAGAAACGATATGATTTATTGAATTGACATCGCCTTCCTTGTTTGAGTACCTTTTTCTTTACTTGTCTGTGTTCCAGCTATGTTGGTGTTAATTTATTTGGTTATCTTTGTTTCCACCCGTGTTTCTCTTTATTGTTTCTACTAATTGTAGTTTGTTCTTTCCCTGCTGCTGATATTACTATGTCATTTTTAGATTGATAGTTTATTATCAAATCTTGTTCAATTTATTTGACTAGTATGTGTCTGGACTGTTCCTCGTCACTACCCCACCGAGGTTAGTTTTGATGCTTACTGGGCACTGTCGTGGTGTACTCATACTACACTTCTGTATATTTTTTGGTGTATAGATCCATGTATTCGATCGGTAGTAGATGTGCGGGTCGTTGCGGTGGAGACTCAAGGTAAACCTGCTACAGCATTCACAGGCCTCAGAGTCACCTTCTTTTGTACTTGTTTCCATTCGTTCCTTTTGTTTCGGAGCAGTGATTTATTTATTTTGTATAACTACTCTTAGAAAGGCTTGTGACTTGTACCACTGGTTTTGGGAATTATAAATTGTTAAGAGTTATTTAAATTAAAGTTAGCTAATATAAATGTTATCTCAGTTAATGTTAGGCTTACCTAGTTTAGAGACTAGGTGCCATCACGACTCCTTCGGAGGGATTTTTGGGTCGTGATATACATACATATATATATATATATATATATATATATATATAAAGGCTTTCTACCCTTTTTGGCTCTCAAATGTTTTCCTTTGCTTTATCATTGGTGTTCACAAAGGTTTGGAATGCCATAGCATAAAATAATAAGGTTGTGTTCGATGGTTCGAACAAACCTTTGCCTTTATTACCTTTCTGGGTTAAGGCGTTATCGGGGTTCGATGTTACAGAAGTTTTTTCCCTAAAATATCTTAAGTTTAGATTCTGCCAGGGGTAGCCTTTAGAACCGGTTGTGAAAGAATTTTTTCTTTTTCGAAGGCCTATTTTTGTTACGATTTCGAACGTCTCTGAACCGTGTTAAACTGTCCGCAAACTTTTAGTTCGGGTATAGCCTAGTGAGCTTGCTTTCCCGAGTTATTCAGGCTTGCCTAAGACAACAGTCCCCAAGTGGGTTAGACCGTGTCCTTTAAAAGTTGAGGGTTTCCTAAAAGGTCTTATGCCATTGATACTTAATAGTGCGATCTGAGGCAGTCCCCGAGTGTGGGGGTGATTATCCGAACTTTGGTTATGGTTGGCCCTTGAGCTCGTTTCCATAATAGATCGAATGTATGGAATTGTAAAGTAGAAAAACTTTTTCTAAGACATGAGATAATTGCAAGGAAAAATACTTTTCTTTATTCTTGTGAAAAACGATTACACATGTGTACATGTTTTTTGCCAGGGCTTGAGAAACCTATGTGGGCATAGTTTATTCGACCGTTTGACCCTTACAAATAAAGAATGGTACCTTCCAGTAAGCAGGTCTCTTCAGGCACTCGAATAAGGGGAAGTAATATCACGGCAAAAGCCTTTTGGATCGGAAGAGCAAGCTTCTTCTTACCCTATTAGTGCTTTAGAAGCTTAATTCTCGATTTTTGGGGAGAGAGCTGCTCTGCGAAGCTGGGCGTTCAGTGTTCTTATGGAGGAGACATACTAGAAAGAGAATTGAAAGGGCCATAAAAAAAGAGCGAGTGACAACGTACACGCTTCCCTTTACTCCATAGGGCCTTCTCATCAGTTGCAGGGTTTGGTGGCCCGAAAAATCACTGGTATGGCTATCGAAATCGTGAGCATCAGCATGTAGGTTCCAGATCCAAGTGGTATGATCGGGCGTAATGCTCCCCCTTCGTCATAAGGCATGCTTTCTCACCACCTAATGATGAATGGGATTGTGGCACTCCACTCGCCGCCAATGCGGAAGGGTAGTTTTCAAACAAATCCAATGTTGGGCCAAGCCTTGCCAGTTGGTACTATAGAGTTGCTAATATATGAATATAATTTTTTTCACCTATCGAGACCCCGTTATTATGAAGTAATTTCCTCGCAACAAAGTTGACATCCAAGGGTAATGCCCCCCAGTATTTGAGGTTGATTGTAGAGAAACCTCGGATACTGTTAATGCTTTCTTTGACACTGATTCATAATCGGCCTTCGATTCTAAGTTAGCACGATCCACTGTTGCCTCGTTAAAAACCTTGCCAAAAAACCCAATTGGGACAAAAACAGTTCAAGGAAAAAGAGTGCAATGCATGCTTTCAGACCTAAAGGCTTCGTGCTACTCCTTGTCGATAACCTGCAAATGTTAGTCAAAAAATTGAAAGAATTGAAATGAGGTCGTACCCCAGCAGTAATTTTTTGAGATGAGTTACGTTCCAATTGTTCGGTAACTATTCTCTATTCATCGTTCCGAGCTTATAGGACCCTTTCTCTATGATCTCGAGAATCTGGTACAATCCTTCCTAGTTCAGACCCAATTTCCTTTCATTTGGATTTTGGGTATTTAATGTAACCTAGAACTAAGTCCCCGATATTAAAATATCGAAAGTTGGCCCTTCGATTGTAATACCTTTCGATCTGTTGCTTCTGAGCAGCCAATTGAACAAAGGCAGCTAAGGCAGTTTCATGTTGTTCATCTAATAGCTCTAGATTCGTATTCATGGCCTCGTCATTTGATTCCTTCTTCGCATATCATAATCTGATGCTCGACTCCCCTACTTCGATCAATATTAAAGCTTTGGTTCCATAAACCAAAGAGAACGGGGTGGCCTCGGTACCGGACTTCGAAGTCATGCGATACGCCTAAAGGACTTTGGGCAAGATTTCTCTCCTTTTTCCCTTGGTGTCGGTCAACCTTTTTATTGGTCTATTAGCTTGTCTATTTCCACTAGAGTGATAAGGTGTCGATAAGATCCTTTGGATTTTGTGATTTTCGAGAAATTTGGTCACTTTGCTGCCAATAAACTGTTTTCCGTTGTCACATGCAATTTCAGATGGTATTCCGAGTTGACATATGATATGGTCGCAAATGAAGTTGATGGCTTCCTTCTCCCTGAACTTTTGGTATGCCTGTGCTTCAACCCATTTAGAGAAATAGTCATTTATAAAAAAACAAATTGAGGCTTACCTGGTGCCGATGGAAGGGGGCCGACGATGTCCATCCCCCACTTCATGAACGACCATGGAGATAGAACCGAATGTAGAAGCTCCATGGGTTGATAAATCATCGGAGCATGTCTTTGACATTTATCACATTTCTGCACAAATCCCTTCGCATCTTTTTCAATATCGACCCAGTAATAGCCGGCTCTGATTACCCTCTGAATCAATGATTCGGCACCTGAGTGGGTTGCGCATATGCCTTCATGGACTTCCCTTAGAACGTATTCAGTATCTACTGGTCCCAAATATATTGCCAGCCGACTATGGAACATCCTTCTGAACAAGGTGCCGTCTTCAAACAAGGTGAATCGTGGTGCTTTTGTACGCAGGGATCTCGATGCTTTTGAATCCAAGGGTAGTTTTCCGTTCTTCAAATATTCTATGTATTTGTTTCTCCAATCCCAAGTCAAACTTGTGAAATTTATCTCGGTGTGGCCTTCTTCGACTACTAACCTTATGAGTTGTATGTCAGCCCCCAATTTGAGTTCGTTGTCTTCGACCAATGACCCTAGGTTTCCGACGACATCGTCTTTGCTATTCTGATCTCGAGGCATATGTTGCAAAGTCCATTCCTTGAATCAGTGTAGAGTTACTTGTAGCTTATATAGGTATCTTTGAATTCGTTCCTCTAAAACTTCAAAGTTTCCATTAACCTGATTCACAACAAGGAGGGAGTCACATTTGGCTAAGATCACCTCTGCTCCCAAGCCTTTGTCTCGTTCAATACCTGCAATCATGGCCTCATATTCAGCCTCGTTGTTAGTTAATTTTATAGTTCTAATAGATTTTCTAACCACATTACCTGTGGGTGGTTTTAGTACAATGCCGAGTCCGAACCCTTTTACGTTCGAAGCACCATCTGCAAAGAGGGTCCAGATTCTCAAAGATGTTCTCGAGTTTACGAACAATTCCCTTTCGACTTCGGGTATCAGGGCCGGTGTGAAGTCGGCTAGGAAGTCTGCCAAAATTTAGGATTTAATGGCTGTTTGGGGTTGATACTCGATATTTTATCCGCTAATTATGATGGCCCATTTGGCGGAGAGTTAGGGTTTATGCATTATATTTTGTAAAGGGTAGGTTGTCACGAAACATATAGGATGGCACTAAAAATATGGTTTCCATTTCCTAGAGGCACTTAGCAAGGCGAGTGCCAATTTTTGTAGGTGAGGGTATCTAGTTTCGGCCTCACCTAAGGTCCTACTAACATAATAAATTGAAAATTACGTACCTTGTTCTTCTCGGACTAGGACTCCACTTACCGTTACTTCCGATACTACTAGGTACAAATACAGTCATTTTCCCGTCCTCAGCATGTGAAGCAATGGTGGGATCGATAAGTATCACTTAAGTTCCTCTAAAGCTCGTTGACATTCTGGGGTCCATGTGAAGTTGTTCTTTTTTTTTCAGCAACGAGAAGAATCGATGACTTCTATCGGATGATCTCAAGATAAATCGACCCAGGTATGAAATACACTCGGTTAGCCTTTGTACATCCTTCACATTATCCACTACCATGTATCCTTGATTGCTTTGATTTTATTGGGGTTAATGTTGATTTCCCAATTCGATACCATGAATCCGAGAAACTTGCTGGACCAGACCCTGAATGCACATTTTTCTAGGTTGAGCTTCATGTTGTATTCTTCAGTATATTGAAGGTTTCCTGCAAATGCTTCAAATGGTCCTATGCTCGCAGGGACTTAACAAGTATGTCATCAATATAAACTTTCATAGATTTTCCTATTTTTTCTTCGAACATTCGGTTTACTAGGCGTTGATAGGTTGCACCACCATTTTTAGTCCTAATGGAATTACATTATAGAAGTAGGTACCATACTTAGTGCTGAACAAATTTTTCTTCTGGTCTTCCGGGTTCATCTGTATTTGGTTGTACCCAAAATAGGCGTCGAGAAAACTGAGGATCTCGTGACCGGTCATAGCATTGATTATGCGAGCGATGTTAGGAAAAGAAAAAGAATCCTTGGGGCATGCTTTATTTAGGTCTTTGTAGTCTACACACATCCTAAGTTTGTTTCCCTTCTTAGGGACTATTACTACATTCGCTAACTATTCGGGATATTTTACTTCGCGGATGGACCCTATTTTGAGAAGTTTGGTTACCTCGTCTTTGATGAAAGCGTGTTTGACCTCGGACTGAGGTATCCTTTTTTATTTTACCAGGCGGAACTTCGGGTCCAAGCTCAGTTTATGAGTAGTGATCTCCGGTGGGATCCCTATCATATCGAGATGGGACCAAGCAAAAAAATCCATATTAGCTAAAAGAAATTGAATAAGTTTTTTCCTGAGATCGGGAGTTAACCCCGTACCAAGGTATACCTTTCGATCGGGCAGATGTTCGATCAATATGATTTGTTCCATCTCTTCGACCATTGATTTTGTGGTATCAGAATCATCGGGGACTATGAAGGATCGAGGAACCCTATAGTCATCATCTTCGTTAGTCCCCCACTTCTCCGATTGATCTTATATTTTCCCTTCAAATTTGACTCTTTCGTTGATGAGAGCACTGATATCGGTATCACTTCATCAACAACAAACATTTCCTTGGTGGTAGGTTGCTCCCCATAGACTATTTTGACTCCCTCTGGTGTCAGGAAATTTAGAACCTGGTGAAGGGTCGAGGGAGCTGCCCTAATGTTGTGGATCCACGGCCTTCCGAATAGGACATTATATCTCATATCACCCTCGATCACATGGAACTTCATTTCTTGGACGGTCCCAACCATGTTTACTGGAAAAGTTATCTCGCCTTTGGTGGTTTCACATGCCATGTTGAAACCGTTTAGCACTCGAGTCGCGGGCACAACCTGATTCTAGAGGCCGAGCTGTTCTACGACCCTTGATCGAATGATGTTGGCCAAGCTACCTGGATCAATTAAAACACGTTTAACTTGAGTCTTATTCATAAGTACAGATATTACCAGTGTGTCATAATGGGGTTGTACGATCCCTTCTGCATCCTCATAATTAAAAGACAATGTTCCTTCTAGTACGTACTCCCGAGTTTGCTTCTCCCTTATGATAGACATCTTGATGTATTTAAATACTGGTCCTAGAGAAGTATTGACCCCTCTAATGATCATGTGAATCATGTGTTGTGGCTCTTCTTGCTCATTCTATCTGTTTGAATCTCTATTTTTGAAGTGATTCTTGGCCCGATTGCTTAAGAATTCCCTAAGGTGCCCTTCGTTGAACAATCGAGCAATTTCCTCCTTTAGCTGTCTCCAACCATCTGTTTTATAACCATGGGTACCATGATACTTGCACATTTGGTTGGGATTTCTCTGGCTGGATTGGTCTTCAGAGATCGAAGCCATCTGGTAGCTTTGATACGTCCGATGGCTGATACGATGGCGGATGCATCAACGTTGATGTTACATTCCGATATTCGTGGTGCTTATTTGAGCTTGGAGTCCCTGTCGAATCCACTCTTACTCATGAGTCCCCGTAAACTCTAACCTCAATAATTTCTCCTCTCATTCCATGCAGAATTTTGCCCAGGTTCGCTGCCACTGCGGTCCCCATTAAATGTTGATATCGAACTCTATTTGACCTTGGTTCTCGGTCAATATCTCTTGATTCCATCTATAGGCCTGATAGCATAAACGGATCTTGAAGGAGCTTCCAGTTGATCATCCTCGACCCTGATCTTCGACTGATACCGATTGTGTACATCAGCCCAAGTGACATCTGGGTATTCGATCAAATTGTGCTTCAACTGTTGTGAAGCTACCAAACTTCGAGTGTTGAGACCCTGAGTGAAAGCTTGAACAACCCAATCATCGGTCACTGGTGCCAAATCCATCTGTTCCATTTGGAATCAAGATACGAATTCCCTGAGCATCTCGTTGTCCTTCTGCCTTACCTTGAAAATGTTCGATTTCCTTATTGCGACCTTTATGGCCCTGGCGTGAGCTTTTACAAAAGAATCAGCAGGCATAGCAAACGAGTCAATAGAATTAGGCGGTACATTATGATACCAGATTATAGCACCCTTCAATAGAGTTTCCCCGAAATTCTTCAACAAGACAGATTTGATCTTGTCATCTTCCAAGTCATTTCTTCTAATAGCACACGTGTAGGAGGTGACATATTCATTCGGATCAGTTGTACCATTATAATTAGGAATCTCGGGCATACAAAACTTCTTGGGATTGGCTTCGAAGCTGCACTCGGGGGAAAAGGTTTTGTATGAACTTTTTGGAATCTAGTCCTTTCAATATCGATGGTGCCCCTCGGATTTGGTCGACCTTGGAGTTTTAAGATTCTACCTTTTTGTCGTTTTAATCGATCTTCTTTTCCTCCATCTCGATTCGATTTTTCAGTTTTTCGAGCATCTTTATGATAGTAGGATTGATCTCCGAGTTTCCCTCGTTTGATTTCCTCGAAACCGCTTCAACCCTGTGTATGTCTTCCTGAGATGACTTGAGTTCGACCCTGCTCGGTGTGTGGTTCTGATTTTGGAGCTGGGCTATTGCTGCCTGTTGGGCCTGCAACATTTCGAAGATCAATCGCAGGCTGATCCCGCCATATTCACCACCATATGTATTCTGAGTAGCGGATAATGTACCCCCGCATACGCTGATTTCGGGATTGACGGCCAAATTTTCATTGATGGCTACATGTGAACTGACGTCGATAGGATCTACAGTCGGCACTCCATCGAGGCCAGTAGGGGCACAACGTTTTTTCTGGTGCAATGTTCTCATTTTCACCATGGTGGCTGAGATCATCGTCAATGTGTTGAGGTGCTGATTGAGAGTTTGCCATCTTTTAATTATGTAATCAAAGATACTTCAAAGAATAAGTGTAAAATAGTGTGTGTTATGAGAATTTGTACCAGACAATCACTATTATCCTTAGCCCACGGTAGGCACCAAACTGTTTACCCTAAAAATCATATAACAATTAAATTTGTATTGTGATTTTAAGGATACGTGATTTTGCGTAGCACAAACTAAACAAAAATGTAATTTGATATTGAAATTGACAGTAAATAGGAATTAAATCAAATCAAATGAATCAAGTAGCCTTGGCCCTTGAATTCGATGAGCCTTAAACCAAGTGAAGATTCAGTTTGATACAAGAACAAAGTAACAAAATATTAAAAGTTTAAGAGAAAAATAGTATATTGCTTTGTGTAACGTGAATGTGATCTGCTTTACAAATGATAAGCTCCCCTTATATAGTAGGGGAGTCCTACCCTTGGTACAATTCTAAATATAACAAGAAATTCCATGATTAGCTAATTAATCGACCTCTTCTTGATACGTGTTGAGGTTTCTACCGTGATTCTCGCCCGCTTATGGATATCTTGGCTTTCCGTTATTTTGCTCGGCAGGCTTCCCTCGATCTTGCTCGATCTCAATCTCGCTCAGTCTCGATCGGTCTTGGTTGATCTCGATCTCGATTGGTCACTGAGTCACGAGATTGGCAATCTAACTTCGTGTCGTGGTCCGGTACGACATGGGGTCGAACCTCGGCCTGCCATGCCCCGATCTATATTAATCTACATTATATTAAAAGCACGAACGCACTTAGCGAAATATCGTTCGCCTTTTTTACCCTTAGAAAATAACTTTCATATTAGATAAAATTGTAATTTAAGTTATATTTCTGATATTTAGAAACTTGAAATCACCTAAAAAATTTCCTGTAATATCTTTCCTTACTAAACTAGGTACGAAATCCTACTATTTAAGAGTTTAAAATCTATCAATATGTTACCTTATATAAAGTGTGATATTTGAATATAATTCCATATATGTAACATGTAGGATGTTTAACGTGATTAGCAAATAATTTACATGGAATCATCAGTTCATCACGAAGCACTATAGAGAAGATATAAAATTCATTCTAAACACTAACCACGTAAAATTGTCCCAACAATAAATAACTAATTACGCATATATATAATTACGCATTTTATGGACTTTTATTTTTATCATACAAAATAAATAGTTCATGTACAATTAAAGCCATATTTAATCACATAAAACTGCATAAGCTAAATGTGTGCGTGTGTGTATATATATATATATTGCTTGCCCTTTTTTAATAAGGAGTTCACTCTGGACAAAATAGCCATTTGATTATTTTTATAATATTTATACCTTTTAAATTAGTGTAAATTTTTACTATTAAATATTTTCTTATTTGAGTTAGGTAACAACTCATAATACTTAGAAATCTAATATCGAGTAAGATTTTACTTATATATAAATATAAATTCTTTTCTTATTTGAATTAATCTAACTTCGTTTCATGGTCCGGTCCGACATGGGGTCGAACCTCGGCCTGCCACGCCCGGATCTCGATTAATCTACATTATATTAAAAGCACGAATCGCACTTAGCAAAATGTCGTTCGCCTTTTTTACCCTTAGAAAATAGCTTTCATGTTAGATAAAATTGTAATTTAAGTTCATTTTTCTAATATTTAGAAACTTGGAATCACCTAAAAATTTGCCTATAATATCTTTTTCTTATTAAACTAGGTACGAAGTCCTACTATTTAAGAGTTTAAAATCTATCAATATTTTACCTTATATAAAGTGTGATATTTGAATAATTCCATATATGTAACATGTAGGATATTTAATGTGATTAGCAAATAATTTACATGAAATCATCAGTTCATCACGAAGCACTATAGAGAAGATATAAAATTCATTCTAATCATTAACCACGTAAAATTGTTAGTATATATATATATATATATATATATATATATATATATATATATATATTATTACGCATTTTAAGGACTTTTATTTTTATCATACAAAATAAATAGTTCATGTATAATTAAAGCCATATCTAATCACATAAAACGGCACAAGTTAAATGTGTGCGCGTGTGTGTATATATATTGCTTGCCCTTTATAATATGGAGCTCACTCTGGACAAAATAGCCATTTGATTATATTTTTAATATTTATACTTTTTAAATTAATGTAAATTTTCACTATTAAATATTTTCTTATTTGAGTTAGGTAACAACTCCTAATACTTAAGAATCTAATATCGAGTAAGATTTTACTTATATACAAATATAGATTCTTTTCTTATTTGAATTACCTTTTTTTTTTTGTAAGAATTATTACTTAAGTTTTTCAAAGCTTCCAAAACAGTAGTCATTAAATGTTTCTAGAAGACTTTTGCCACACAATACGAATTGTTATCCAAGTTTTGAAAAAATATTTTTTTTTTTGAAAAAGAAAGAATGTGTGTGCATGCCAAAGAAATAAGGACTCTTCGGTCTGCAGACGCAACAGATATATCTCGGAGGCTCTACAAGCGCCTCGTCTCACGAGTAATAAGTCTGAACGAAGGTACCTGGATATGCACATGAAAAACATGCGCAGAAAGGGCATAAGTACACCACAACGGTATTCGCTAAGTGCCAAGCCTAACCTCGATCGGGTAGTGACGAGGAAGGTCAGGGCCCTACTGAGATTAAATAAAATATAAGTATAACAAAATAAGATAAGCAGTACAATTGAAAGCTAATAGTAAGAATTAATACAAGATAATAAGGATAACAAAAACTGAAACAGAGACAAAACAATCACAAGGAAATACCACTCTTCACAAGGATAATAACCGGGGATCTCTCAGCATCCCGAGGATCTCTTAGTATCCTCAATATATGCTAGGGATCTCCTGGTATCCCGAGGATCTCTTGGTGTCCTCAATATATGCTAGGGATCTCTTGGTATCTCGAGGATCTCTTGGTATCCTCAATATACGTGCTGGGATCCCTCGGTATCCCGCACTTCCGTTCAAATCCAAAATACGTACAAGGGATATCCCGGGATGCCGTCCCGTTGTCCCAAAGGAAAACACACAGAAATAACACAAGAATACTCAATTAAACTCAACTTCATACCAAGGTAAAACATGTAATTCTAACCTAGCATGCTTCACATAATACAAATAAGGCAGTTTACGCAAATAAAGCAATTAGTTCAATTAGACATACTTCCCTAAGCTAACAGTAGGCTCAAATTCCAAGTAGTATAAGCAGGAAGGGAAAAAAACATATTTAAAGCTACTTTAGAGAAAACAGGATTTCCAACAATTAGCATAAGTATGCACTCGTCACCTCACGTACAAGGCATTTCAATTATCACAATACCAAATCCTAAGGAGAAAGTCCCCCACACAAGGTTAGGCAAACCACTTACCTCGAACCAGTTCAAAAATCAATTCGAAACCATGCTCTTGCCATGAGTACTCGACTCCAAGTGGCCCAAATCTGTTCAATTCAATTGCATAATGTAAATAATACTTCAAGTAACTAATTCTACAAATAAATTCTAAGCTAATACGTGAAATTAGGTAAAATGGCCAAAACACCCCTCGGGCCCACGCCTCGGAATTGGGTAAAATTTAAATTTTCAGAATCCTCATCCTCTCAGGAGAACATGCATACCGAAATTATCCAAATCCAAGGTCAATTTCTCAATCAAAATTCGAATTCTAGGTCTAAGAACTTCCTTCCAATTTTTTCCCAATTTTCACTTCCAATCCAAAATTAAATGACAAAACTAACAATAGATTAATAAAATACGACTAGAAAGGGTGAAGGAATTGTTACCCATTGTATTCCACCCAAAATCACCCTCTCCCGAGCTCCAAATCAATTTTCCAACTTTTGAAACTAAACCCTTGAAGTTCCTATTTTCTGCCCAGCAATTCCGCTTCTGCGATCAAGGGACCGCACCTGCGGTCCCGCTTCTACAGAAGAACGACCACACCTGCGAAAACTTATTAATTCCCCATGTCTGCACATGCGACCTGCTTATCGCATCTACGGTCACGCAGGTGCGTGAACTCATCTGCACCTGCGGCTCCTTGCCTTTCCTCATCTGGCCGCTTCTGCGGCTTAATTCCTCATCTGCAGTCTCTCAACCGCAGATGCGGTTATGACAGCAGCCCAAAAAACTTCAGCTGCAACTCCAAATTTTCAACTTCCTGTTAACCACCCGAAATCATCCCGAGGCCTCCGGGACCTCAACCAAAAGCACGAACAAGTCCTATACCACGATTCAAACTTATACCAATCCTTAAAATGCCTAAAACAACATCGAAACATCGAATTTATCATGGATTCGATCCTAAGAACTCCAAAAACTCTAAAAATATGCTTTCGATCAAAAAGTCACACAAACCTCGTCCGAATGACCTGAAAATTTGCACATATGTCACATTCAACACTACGGAGCTTTCCTAACTTCCGGAATTCCATTCCGACCCTCGGATCAAAATCTCACTATTGAACCGGAAACTTCAAAAATTCAACTTTTGGCATTTCAAGCCTAAATTAGCTACGGAACTCCAAAACACAATCCAAACACACCCCAAAGCCCGAAATCACCCAATGGAGCTAACGAAACAAATAGAATGCCATTCTGAGTTTGTCTTCACACTATTCCGACTACGGTCAAATGTCCAAAACTTAAACTCTCATTTAGGGACTAAGTATCCCAAAACTCTCCGAAACTCCAAATAAACTCTCCCGGTAACTCACAATAGCAGAAACAAATATGGGGAAAGCAGTTAATATGGGATTGGGGCGTGAATTCTTAAAACGACCGGCCGGATCGTTACATCCTCTCACATTTAAACATTCGTTCATCCTCTAATGAGCATAGAGACATACCTGAAGTAGTGAAAAGATGAGGGTAAAGGCTGCGAATATCCTGCTCGGTCTCCCAGGTTGCCTCTTTGACCGGCTGACCCCGCCACTGAACCTTTACTGATTCAATGTTCTTTGACCTCGGCTTTTGAACCTGCCTATCCAATATCACCACTGGCTCCTCAACATAAGATAGATCCTTGTCCAACTGGACTGAACTGAAATCCAACACGTGCGACGGATCACCGTGATACCTCCGTAGCATCGAAACATGAAATATCGGATGAACTCCTGCCAAGCTGGGAGGTAGGGCAAGCTCATAAGCAACCTCCCCAACACGCCTCAATATCTCAAAAGGGCCAATAAACCTTGGACTCAACTTCCCTTTCTTCCCAAATCTCATAACGCCCTTCATAGGTGAAACCGAAGCAGAACCCGCTCTCTAACCATATAGGAAACATCACAAACCTTTCGGTCCGCGTAACTTTTCTGTCTGGACTGGGCAGTACGGAGTCTATCCTGAATCACCTTAACCTTCTCCAAAGCATCCTAAACCAAGTCTGTGCCCAATAATCTAGCCTCACCCAGCTCAAAACCAACCCACCGAGGATCTACACCGCCTACCATATAAAGCCTCATACAGTGCCATCTGAATGCTAGACTGATAGTTGTTGTTGTAGGAAAACTCCTCCAATGGCAAGAACTGATCCCAAGACCCTTCAAACTCAATCACACACGCACGGAGCATATCCTCAAGAATCTGAATAGTGCGCTCGGACTGTCCGTCCGTCTGAGGGTAAAATGTTGTACTCAACTCCACCCGAGTACCCAACTCATGCTAAACGGCCCTCCAGAACCATGATGTTAACTGAGTACCTCTATCTGAAATGATGGAAACTGGAATACCATGTAGAGAAATAATCTCCCGGATATAAATCTCCGCTAGACGCTCCGAAGAATATGTAGTACACACAGGAATAAAGTGCACAGACTTGGTCAGCCGATCCACAATCATCCAAACGGCATCAAACTTCCTCAATGTCCATGGGAGCCCAACTACAAAGTCCATGGTGATCCGCTCCCACTTCCACTCCGGAATCTCTATCTGCTGAGGCAACCCACCTGGTGTCTGATGTTCATACTTCACCAGCTAACAATTGAGGCACCGAGCTACAAACCCAACAATGTCTTTCTTCATCCGCATCCACCAATAGTGTTGTCTCAAATCCTGATACATCTTTGTGGCACCCAGATGAATAGAATACCGCAAGCTATGGGCCTCCTCTAAAATCAACTCTCGAAGCCCATCAATATTGGGAAAACAAACCCGGCCCTGCATCCTTAATACCTCTCATCACCAATAGTCGCATCCCTGGCATCACCATTCTGAACATAACCTTTGAGGACAAGCAAATGAAGGTCATCATACTGATGCTCCCTAATACGATCAAATAAGGAAGATCGAGAAACCACGCAAGCTAAAACCCGACCGGGCTCCGTAAGATCCAATCTCAAAAACTGGCTGGCTAAGGCCTGAACATTCATCGCCATAAGCCTCTCCGCTGCTGGTAAATAAGCCAAAATCCCCAAACTCTCTGCCCGACGACTCAAGGCATCGGCTACCATATTGGCCTTGCCTGGGTGATACAAAATAGTGATATCATAGTCCTTCAGCAACTCTAACCACCTTCTCTGGCGCAAATTAAGAACCTTTTGTTTGAACAGGTATTGCAAGCTCCGATGGTCAGTATAAATCACACAAAGAACACCGTATAAATAATGGCGCCAGATCTTCAGGGCGTGAACAATGGTAGCTAACTCGAGATCATGGATAGGGTAATTCTTCTCATGTACCTTCAATTGTCTGGATACGTAAGCAATCACCCTACCGTCCTACATCAATACCGCTCCAAGACCAATCCTCGAGGAATCACAATAGACCATATAAGACCCCGAACCTGTAGGCAATATCAAATCTGGGGTTGTAGTCAAAGTTGTCTTGAGATTCTGAAAGCTCACCTCACAATCTTACGTCCACTAGAACGGAGCACCCTTTTGGGTCTGCCTGGTCATAGGGGTTGCAATCGATGAAGACCCTTCAACAAAATGTAGCTGAGGATGGTCTAGGCCAACTCTGCACTGCCTCTACTTTCTTCGGATCCACCTGAATACCCTCACTCGAAACCACGTGGCCTAAAAATGCCACAGAATCCAACCAAAACTCACATTTCGAGGACTTAGCATATAACTTCTTTTCTCTCAAGCTCTGAAGCACTATCCTCAGGTGCTACTCATGATCTTCCTGACTCCGAGAGTATACCAGAATATCATTAATAAAGACAATGACAAATGAGTCAAGATATGGCCGGAACACACTGTGCATCAAATGCATAAAGGCTGCTGGGGCATTGGTCAGCCCAAATGACATAACAAGGAACTCGTAATGACCATACCGAGTCCTGAAAGCAGTCTTCGGGATATATGGCTCCCCAATCTTCAACTGATGGTAACCTGAGCATAAGTCAATCTTAGAAAACACCCGTGCGCTCTGAAGTTGGTCAAACAGATCATCAATACGAGGCAAAGGATAACGGTTCTTCACTGTAACATTGTTTAATTGGTGATAATCAATGCACATATGCATAGAACCATCCTTCTTCTTCGCAAACAAGACACGAGCACCCCAAGGTGATACACTAGGCCTAATAAACCCTCATCCAGCAATTCATGTAACTGATTCTTCAACTTAGGAGGATACATACAATACGAAGGAATAGAAATAGGCTGAGTGCCCGAAAACAGATCAATGCCAAAATCAATATCTATATCAGGCGGCATGCTCGGAAGACCAGCTGGAAACACATCATGAAAATCCCGTACTATTGGGACTGAATCAACTATAGGGGTATCAATACTAACATCTCTCATATAAGCTAGATATGCGTCACACCCCTTCTCATCCATTCGCTGAGCCTTAAGGAAAGAAATAACTCTACTAGGAATGTGATCTAAAGCACACATCCACTCAATAGGCGGTACACCTGGCATAGCCAGCGTCACGGTTTTGGCATGACAATAAAGAATAGCATAATGGGGAGAAAATCAGCCCATGCCCAAGATAATATCAAAATTTACCATGTTGAGCAACAATAAATTAGCTCTGGTCTAAAAACCACTAAGAGAAACCAAACACGATCGATAAATGCGGTCCACAACAAGAGAATCTCCCACTGGAGTAGAAACATAAATAGGGAAACTCAAAGAATCCCGAGGTATACCCAAATATGGAGAAAAATAAGAAAACACATAAGAATAAGTGGAGCCTAGATCGAATAGTACCGATGCATCTCTGTGACAAACCGGTATAATACCTGTGATGATAGAATCAAAGGAAACAACCTCGGTACAAGCAGGAATGGAATAGTATCGGGCCTGGCCTCCCCCTCTAGGGCGACCTCTACCTCCCTGACCTCCACCTCTAGCTGGCTGAGCAAGTGGGGTAGCACCTGGAGCTGTAACCATAGCCTAAGAACGCTGCGAGGCACGATGTAGCTGAGAAGTCTGCAGAGGTGCACCCCTCCTAAGTCTGGGGAAATCCCTCATCATATGGTGTGTATCACCACACTCAAAACAAGCTTTGGGAAGACGTGGCGGCTGTGACTGGCTCGGGCTAGGACTGCCGGACGGACCACTGAAAGCACTTCGCGCAGGAGGCACACTAGATACTGGAGGTGCATAATAAGGCTTGTGAGGCCTAGGAGGAGCTGGAATACTACTGGCTGCTGGAAGAGCTGAACGAACGGGGCGACCCATATGGCCCCTACCATGACGAACTACAGCTAGCGCATGGGCACCAGAATAATGGCCCGACTCTCGATACCTCTTGGCCTCCCTCTCCTCTCTCTCCCTAGCATGCATACCATCAATCCTCCTAGCAATGCTCACCACCTACTGATAAGAAATATCCATCTCCAACTCATGAGCCATGCTAGATCTGATGCTGGGAATAAGCCCCTCAATAAATCGGCGAACCCTCTCGCGAACAGTAGAAACCAAGGTTGGGGCATGTCAAGCCAAGTTGGTATAACAGACAGCATACTCCGAGACAGTCATAGTACCCTGGCGCAAATACTCAAACTCTGCGCGCCATGCGTCCCTGAGGCTCTAAGGAACAAACTCTCTTAGGAACATATCTGAAAACTGGGTCCAAGTCAGTGAAGCTTCCTCATCCGTACTGTCTAACTCATAGGTGCGCCACCACTCATAGGTGGCACCTCAAAGCTGGAAGTCAGTGAAAGAAACCCCACTCGATCCTGATATACCCATAGTGCGGAGGATGCGGTGACACTCCTCCAAAAATCCCAAGGCATCATCTGAGGCTAACCCACTGAATACAGGATGATCAAACTTCTTAAACCTCTCAAGCCTCCGATACTCATTCTCGGAAGCCGCTGCCCTATCCTCGGGCTGACCTAAGACTACATGCGGTGCAGTAATAATCTCTAGGACCTGATCGACATGCACTCACTGCTCAGAAGTGCGGGCGGCGGGAGTCTGTGCTCCTCCCCCGGCTTGAGATGTGGCTGCAGCAAGTTGAAGCAACCCTGCCTGAGGCAGAGTGGTGTACATGCTCATGAACTGCGCAAGAAGCTCCTGAAGAGCTGGAGTAGTAGTAGCAGTAGGCGTATCAAGTGCCTGGACTCTGGCTGGAACTGCTGGTGGTACCTCGGTAGCAACTCGCGCGGGTGCTCTGGCTGCACCACGTGCGCGTCCTCGACCTCTACCCCGACCCCGGCCTTTGACGGCTGTAGTAGGGGGCACGGGGTGCCTGATCATCTCTGGTAGCACGTGTCCTTCTATCTTCTATTCTCTCACAGAAGGGCTAATACAAAAAGGGGGAGTAGAAAGGGACTCTTCGGTCTGCAGATGCGGCAGATATACCTCTGAGTCTCTACAAGCGCCTCGTCTCACGATTATAAGTCTGGACGGATGTACCTGGATTTGCACATGAAAAACATGCACAGAAAGGGCATGAGTACACCATAGCGGTACTCAGTAAGTGACAAGCCTAACCTCGATGGGGTAGTGACGAGGAAGGTCAGGGACCTACTGAGATTAAATAAAATATAAGGTATAACAGAATAAGATAAGCAGTACAATTGAAAGCTAACAGTAAGAATTAATACAGGATAATAAGGATAACAACAAATGAAACAGAGACAAAACAATCACAAGGAAATACCACTCTTCACAAGGATAATAACAGGGGATCTCTTAGTGTCCCGGGGATTTTTTAGTATCCTCAATATATGTCAGGGATCTCTCGGTATCCTCAATATATGCTAGGGATCTCTTGGTATCCTCAATATATGTTCTGAGGATCCCTCGGAATCCCACACTTCCATTCAAAACCAAAATACGTACAGTGGATTTTCCGGGATGCCAACCCGTAGTCCCAAAGTAAAACTTACAGAAATAACACAAGAATACTCAATTAAACTCAACTTTATACCAATGTAAAACAGGTAATTCTAACCTAGTATGCTTCACATAATACAAATAAGGCAGTTTACGCAAATAAAGCAATTAGTTCAATTAGACATGCTTCCCTAAGCTAACAGTAGGCTTAAATTCCAAGTAGTATAAGCAAGAAGGGAAAAAAACACATTTAAAGCTACTTTAGTTAAATAGGATTTCCAACAATTAGCATAAGTACGCACTCATCACCTCACGTACAAGGCATTTCAATTATCACAATACCAAATCCTGAGGGGAAAGTCCCTCACACAAGGTTAGGCAAGCCACTTACTTCGAATCAGCTCAAAAATCAATCCGAAACCACTCTCTTGCCGCGAGTACTCATCTGCAAATGGCCCGAATCTATTCAGTTCAATTGCATAATGTAAATAACACTTCAAGTAACTGATTCTACAAATAAATTCTAAGCTAATACGCGAAATTAGGTAAAATGACCAAAAAGCCCCTCGAGCCCACGCGTCAGAATCGGGTAAAATTTATATTTTCAGAATCCTCATCCTCTCACGAGTTCATGCATACCGAAACTATCCAAATCCAAGGTCCATTTCCCAATCAAAATTCGAATTCTAGGTCTAAGAGCTTCTTTCAATTTTTTCCTAATTTTCACTTCCAATCCGAAATTAAATGACCAAACTAACAATAGATTAATAGAATACGACTAGAAAGGGTGAAGGAATTGTTACCCACTAATTTCCTCTTCAAATTCCTCCCAAAATTGCCCTCTCCCGAGCTCCAAATTAATTTTTCAACTTTTGAAACTAAACCCTCGAAGTTCCTATTTTCTGCCCAGCAATTCCGCTTCCGCGATCAAGGGACCGAACCTGCGATCCCACTTCTGCGAAAGAACGACCCCACTTGCGAAAACTCATTAATTCCCTATGTCCGCACCTGCGACCTTCTTACCGCATCTGCGGTCACGCAATTGCGTGAACTCATCCGCACCTGCGGCTCATTGCCTTTCCTCATCTGGCCGCTTCTGTGGCTTAATTCCGCATCTGTGGGAGTCGCGTCTGCGGCCTCTCAACAGCATATGCGGTTATGACAACATCCCAAAAAACTTCAGCTGCAACTCCAAATTTTTAACTTCCCGTTAACCACCCGAAATCATCTCGAGGCCCCCGGGACCTCAACCAAAAGAACGAACAAGTCCTATACCACGATTCAAACTTATACCAATCCTTAAAACACCTAAAACAACATGGAAACATCGAATGTACCATAGATTCGAGCCTAAGAACTCCAAAAACTCTCAAAATACGTTTTCGATCAAAAAGTCGTTCAAACCTCGTCCGAATGACCTGAAATTTTGTACACACGTCACATTCAACACCACAAAGCTATACTAACTTCTGGAATTCCATTCCGACCCTCGGATCAAAATCTCACTATCGAAGTGGAAATTTAAAAAATTCAACTTTCGGCATTTCAAGTCTAAATTAGCTACGGACCTTCAAAACACAATCTGAACACACCCCAAGCCCAAAATCACCCAACAGAGCTAACGGAACCAACAAAATTCCATTCTGAGGCCGTCTTCACACTGTTTCGACTACGGTCAAATTTTCAAAACTTAAGCTCTCATTTAGGGACTAAGTGTCATAATACTCTCCGAAACTCCAAATAAACCCTCCCGACAACTCACAATAGCAGAAACAAACACGGAAAAAGCAGTTAATAGGGGATCGGGGCGTGAATTCTTAAAACGACTGACCGATTCGTTACAATATATCTATGCACTTTATCATGTCAATGTCCAGGAGTAACAATCATCAAATACCAACTTCGGAGGTAACTAAAAATATAATTTGTTTAGGGGTATAATTAATTTTGTGGAAAGTATAGGGATTTTTTTAACATAAGTTCCATAATTTTCGCACCTAAATTAATATAGTCCTTTTAGAATCCTTGAACGGTAAGCAATTCCATTATAATTTTACTCTTACTTCCATAAAGGAAAATATTTAGATGTATATGGTTATGTGCCTGAACGGAGAAGGAAAACTCACTCCAAAATGAAGAAAGAGTGGATTAATCAAAATATAGCAATTGAATAATACTTTTTGCAATAGTAATTTAGTCTTTTCTAATATGTTGGAAATAATTTATATGACATTTCTTATTGTTCATCGAAATAGAATAATTGTATTTTTGTCCTAAGAGTTTCTTCTATCGTTGAAAGTTAGCTAATTAGGATCAATAATGTTTACAAACTTACATTTTTATTAATTTTAATTTTATAACTATAACACAAGTTATAACAAATTATTTATATAATCTTTTAAAAGTTATATTCATTGAAATAGGATGCACGCGCAATGCGCGTATTTTAAAACTAGTCATACAAAAAGGGGAAACCCGATTTTAACCGTATACATTATTAATTTCTACTAGCACAAAATGTCATCCCCTAATGCTTAAGCATATCAAAAAATTATTCAATTTTTGGTACTTTCGCTGGAATTTAACCTTGATGTCCTATAAGTCCATTTCAATATTATTAACTGCTGTAACATCCCACAAACCCTCAAAATGCTCCCTTAGACCTTCCCTTCTTCCCCTCGGAGATGTACACCCATCTCAATCCCATCTTTCTTCATTGGGACTTCAACCAGGGGAACTAGGAGATTCCAAATCCACCGGTACCCCTTTCAGTATCTCCACAACATCACTAGGCAGACCCAATACACGGTCCAGTAGAAGCAGAAAAGGAGGAGGACGATGTCCCTCCAAACCTAAACGTAGGGCAAGTCCTAGAACTCTCAAACCTAGACGGAATAAAAAAAAATTTCTTCACGAAGAGGCACGAGAAGAGGCATGTGCTCAGCTGCCCGTTAGCCCTATACAAGTGCTCGATGGACATTCGTCCACCACACGATCCAACAATTGGCAACAAAGTGATGATCCTAGTACCTTAGATGAGAAGAAACCTGTCCTTGGGGTGGGGGGTGGGTAAGGGAGAATGGAGAGAGGGCAAATCCAGAAGTTAATATATCAATGAACCGTCCTACAAATTTTATAATTTGAAATATAAGGGGAGGGAACAATGAAAATTTTAGGGAAATGATTGATACTTATAGGCCCTTCCTGGTGACACTGTTAGAAACAAGAATGGTTAACCATGCAGCCTTTTTTAATGACTTTAGGTTAACGGAGATGATTGAAATTCCTTCGGAGGGTCAGTCAGGAAGCATGGTTATGATGTGGAATGATGAAATAATCAATTTTCAAAATGCAGTACGTAGGAACCAGGAAATCCATGCAACCATAGAGGTACTTCCTATACGTAAACCTTGGTCTTTTTACTTCTATATATGCTAGTACTTGTGTCTACAATAGAAATATAATGTGGGAGCATCTAGAAAATATTAGCAACTCTTATAAAGGCCTCGGCTATTAAGAGATGACTTTAATGATATTCTAGCCACTAGTAAAAAATTCGGTGGTAAACCTATTAAGGATAGTAGAGCTAGGTACATATTGTCAAATATTAATAAGTGTAACTTGCTTGAACTAGGCTTTAAAGGTAGTAAATACACTTGGACAAACAACAGGCCTAATAAAAAGGTTTTATAATAGAAAGATTAGATATAGTTTTTAGAAATAAGGAGTGAATTGAACTCTTCCCTAAAAGCTCAATAATCCACCTGCCTATAACCCACTTTGACCATAACCCTATTCTTATAGAATTGATTCCTAAAAATAGGTTTCTTCATAAAATACATTTTAGACTACATACTTTTTGGTGTAAACATCCAGAATTCCATACTATAGTGAAAATTAATTGGTATGGTAGTGACTACTTCAAAGCCAGCCTTAACTTTGTGGAAAATTTAAAACCCTGGAAAAACAACACCTGGGTAATATTATGGGAAGGAAGAGGAAATTACTAGCTAAACTCCAAGGTATCCAAACTTCCAATAGTTATTCTACCAGTACTTTCCTTCGTAATTTAGAATTAGATCTTAAAAATGAATACAATGACATTCTAAAAATTGAGGAAGATTATTGGAAACTAAGGTCCAGAGTCTTGTGGCTAAATGAAGGAGACACAAATACAAAATTCTTCCATGTCTCAGCCACCAATAGGAAACGAAGAAACAAAATTAATTTCTTCAAAGATGATGCTGGTAATTGGATTAATGATCATAATTTGATTATGTCTTATGTTCATAATTATTTTACCTCTACTTTTACCACTTCTCACAAACTAGCTAAGCTAACCCCCTAAATCATCGTTTTAATTGTAATTGTTGCTCCCAAACACACACGCAAGTATACGTGGTCGACAAGTAATATAAGATTGTAAGTCCAGATATCGTACCCACAGGGACTTGTGATTAACTATCAACTAAATTAAACCCAAACAATTAATCTATTCAAGAGAATTCTAAAGTATGAATATTTAACTAAAACTAATCCAAAGTAACAAATTAAAGGGTTAAAGAAAACAAGTTGGACAATTATAAAGACGAATTCAATGTGAGTGAATATTCTAGAGCTATGGGTTAGCTAACAATCCCGTTGAGTTTTTCACTTAAATCGTCTAATTAATTTATCTGGTTTATTGGTTGACAGGGTTAATATTGCTCGTAGCCTTTTCCCGAAGTACAACTCGCCTATTCAAGCTAACCTAACACCTATATTCCTATGGAATTAGGATTAATAAGAATGCATTAATAATTCCCGTATAGTACCAATTAAGGCGATTAGGTATATTCCTATCCTAACCGCAAATTCGCTCCCCCTCAGAGTTAAGATCTTGCTCTACTCGATCTTATATACAATCTAGAATTCCCTCTCCCGAGTACAATTCTAGATTCGTAGATAGTGTTCAATTGATGATCAAGCAATCAAATAATTAAGCGCAAGGTTGAATAAATAAACTAATATGATAAAATAATAAGAACAATTCAAGCTTCAAACTACAACGTTCATGTAGCACCCAAAACTCTAGAACTAAGAAACTATAAAATTAAAGGAAGAGAAGAGAAGAAAAAGTAGTTAAAAATCTCCTCCAAGCATGGTGTATGTTGTCCCACTTGAATTCTCCTTCAAAGTATGTTTTATCTCTTCTAAAATAGGTTTAGAACTCCTTTTATACGTGTTGGAGAGGCCTTGGGCCGAAATAACCTTGTCGCGGGCGAAATAGAAAAAGTCCCACAACACAGCGATCAGGCCAGCGCTAGGCTGGTCCTGGCGCTGAAAACACAAACATTTTGCCGTTTTCAATTCAAATCCTTTTGCAATTGTAATGAATTCTTCCTTGTCTTCTACTTGGGGAGACAAAAAGACAAAGGGTGTCCCCCCTTTTTTTATTATTTTAATTTTCTTTCTTTTTCTTCCGCATTTTATTTAATTTTGCTCCAAATCTCTCCATCTTCACACTGCTTTATTCCTACACAGTTGAAATATAATATTAAGCAAAAAATAATATAATTAATACTCAAATGACAACTAAAAGTACTAGAATATGAGATAACAATGGGTAAATATATGTATTTTTGGCCGAACATCAACACCCCATACTTAGACTCTTGCTTGTCCTCGAGTAAGCATTATAAATCAAGCCTAGAAATACCACCACTTCGGTAGATACTAATATTAGGCTATATAGCAACTCAAACCATCAGATATACACTTCCTTATCATCGTGCAAGATATACAAGTCACAAACAAACAACAAACTTCTAATCTCCTAACCTTAGAGACGGACTCTAACTTACCAAATTTAAGCTCGCTCACCTACTCTATCAAAGAAGCTAATAACATCACCTATCTATCATGAACAAGTGCCCTCACAGAATAAATAGTTCATACACTCAAATCAAAGAATGAATATAATTTAAGGACTTTGCATCAAAGAACAACTCTACACTCACAAATGAATTCACATGTATGCAGTGGCGTACGCAGGATTTTTCATAAGTGGTGTCACTATTTCTGGTAAAAGGGCCGTAACAGTGAAAAAATATTTTGTGAAGCCAAGGGAGTTCGAACCCAAGACCTCTCACATAATACTTCAAACTAACAACTACTACACTACTAAGATATTTTGTTGCAAGTGGTGTCACTTTTAATAGTTTTATCTTGTATTTCTTTTTTACCTATTATTTTTATATATATAAATAGTAAAAAATTTCAACGAAGCAGTGTCCTGTGACACCGCTTGCCACCATGTAAATCCGCCCCTGCATGTATGCACAAAGAACCATGGTTTGCCCATTATGTACATCTCTACTAATTAAGCATGCTCGACTAGAATCAAATAAGACTTTAACGGGTTGTAATGTTGGCTAGGGGACGGGTAGAAGAATTATATAATAGTGACTTACACTTCCCTAAGCACTTTGCAATTTTAGACTTCATCACCCATTGTTTTCTACTCTTCAATTTTATTTTTCAGCTCTCTCTTCATCTATTGTTTCACAAGTATTTCCCTCAAATGAAGAACGTTTCAAAATTATTTTTTTTCAAAACATTTTTTTTCATTCCCCTTTTTTTCTTTTCTTTTTCATGTCACATTTTTTTCAAGAAGGCCTTTTCATTACCTTTCAGCCATCATTGATCATCATTTTTTACTTAACCATCCCATTCTTCAAATTTATCAATTAATATCACGGTCTAAGCAACAATGCTCAAAGAAGCAGGGTGCAAAAACTAGGGATTCAACAAAAGGATCAAGGCAAAAATACGGCTTCCAAACCAAAGGCTACAGGCTCAAAGCGCTAACTAGTGGTACAATATCTGAACAGGTTAAAATTCACAAGACATATCAGAGAAAGCCTATTATCATCTTCTAAACAGAGAAACACTTGTATTTCGCTTCAATAACATGCAGGGTAAGTTCTAGACTAAGATGCAAAACATGGAATATATGTAAGAAACATGGCATAAGTATCAATCAAGATGGATCAATTCTACTCTAAGAAAAACAGGGTCATAACGAACAACAAAATAAGCGTAAGTTATATACAGAGTCACAACACTGAGTTTAAGTGTCGGAAAGTCTGTTATTTTATTCATTACTCAAGCACCCAGAGGAAAGTACTACTCAGGCTTAGGCCTAAATATGCTAGTAACAAACAAGTCACAAATTTTGTTTTTCTTCTCCCTCTTTTTCTACTCCTAAAATAAAGAAAAAAATTTAATCTAATCCTAAAAAAATAAAAAAAATTACCCGGTTCAAGTTACATCCCATGGAAAAGAACCGATGCACAAAGAAAAACCATAGAGGATTATTGTCTAACTAAAACTAACTAGAAACAAAAATAAAATATTTTTTTGATTATTTTTTATTGGACCTTAATCCCTCAAGAAAGCTGCCCACAAAATCCATCATCAGTTAAACTACCAATTTTCTGATGTTTTTTTATCTTATTTTTAACACAAGTAACTACACTAAGAAAAAGTACTACAACAAATCTAGGATAACATAGAAAATCAACCAAACAATCTCTTCACCCCACACTTAAAATTGTGCAATGTCCTCAATGCACACTAAAAATAACAAGAGGGTAAAAGAAATTCCCTGGTAAGCCAAAGACCGAAGAATTAGCAGCTCACAGGATACTCAGACTTCTCCCAGGTATGATCCCTTGTGCGGCTTGTGCGAGTACCTCACACTTAGTTTCAACTATCTGCTTGCTTTTACACATGCCTATTGGCTTTGACTTCATGCTCCTGCTCCTACAAAACACAAAAATCATACTACAAAAAACAAATAACACAATAAAAAATAAACAAATGTAAAAAAGAAAAAGAAAATTGGGTTGCCTCCCAACAAGTGCTTGATTTAACGTCGCGGCACGACGTCGTCACTTTCATCGCTTTTCCTTCCACTTTGAATATATGAATTGCGCCCCCAATTTTGCATCAACTTTTGTATCACGTTCCTGGGGCGGTGGTGTAAAAATAAAAAAAAACAAGCAATACATATCGCATCTTGCACTTCTTGGCCCTTAAGTGCGGGATACCGTTTTGCCTCCTCGGTATGGCAACTTTCAGAATATAAATACTTTGTTCCTCATCTATTGACTCCTCCTATGCTCGAATGGATCAATTTTCATGTCACCAACCAAACACAATGTTGAAAAGTGTTTAGAATGAGCTTCAATACACTCCAACTCCAAAATTGCATTATCTTTGACATTCTCAATTTTGCATGCTTCGTCAACCTTGGCATCATTAATAATATTTTGGTCTAATAATTGATATTCTCATTTTAGTTCCTCAATTTGGTCTAGAAGATCTTTTTCAGCTTCACACAACTTATCACTAAATTGTTGGGCGTTACATGCATCAACCTTTGCAATCATATCTACGTCCAAGTTCCGCTCAGCCAAGCTAAACCTGTCAATTTCTTGTGCAAGATCAACTCTCTCCTTAGACCAATCATTTAATAATGTTGTTAGCAAACAACGCCGTTGCACATATTCCCTTAATCGATAAGGTTCATCACAATACCAACCCTTACTCCTATATTCAAATTCAGACTTCCAAGATGTCAGGTCATGACAAGCCCAAAAATACGGGCCATAAAAATATTCCGTCAATCATACGTCTTCATCAATAACCTTATATCTATATGCTTCATCCCCAAATGTCATGCTGAGAGAACTAGAAACACACTAAGAGAAAAATCATTCAAATAGTTATAAAATTAAAAATGTTTACAAAGAAGAAAAATAAAACTTGTAAAGATAATAGTAAAAGTCTAATTTAGTAGAATAGTTAATTTCTAAGTCCCCGACAACGGTGCCAAAAATTTGTTGCTCCCAAACGCACACACAAGTATACATGGTCGACAAGTAATTGTCACGACCCTAGTTCACCAACCGTGAACATGTCATGACGGCTCCTAGTCTTCGTGACCAGGTAAGCCTAACACTTGCGGAAACATAATAATTGCGGAAAAATAGAATACCATATTTAATTATCTAAAAAGGAAATTGTACTGAATGCCGCTCGGCATATACGACTCAATATCTCAAGACTAAAACAATCCCAAAACCCGGAAACTCACGGGAAAACACAGGCTACAGAAATGTATAGTGAGGCTCCAAACTCCAGAATATCTAACAAACGGAAGGAAAGAGAACTAAGTACTAAAGATAGAATAAAGAGGGAGACTCGTCGGTCTGCGGACGCAGCAGATCTACCTCGAAGTCTTTGTAGTCCTTCTGCCTCACTGATAGTGCGCCTGACTAGAGGTACCTGGATCTACACATGAAAAAAACATGCGCAGAAGAGGCGTGAGTACACCACAGCGGTACTCAGTAAGTGCCAAGCCTAACCTCGGTTGGGTAGTGACGAGGAAGGTCAGGGCCCTACTGAGGTTATATAAAATATAAAGATGGCAGGATAAGATAAGCAGTGCAATTGAGAACCTACAGTAAGAATCTATGCAGGATAATAAGAGTACAATAACGGAAACAATGATGAAAGCAAACCATAAGGAAAGTAACCGGGGATCTCTAAGTATCCCGAGGATCTCTTAGTATCCTCGACATGTACTAGGGATCTCTTAGTATCCCGAGGATCTCTTGGTATCCTCAATATAAGCCAGGGATCTCTTGGTATCCCGAGGATCTCTCGGTATCCTCAATATATGTGCGGGGGATCTTCCGAGAATCTAACCCGTAGTCCCAAAGTAAATGTGCAGGGGGAATCTCCCGGGAATCTAACCCGTAGTCCCAAAGTAAAAGTGCAGGGGAAATCTCCCGGGAATCTAACCTGTAGTCCCAATTTAAAACACAGAGCAGCAACACAAGAATATTAAATTAAAACGCTAATTTCGTACCAAGTAAACATTTATTTCTAGCCTAACATGCTTCACGTAATGCAATTCAGGCAATTTAAGCAAATAGGCAATTAAGTCAACTAAACATGCCTTTCTAGACTAGCAACATGCTAAATTCACAAGTAGAATAAAACAAGAAAAGAACTCAATTGAAATACTTAAGGAAAAATCGGATTTTCAACAATTAGCTCAAGTACGCGCTTGTCCTCACGTACAGGGCATTTCAATTATCAAATATAGCATATCTTAAGGGGAAAGGTCTCCCACACAAGGTTAGACAAGCCACTTACCTCGAACCGGCTCAAAATCAACTAGAAACCACGCTTTTTCCACGAGTATCCGACTCCAAATGGCCCAAATCTAATCAATTCAATTGCATATCATAAATATCATCTCAAACAAATGATCCTATGTTTTAATTCAAAGCTAATACGCGAAATTATGGAAAATGACCAAAACGCACCTCAGGCCCACGTCTCGGAATCGGTAAAAATTTATATTCCTAGAAACCTCGCACTCTCATGAGTCTAACCATACGAAAATTATACAATTCCGACACTATTTGGTCCTTTAAATCATCATTTTATATTTTTGAAAGGTTTCACAATTTTCTTCCCAAATTCCCTCTCAAATCACGAATTAAATGATAAATTCAGTGTTAGATTCATGTATTCTAGCCAAATCTGAGTTAAAATCACTTACCCCGATGAATTTCTTGAAAAACCTTCGAAAAATCGCCAAAATCCGAGCTCTCTAGGTCAAAATATTAAATAAAACCCAAAACCTCGTATTTATAGGTATCCCTCAGGTTTCCAGCTACTGCGGGCCGCACCAAAACTCACGCGGTCCATGCAAGCCGGTGCGGTCTGCGCAAAGGCAACGTGCAGCCGCACAGGCCTCCCTCTGCAGTGAAAGACTTTAGTATTTTGGCCACAACTTTCGTTTTTGAATCACCTCAAAATTCCTTGTAAATCAAATGATAGGAGCTTCCGAAGTAGGACCAGCGGGAGAGCCCTTCACCGCGGCCGCGCCCCACTTTGTGCGGTCCGCGCGGCGCCTACCGCGGCCGCGTCTGCTTTTGTGCGGTCCGCACAACACTCAACGTGGGCGCACTAATTTTTGTGCGGACCGCGTGAGTGAGTCTGGGGCCTTCAACCCCTGTAGACCTGCTACAGCTATGATTTTTGCACTAAAACATCCCGGAACCTACCCGGAACTCCCGGAACTTCAAACCAATTATACCAACACATCCCATAACATCGTTCAAACTTGATCAACACTTCAGAACGCTTATAACAACATCAAATCACCAATTTCACATAGGATTCAAGCCTAAGAACTCCAAGAACTCTTAAATTATGTTTTCGATCAAAAACTGTATCAAATCTCGTCCGAATGACCTGAAATTTTGCACACACATCCCAAATGACATGACGGAGCTACTGAAACTTCCGGAATTCCATTCCGACCCTTCGGATCAAAATCTCACTATCGGACCGGAAACTTCAAAAATTCAAACTTCGGCATTTCAAGCCTAAATTAGCTACGGACCTCCAAAACACATTCCGAACACGCTCCCAGCCCCAAATTCACCTAACAGAGCTAACGGAACCGTCAGATTTCCATTCCGAGGTTGTCTCCCCACTGTTCCGACTTCGGTCAACTTTCTAACACTTAAGCTCTCATTTAGGGACTAAGTGTCTAAAAACTCCTCAAAACTCAAAACCGAGCATCCCGACAAATCACATTAGCAGAAATAAACTTGGGGAAAGCAGTTAATAGGGGATCAGGGCATTAATTCTTAAGACGACCGGCTGGGTCGTCACATCCTCCTACACTTAAACATTCGTTCATCCTCGAACGAGCATAGAGACATACCTGAAGTAGTGAAAAGATGAGGGTAATGGTTGCGCATATCCTGTTCGGTCTCCCAGGTCGCCTCCTCGACCGGCTGGCCCCGCCACTGACCCTTTACCGAAGAAATGTTCTTTGACCTTAACTTTCTAACTTGCCTGTCCAATATTGCCACTGGCTCCTCAACATAGGATAGATCCTTGTCCAGCCGGACTGAACTGAAATCCAGCACGTGCGACGGGTCATCGTGATACCTCCGGAGCATCGAAACATGAAATACTGGATGCACTTCTGCCAAGCTGGGAGGTAAGGCAAGCTCATAAGCAATCTCCCCAACTCGCCTCAATATCTCAAAAGGGCCAATAAACCTTGGACTCAACTTCCCTTTCTTCCCAAATCTCATGACGCCCTTCATAGGCGAGACCCAAAGCAGAACCCGCCCCCAACCATATAGGAAACATCACGAACATCCGGTCTGCGTAACTCTTTTGTCTGGACTGGGCTGTACGGAGTCTGTCTTGAATCACCTTAACCTTTTCCAAGGTACCCTGAACTAAGTCCGTGCCCAATAATCTAGCCTCGCCCGGCTCAAACTAACCCACCGAAGATCTACACTGTCTCCCACATAAAGCCTCATACTGTGCCATCTGAATACTGGACTGATAGCTGTTATTGTAAGCAAACTCCGCCAATGGCCAGAACTGATCCCAAGACCCTCCAAACTCAATCACACACGCGTGGAGCATATCCTCAAGAATCTGAATAGTGTGCTCAGACTGTCCGTCCGTCTGAGGGTGAAATGTTGTACTCAACTCTACCCGAGTACCTAACTCATGCTGAATGGCCCTCCAGAACCGTGATGTGAACTGAGTACCTCTATCTGAAATGATGGAAAGCGGGATACCATGCAGACGAACAATCTCCCGGATATAGATCTCCGCCAACCACTCTGAGGAATAAGTAGTACACACAGGAATAAAGTGAGCGGACTTGGTCAGCCGATCCACAATCACCCAAATAGCATCGAACTTTCTCAAAGTCCGTGGGAACCCAGCTACAAAGTCCATGGTGATCCGCTCCCACTTCCACTCTGGAATCTCTATCTATTGAAGTAACCCACCTGGTCTCTGGTGCTCACACTTCACCTGCTGACAATTCAGGCACCGAGCGACAAATCCAACTATATCCTTCTTCATCAGCCTCCACCAATAGTGCTACCTCAAATCCTGATACATCTTCGCAGCACCTGGATGAATAGAATACCGCGAACTATGAGCCTCCCCCAATATCAATTCCCGAATACCATCAACATTGGGTACACAGACCCGACCCTGCATCCTCAATACCCCATCATCACCAATAGTCACATCTTTAGCATCACCGTGCTGAACCTTGTCCTTGAGGACAAGAAAATGAGGGTCATCATACTGCCGCACCCTGATACTGTCAAACAAGGAAGACCGAGAAACCACACAAGCTAGGACTCGCCTGGGCTTCGAAAGGTCCAATCTCACAAACTGGCTGGCTAAGGCCTGAACATCCATTGCCATAGGCCTCTCTGATACTAGTAGATATGCCAAACTCCCCAAGCTCTCCGCCCGGCGACTCAAAGAATCGGCCACCATATTGGCCTTGCCCGGGTGATACAAGATAGTGATGTCATAGTCCTTCAGCAACTCTAACCACCTCCTCTGGCGCAAATTTAGATCCTTTTGCTTGAACAAGTGCTGCAAGCTCCGATGGTCAGTATAAATCTCACAAGGCGCTCCGTATAAGTAATAGTGCCAAATCTTCAGGGCGTGAACAATGGCAGCTAACTCAAAGTCGTGAACAGGGTAGTTCTTCTCATGTATCTTCAATTGTCTGGATGCGTAGGCAATCACCCTACCATCCTGCATCAACACTGCTCCGAGGCCAACCCTCGAGGCATCACAATAGACTGTATAAGACCCCGAACCTATAGGCAGTATCAAAATTAGGGCTGTGGTCAAGGCTGTCTTGAGCTTCTGAAAGCTCGCCTCACACTCCTCCGTCCACTGAAATGGAGCACCCTTCTGGGTCAACCTGGTCATAGGGGCTGCAATCGATGAAAACCCCTCCACAAAACGACGGTAGTATCCAGCCAAACCAAGGAAACTGTGGATCTCGGTAGCTCTTGCTCTATCGCTTTTTTTGAGGGCCTCCCGGACCCCATTGTCAATAGGATGGTCTGGGCCAACTCTGCACGGCCTCTATCTTCTTTGGATCCACCTGAATACCTTCACTCGATATCACGTGGCCTAAGAATGCCACTGAATCCAACCAAAACTCACATTTGGAGAACTTAGCATATAACTTCTTCTCTCTCAGAGTCTGAAGAACAGTTCCCAGGTGCTGCTCATGATCTTCTCGACTCTGGGAATACACCAGAATATCATCAATAAAGACAATGACGAACGAGTCAAGATATGGCCGGAACACACTATGCATCAAATGCATAAAGGCTGCTGGGGCATTAGTCAGCCCAAATGACATAACAAGGAACTCGTAATGGCCATACCGAGTCCTGAAAGCAGTCTTCGGGATATCTGGTTCCCGAATCTTCAACTGATGGTAACTTGAGCGCAAATCAATCTTAGAAAACACCCGTGCGCCCTGAAGCTGGTCAAATAGATCATCAATACGAGGCAAAGGATAACGGTTCTTAACTGTAACTTTGGTCAATTGGCGATAATCAATACACATACGCATAAAACCATCCTTTTTCTTCACAAACAAGACAGGAGCACCCCAAGGCGATACACTAGGCCGAATAAAACCCTTATCAAGCAATTCTTGTAACTGATCCTTCAACTCCTTCAACTTAGGAGAAGCCATACAATATGGGGGAATAGAAATGGGCTGAGTTCCCGGCAATAGATCAATGGCAAAATCAATATCTCTATCAGGCGGCATGCTTGGAAGATCAGCTGGAAACACATTGGGAAAATCCCGTACTATTGGAACTGAATCAACTGAAGGAGTATCAATACTGACGTCTCTTACATAAGCTAAATGTGCGGCACACCCCTTTCCAACCATACACTGAGCTTTAAGAAAAGAGATAACTCTACTGGGAGTGTGATCTAAAGTACCACTCCACTCAACACGCGGAATACCTGGCATAACCAGCGTCACAGTCTTGGCGTGACAATCAAGAATAGCATAATGGGGTGACAACCAGTCCATGCCCAGAATAATATCAAAATCAACCATGTTGAGTAATAATAGATCTGATATGGTCTCAAAACCATGAATAGTAACCAAAAACACGACCGATAAACGCGGTCCACAACAAGAGAATCTCCTACAGGAGTAGAAACATAAACATGAGAACTCAACAAATCTCGGGCTACACCCAAATACGGAGCAAAATAAGAAGACACATAAGAATAAGTGGAGCCTAGATCGAATAGAACCGATGCATCTCTGTGACAAACCAGTACAATACCTGTGATGACGAAATCGGTGGCAACAACCTCGGTACGAGCAGGAATGGCATAATATCTCTCCTGGCCTCCCCCTCTAGGGCGACCTCTACCTCCTAGACCTCCACCTCTAGCTGGCTGAGTAGGTGGGGTAGCAACTGGAGCTATAACCATAGCATGAGAACTCTGCGGGGCACGCTGTGGCTGAGAAATCTGTGGAGGTGCACCCCTCCCAAGTCTAGGTCACTCCCTCACCAAGTGGCGTGTGTCACCACACTCGAAACAAGATCTGGGAGGACGTGGTGGATGTGACTGGCTAGGGACAGGTCTGCTAGACTGACCTCTGAAAGCACCCCGCGTAGGAGGCGCGCTAGAAACCGGAGGTGCATAATATGGCTCCTGAGATCTGGGAGGAGTTGGAGCATTGCTGGCTGCTGGAAGAGCTGAATGAATGGGGCGACTCATATAGCCCCTACCATGACGACCTGCAGCTGGGGTACGGGCACCAGAATAATGGCCCGACTCATGAGACCTCTTTGTCTCCCTCTCCTCTCTCTCTCTAGCATGCATATCCTCAATCCTCCTAGCAATGCTCACCACCTGCTGATAAGAAATGTCCATCTCCAACTCACGAGCCATGCTAGATCTAATGGGAGGAATAATCCCCTCAATAAACCGGCGAACCCTCTCGCGGACAGTAGCAACCAAGGCTAGTGCATGCCTAGCCAATCTGGTGCAACACATAGCATACTCTGAAACAGTCATAGATCCCTGGCGCAAATGCTCAAACTATGTGCGCCATGCGTCCCTGAGGCTCTGAGAAACGAACTCTCTCAAGAACATATCTGAGAACTGGGTCTAAGTCAGTGAAGAAGCCTCGTCTGGACTGTCTAACTCATAGGTGTGCCACCACTCATAGGCGGCTCCCCGAAGTTGGAAAGCAGTGAAGGAAACCCCACTCGATCCGGCAATACCCATAGTGCGAAGAATACAGTGGCAATTCTCCAGAAATCCCAACGCATCATCTGTCGCTAGTTCACTAAAAACCGGAGGATCATACTTCTTGAACCTCTCGAGTCTCCGCTGCTCATCCTCAGAAGCAGCTGCCCCATCCTCGGGCTTTACTGGTAATGTAGTCTGTACAGGAATGATCTCTAGGACCTGCTCAACCTGCACTCGCTGCTCAGGAGTGCGGGCGGCGGGAGTCTGTGCCCCTCCCCCGGCCTGGGATGTGGTTGCAGCAAGGGAAAGCAACCCTACCTGAGCCAGCGTGGTGTACATACTCATAAACTGTGCCAATGTCTCCTGAAGGACTGGAGTAGTAGTGGTTATAGGCATGTCGGGTGCTTGAACTCCGGCTGGATCTGCTGGCGGTACCATAGCAGCAGCTTGCGCAAGTGCTCTGGCTGCACCCCGTGCGCGTCCACGGCCTCTGCCCCGACCCCTGCCTCTGACGGCTGCAAGAAAGGGTGCGGGTGCCCGATCGTCCCGAGTAGCACGTGTCCTCACCATCTGTGAGAGAATAGGAGACAGAAGTTTAGAATTGATGTAAAAAATATCGCACGACAAGGAGATCAATGAAGTGAAGAATTTTCCTAAACAGTTACATAGCCTCTCGTAGATAAGTACATACGTCTCCTTACCGATCAGCGAGACTCTAATAAACCGTCCTGTGTTCCGTGACTCCTATGAACCTAGAGCTCTGATACCAACTTGTCACAACCCTAGTTCACCAACCGTGAACATGTCATGACGGCACCTAGTCTCCGTGACCAAGTAAGCCTAACACTTGCGGAAACATAATAATTGCGGAAAAATAGAATACCATATTTAATTATCTAAAAAGGAAATTGTACTGAATGCCGCTCGGCTACAGAAATGTATAGTGAGGCTCCAAACTCCAGAATATCTAACAAACGGAAGGAAAGAGAACTAAGTACTAAAGATAGAATAACGAGGGAGACTCGTCGGTCTGCAGACGCAGCACATCTACCTCGAAGTCTCCGTAGTCCTCCTACCTCACTGATAGTGCGCCTGAGTAGAGGTACCTGGATCTGCACATGAAAAAAAAAATATGTGCAGAAGAGGCGTGAGTACACCACAGCGGTACTCAGTAAGTTCCAAGCCTAACCTCGGTTGGGTAGTGACGAGGACGGTCAGGGCCCTACTGAGGTTATATAAAATATAAAGATGGCAGGATAAGATAAGCAGTGCAATTGAGAACCTACAGTAAGTATCTATGCAGTATAATAAGAGTACAAAAATGGAAATAATGATGAAAGCAAACCATAAGGAAAGTATCCGGGGATCTCTAAGTATCCAGAGGATCTCTCGGTATCCTCAATATAAGCCAGGGATCTCTTGGTATCCCGAAGATCTCTCGGTATCCTCAATATATGTGCGGGGGATATCCCGGGAATCTAACCCGTAGTCCCAAAGTAAATGTGCAGGGGGAATCTCCCGGGAATCTAACCCATAGTCCCAAAGTATACGTGCAGGGGGAATCTCCCGGGAATCTAACCCGTAGTCCCAATTTAAAACACAGAGCGGCAACACAAGAATATTAAATTAAACGCTAATTTCGTACCAAGTAAACATTTACTTCTAGCCTAACATGCTTCACGTAATGCAATTCAGGCAATTGAAGCAAATAGGAAATTAAGTCAACTAAACATGCCTTTCTAGACTAGCAACATGCTAAATTCACAAGTAGAATAAAACAAGAAAAGAACTCAATTGAAATACTTAAGGAAAAACCGGATTTTCAACAATTAGCTCAAGTACGCGCTCGTCACCTCACGTACAGGGCATTTCAATTATCAAATATAGCACATCCTAAGGGGAAAGGTCCCCCACACAAGGTTAGACAAGCCACTTACCTCGAACCGGCTCAAAATCAACTAGAAACCACGCTTTTGCCACGAGTATCCGACTCCAAATGGCCCAAATCTAATCAATTCAATTGCATATCGTAAATATCATCTCAAACAAATGATCCTATGTTTTAATTCAAAGCTAATCCGCGAAATTATGGAAAATGACCAAAATGCCCCTCGGTCCCACGTCTCGGAATCGGTGAAAATTTATATTCCCAGAAACCTCGCACTCTCACGAGTCAAACCATATGAAAATTATATAATTTCGACACTATTTGGTCCTTTAAATCATCATTTTACATTTTTGAAAGGTTTCACAATTTTCTTCCCAAATTCCCTCTCAAATCATGAATTAAATGATGAATTCAGTGTTAGATTCATGTATTCTAGCCAAATTTGACTTAAAATCACTTACCCCGATGAATTTCTTGAAAAACCTTCGAAAAATCGCCAAAATCCGAGCTCTCTAGGTCAAAATATTAAATAAAACCCAAAACTTCTTATTTATAGGTATCCCTTAGGTTTCCAGCTACTGTGGGCCGTACCAAAACTCACGCGGTCCGCGCAAGCCAGTGCGGTCCGCGCAAAGGAAACATGCGGCCGTACAGGCCTCCCTCTACAGTGACAGTCTTTAGCATTTTGACCATAACCATTGCTACAGATGTCTAAATTGCGATATCTCTACCTTTCTGTAAACTAGACACGAAGGGCTACAACTTTCGTTTTTGAATCACCTCAAAAGTCCGTGTAGATCAAAAGATATGAGCTTCCGAAGTAGGACCGGCGGGAAGGCCCTTCACCGCGGCCGCGCCCCACTTTGTGCGGTCCGCGCGACGCCTACCGCGCCCGCGCCCGCTTTTGTGAGGTACGCACAGCACTCAACGCGGGCGCACTAATTTTTGTGCGGACCGCGTGAGTGAGTTCTGGGGCCTGCAACCCCTGTAGACCTGCTACAGCTATGATTTTTGCACTAAAACATCCCGGAACCTACCATGACATCGTTCAAACTTGATCAACACTTCGGAACGCTTATAACAACATCAAATCACCAATTTCACATAGGATTCAAGCCTAAGAACTCCAAGAACTCTTAAATTATGTTTTCGATCAAAAACTGTATCAAATCTCATCCGAATGACCTGAAATTTTGCACACACATCTTAAATGACATGACGGAGCTACTGAAACTTCCGGAATTCCATTCCGACCCTCGGATCAAAATCTCACTATCGGACCGGAAACTTCAAAAATTCAAACTTTAGCATTTCAAGCCTAAATTAGCTACAGACCTCCAAAATACATTCCGAACACGCTCCCAGCCCCAAATTCACCTAACGGAGCTAACGGAACCATTAGATTTCCATTCCGAGGTTGTCTCCATACTGTTCCGACTTCGGTCAACTTTCTAACACTTAAGCTCTCATTTATGGACTAAGTGTCCCAAAACTCCTCAAAACCGAGCATCCCGGCAAATCACATTAGCAAAAATAAACTTGGGGAAAGCAGTTAATAGGGGATCGGGGAATTAATTCTTAAGACAACCGGCCGGGTCGTCACAGTAATATCGGATTGTAAGTCCAGATATCGTACCCACAGGGACTTGTGATTAACTATCAACTAAATTAAACCCAAACAATTAATCTATTCAAGCGAATTCAAATGTATGAATATTTAATTAAAACAAATCTAAAGTAACAAACCAAGAGGTTAAAGAAAACAAGTTGTACAATTATAAAGATGAATTCAATGTAAGTGAATATTCTAGAGCTATGTGTTAGCTAACAATCCCGTTGAGTTTTTCACATAAATTGTCTAACTAATTTATCTGGTTTATTGGTTGACAGGGTTAATATTTCTTGTATTCTTCTCCCGAAGTACAACTCGCCTATTCAAGCTAACCTAACTCCTATATTCCTATGAAATTAGGATTAATAAGAACACATTAATAATTCCCGTATAGTAACCAAGCAAGGCAATTAGGTATATTCCTATCTTAACCACAAATCCGCTCCCCCTCAGAGTTAAGATCTTGCTCTACTCAATCTTATATGCAATCTAGAATTCCCTCTCCCGAGTTCAATCCTAGATTCATAGATAGTATTGAATTGGTGATCAAGCAATCAAATAATTAAGCGCTAGATTGAATAAATAAACCAATATTATAAAATAATAAGAACAATTCAAGATTCAAACTACAACGTTCATGAAACTCCCAAAACTCTAGAAATAAAAAACTATAAATTTAAAGGAAGAGAAGAGAAGAAAAACTAGTTAGAAGCCTCCTCCAAGCGTGGTGTATGTTGCCCCACGTGAATTCTCCTTCAAAGTATGTTCTATCTCTTTTAAATAGGTTTAGAACTCCTTTTATACAAGTTGGAGAGGTCTTGGGCCGAAATAACCTTGTCCCGAGCGAAATAGAAAAAGTCCTGCAACACAGTCCAGGCCAGCGCTAGGCTGGTCCTGGCGCTGAAAACACAAACATTTTGCCGTTTTCAATTCAAAATCCTTTTGCAATTGTAATGAATTCTTCCTTGTCTTCTATTTGGGGCAAAAAGACAAAGGGTGTCCCCCCTTTTTGTTATTATTTTAATTTTCTTTCTTTTTCTTTCGCATTTTATTTAATTTTGCTCCAAATCTCTCCATCTTCACACTACTTTATTTCTACACATTTAAAATATAATATTAAGTACAAAATAATGTAATTAATACTCAAATGACGATTAAAAGTACTAAAATATGAGATACCAATAGGTAAATATATGTATTTTTTGCCGAACATCAACACCCCACACTTAGACTCTTGCTCGTCCTCGAGTAAGCATTATAAATCAAGCCTAGAAATACTACCACTTCGGTAGATTCTAACGATTAGGCCATATAGCAACTCAAACTATCAGATATACACTTGCTTATCATTGTGCAAGATATATAAGTCACAAACAAACAACAAACCTCTAATCTCCTAACCTCAGAGACGGACTCTAACTTACCAAATTTAAGCTCCCTCACCTACTCTGTCAAAAGAAGCTAATAAAATCATCTATCTATCATGAATAAGTGCCCTCATAGAATAAATAGTCCATACACTCAAATCAAAGAATGAATATAATTTAAGGAATTTGCATCAAAGAACAACTCTCGCACTCACAAATGAATTCTCATATATGCACAAAGAACCATAGGCTTTCCCATTATATACATCTCTACTAATTAAGCATGCTCGACTATAATCAAATAGGACTTTAACCGGTTGTAATGTTGGCTAGGGGACGAGTAGAAGAATTATATAATAGTGACGTACACTTCCCTAAGCACTTTGCATTTTTAGACTTCATAACCCATTATTTTCTACTCTTCACTTTTATTTTTCAACCCTCTCTTCATCTATTGTTTCACAAGTATTTCCCTCATATGAAGAACGTTTCAAAATTATTATTTTTTAAAACAATTTTTTTTATTACCCTTTTTTTCTTTTCTTTTTCATGTCACAATTTTTTCAAGAAGGCCTTTTCATCACCTTTCAGCCATCATTGATCACCATTTTTTACTTAACCATCCCATTCTTCAAATTTATCAATTAATATCACGGTTTAAGCAACAATGCTCAAGGAAGCAGGGTGCAAAAACTAGGGATTCAACAAAAGGATCAAGGCAAAAATACGGCTTCCAAACAAAATGCTACAGGCTCAAAGGGCTAACTAGTGGTACAATATCTGAACAGGTTAAAATTCACAGGACATATCAAAGAAAGCCTATTATCATCTTCTAAAGAGAGCAACACTTGTATTTCGCTTCAATAACATGCAGGGCAAGTTCTAGACTAAGATGCAAAACATGGAATATATGTAAGAAACATGGTACAAGTATCAATCAAGATGGATCAATTCTACTCTAAGAAAAACAAGGTCATAACGAACAACAAAATAAGCATAAGTTATATACAGAGTCACAACACAGAGCTTAAGTATCAGAAAGTCTGTTATTTTATTTATTACTCAAGCACCCAGAGAAAAGTACTACTCAAGCTTAGGCCTAAATATGCTAGTATCAAACAAGTCACAAAACTTTTTTTCTTCTCCCTCTTTTTCTACTCCTAAAATAAAGAAACAAATTTAATCTACTCCTAAAAAAATAAAAAAATTACTCGGTTCAGGTTACATCCCATGAAAAAGAACCGATATACAAAGAAAAACCACAGGGGATTATTGTCTAACTAAAACTAACTAGAAACAAAAATAAAATATTTTTTTGATTATTTTTTGTTGGACCTTAATCCCTCAAGAAAGTTGTCCACAAAATCCATCATCAGGTAAAGTCCCAATTTTCTGATTTTTTTTTCATTTTTTTTTGTTTTTATCTTATTTTTAACACAAGTAACTATACTAAGAAAAGTACTACAACAAATATAGGATAGCATAGAAAATCAACTAAACAATCTCCTCACCCCACACTTAAAATTGTGCAATATCCTCAATGCACACTCAAAATAACAAGAGGGTAAAAGAAATTCCCTGGTAAGCCAAAGGCCGAAGAATTACCAGCTCACGGGATACTCAGACTTCTCCCAGGTATGATCCCTTGTGCGGGGACCTCACGCTTAGTTTCAACCACCTGCTCGCTTTTGCACATCCCTATTGGCTTTGACTTCATGCTCCTACTCCTACAATACACAAAAATAATACTACAAAAAATAAATAACACAATAAAAAATAAACAAAAGTAAAAAATAAAAATAAAATTGGGTTGCCTCCCAACAAGCGCTTGATTTAGCGTCGCGGCATGATGCCATCACTTTCATCAATTTTCCTTCCACTTTGAAGATATGAATTGCGCCCCCAATATTGCATCAAATTTTGTATTACGTTCATGGGGCGGTGGTGTAAAAATAAAAAACAAGCATTACATATCGCATCTTGCACTTCTTGGCCCTTAAGTGAGGGATGTCGTTTTGCCTCCTCGGTATGGCAAATTTTAAAATATAAATACTTTGTTCCTCATCTATTGACTCCTCCATATGCTCGAATGGATCAATTTCCATGTCACCAACCAAACACAATGTTGAAAAGTGTTTAGAATGAGGTCCAATGCGCTCCAACTCCAAAATTGCATTATCTTTGACATTCTCAATTTTGCATGCTTCGTCAACCTTGGCATCATTAATAATATTTTGGTCTAATAATTGGTATTCTCGTTTTAGCTCCTCAATTTGGTCTAGAAGATCTTTTCAGCTTCACACAACTTATCACTAAATTGTTGGGCGTTACATGCATCAACCTTTGCACTCATATCTACATCCAAGTTCCGCACAACCAAGCAAAACCTGTCAATTTCTTGTGAAAGATCAACTCTCTCCTTAGACCAATCATTTGACAACGTTGTTAGCAAACAATGCCTTTGTGCATATTCTATTAATCGATAATGTTCATCACAATACCAACCCTTACTCCCATATTCAAATTCAGACTTCCAAGATGTCAGGTTATGAAAAGCCCAAAAATACGGGCCACAAAAACCTTCCTTCAACCATACGTCTTCATCAATAACCTTATCTCTGTATGCTTCATCCCCAAATGTCATGCTGAGAGAACTAGAAACGCACTAAGAGAAAAATCAATCAAATAGTTATAAATTAAAAAAGTTTACAAAGAAAAAAAAAACTTTTAAAGATAATAGTAAAAGTCTAATTTAGTAGAATAGTTAATTTCTAAGTCCCCAGCAACGGCACCAAAAACTTGTTGCTCCCAAACACACATGTAAGTATACGTGGTCGACAAGTAATATAGGATTGTATATCTAGATATCGTACCCACAGGGACTTGTGATTAACTATCAACTAAATTGAACCCAAACAATTAATCTATTCAAGCGAATTCTAAAGTATGAATATTTAACTAAAACTAATCTAAAGTAACAAACTAAGAGGTTAAAGAAAACAAGTTGGACAATTATAAAAACGAATTTAATGTGAGTGAATATTCTAGAGCTATGGGTTAGCTAACAATCCCGTTGAGTTTTTTTTTACTTAAATCGTCTAATTAATTTATCTGGTTTATTGGTTGACAGGGTTAATATTGCTCGTAGCCTTCTCCCGAAGTACAACTCGCCTATTCAAGCTAACCTAACGCCTATATTCCTATGGAATTAGGATTAACAAGAACGTATTAATAATTTCCGTATAGTAACCAAGCAAGGTGATTAGTTATATTCCTATCCTAACCGCAAATCGTCTCCCCCTCAAAGTTAAGATCATGCTCTACTCAATCTTATATGCAATCTAGAATTTCCTTTCCTAAGTTCAATCCTAGATTCATAGAAAGTATTGAATTGGTGATCAAGCAATCAAATAATTAGCGCAAGATTGAATAAATAAACCAATATGATAAATAATAAGAACAATTCAAACTTCAAACTACAACGTTCATGTAGCACCCAAAACTCTAGAACTAAGAAACTATAAAATTAAAGGAAGAGAAGAGAAGAAAAACTAGTTAGAAGCATCCTCCAAGCGTGGTGTATGTTGCCCCACGTGAATTCTCCTTCAAAGTATGTTTTATCTCTTCTAAAATAGGTTTAGAAGTCCTTTTATACGAGTTGGAAAGGTCTTGGGCCGAAATAACCTTGTCCTGGGTGAAATAGAAAAAGTCTCGCAACACAACGTCCAGACCAGCGCTAGGCGCTAGTCCTGGCGCTGAAAATTGAAACATTTTGCCATTTTCAATTCAAAATCCTTTTGCAATTGTAATAAATTCTTCCTTATCTTCTACTTGGAGGGGGGGGGGGAAGACAAAGGGTGTCCCCCCATTTTGTTATTATTTTAATTTTCTTTCTTTTTCTTCCTTATTTTATTTAATTTTGCCCCAAATCTCTCCATCTTCGTACTGCTTTATTCCTACACAATTGAAATATAATATTAAGCACAAAATAATATAACTAATACTCAAATGACGATTAAAAGTACTAGAATATGAGATAATAATGGGTAATATATGTATTTTTGGCTGAACATCAGTAATAAAATCAACCTAGGAAATCTAGATACGCCCCTTCTAGACTCTGAAATTAAAAGAGCTATTTTTTGTTCAAACCCTTTAAATCTCCTGGTCCGGATGGTCTACATTCTTTTTTCGTTCAAAAATATTGGAATCACATAGGTCAATCGGTTTGTAACCTTTGTCATGACTTTTTCAACAACCAAGAAATCCATTCTGAAATTAACAAAACCTTTATCTGGCTTATTCCTAAAATTCACAATGCCAGCAACATTAAAAACTTCAGGCCTATTGGTTTTTGCAGTACTATCTACAAGCTAATTACTAAAATTCCCATAAACTGTCTTAAACCATTCTTCGATCAATTGATCAGTCCATATCAGGTTAGCTTCATGAAAAATAGATGAGCGTCTGATAATGTCATCATCATCCAGGAACTGGTTTCTAAATTTAATAAATTAAAAGAAAAGCAATGCCACATGATTCTAAAAATTGATCTAGAAAAGGTCTTCGATCGTTTAGAATTTTTTGTTTGTCACACTTTTGATTACTTTAAATTTCCACCCAAATTTTCTAAATTGTTACTGAGATGCATCTCAACTAGTAGTATAGCAATTTTAGTAAAAGGATCTGTCACAAGTTATTTTGAGCCAAGTAGGAGAATAATACAAGGAGACCCCATTTCTCCCTATATCTTTATTCTCTGCTTGGAAATGCTCACTAGATACATAGAGCACCAAGTGGATACTAAAATTTGGGATCCCATATCCTTAGGAAATAGATGCCAGAAAATCTCTCATTTATTATTTGCAGACGATCATACCCTAATGGCTAAATCAAATGATAAATCATATCATGTCAAGCCATTAAATATGGCTTTGACCAATTTTGTTCCCTATCAGGTCAATGTATTAATATTACAAAATCAAAAATACTCTTCTCCCAAAAATCTAATCATACTCTCATTAGAGATATAACCACTATATTAGGTATCAAAAAAAGTACTAATTTTGGCACCTACCTAGGTTTTCCTATCTTAAACCATAGTCCAAAGCCTAGGGACTATCGATTCCTAATCGACAAGATGAGAGCCAAACTTGCCTCCTAGAAAATGAAGTTCTTTAATCTGGCAGGCAGAACTGCCCTTGCAACATCATGCCTAAATTTCATACCCAACCACTACATGCAATACACCCTTCTTCCCAAGCTAATCCTAAAAAAATTTGACAAAGTCCAAAGAGACTTTATATGGGGTAGCTCAATAGAAAAAAGGAAAATTCACCTAGTCAACTGGTCTACCCTTTGCTAGCCTAAACCTAATGGTGGCTTAGGTATCCATAATGCTTTGAATAAAAATCTGTGCACATTAGCTAGCCTAAGTTGGAGACTTCTTACAAATTTCACAATTCCTTGGGCCAAGTTTATCATTTCATACTATTGTACTAGTACCATAATGAATAGGTGTTCCTTCGTTTGGAAAAGTATTTGCAAAGGTTGGGAAATTTGCTCTAAGGTTATAATATGGTCCAATCTTAACATATGGGAAACAAATTGGATCCCTAAATTTGGTAACCTAAGAAAAAGTGTGATAGGCCCACCCTCTACTAAGGATACTATGACAAAAATTAGAGATATCTTCGATGGTTGCAATTGGAACTTGGATGGCCTATCCTTTGCTCTTTCTCTGGGACTATTAGCTAATATCACAAAGATCAAAATTCGTCTCAAGGGCCCCTCTAATGATTTACCTATTTGGTTGGTGTGTTCACTACTAGGTCTTGTTATACTCTTCTAGAAACACCAAAAAATACTGACTTAGAATTTGACTGGATTTAGAAACTAGACTGCCCTAATAAAATAAAATATTTTTATGGCAATGTCTTCATGATCGAAATTACTCATTAAAATCAATTGGCATAAACCTCCAAGGGGTTGGTGTAAACTAAACGTTGATGCTAGTTTCAATAACTATAACCAAAGTTGTGGCTTAGGTGGTATTTTCAGGAATGCCAATGGTAATTGGGTGGTTGGTTTTACAAAATCGACTCATGCAAATGGTTAACTAGCAGCAGAATTGAAAGCCCTAAAAGAAGGTCTCATAACAACAACGAATTGGAATCTATTCCCACTTGAAATAGAGACAGATTACATAGAGGTAATCCAAGCAATACATAAGGTAATAATTTATTTAATAAGGTTGTGATTGATTACAGGTGGTTAATGCACCAGCAGAAGGTTATCCTCTAACACACCTTCAGGCAGAGGAATAGGACAGTTCATCAACTAGCAAAAAAGTGCCTGATTATGGGACGTCAAGTTTTTGGAGCAGCTGGAAGAAGTAATTATCAGGGGAACAGTAAAAAAGTTTTTGTTAGACCTCCAAGTGATGTAATATGTTTTGTGGATAGGGAAAACTTGAACTTACTACTGATGAAAAATTACTATCTTTTAAAGCTTGCCAATTGTTGGAAAGCTTAGGAAACCAATGTGTCCTTCGTGACACATCTTATGATAATCATGTACTGAACGCTCTTTAGTTATTAATATATATATATTTCCCGTTTGCTAAAAAAAACTGCTGTAACATATTCAAAGTGTTACCTGATAATCAATTAAGAAAATAATTGATATTCGAAAAACTAACAAAAATGAGTTCTTGCTTTAAATTAAATCATCCCAAAAATTTTATATCGTTCAAAATATCTGTCTAGAAACATATCAAGGGGATATTTTATTATAGAACTTGAAACCACAAAAATAGTTTGCACTAATATTTTTTTTGTAATAACATGTGAACTATTACTGTTAATCACCAATAAAAATTACACATCAAAAGTACTTAGAGCTATAATCACCTTGTAGGAAAAGTTCTATGGTCTCATGAGACTCAAATAAGAAAATTAATTGAATAATTATTGAATTAAATAACTACATCTATGATCTCTCTTCGAGTCTAATCTCTCTTCCACTTCCTTTTGTATATATCTGTACCATAAAAAATCTTTTATCTACATTAACTCCTCTAAATAGCTTCTAATTTCAAGGTCTTCAAGTATGGTCAGTGGCGTAGCTAGGAGTGGCAAACGGGCAGGTTGGGTCGGATATGGTTCGGGTCGAAAACGGATAATGAAAAAACGGATCAATTATCCGACCCGGCCCATATTTAATACGGATAACAAATGGGTTAACCGGCGGATAATATGGATTACCCACATTATCTATGACTTCTTGTATATGATCACTTTTGGGAGAATTCTTAGTTTCCCTAACATGAGGATCCCCCAATTTGAGGCTTAACAAATGTAAAAGTTAGACTAATTGGTTATCCATTTTCTAATGGATAGTATGGTTCTTATCCATATTTGACCCGTTTTGAAAAAGTTCATTATCCAACCCACTTTTTAGTGGATAATATGGGTGGTTAACTGTTTTCTTTGAATCATTTTGCCACCCCTAGGCATAGTCACCCTATGCCAAGGGTGGTCAAGCACACACCCTTTGTCGAAAAATTATGCTATATATATATATATAAGTTAAAAACTATTTTGTATGGTATATATTATACCGGTCGATTTGAGAATTTGCACTTCACTCGGTAGTTTGAGAGCATGAGTAGCTCTATATGATGTATTAGGACTTGTGTGTAAAATTTGGGTTCATTCCAAGTTGATTTGATATGTTTCGGCGTGAGTTTTTGGAAGTCGAAAGTTCGAAAGTTCATTAAGTTTGATTTGATGTGCATTTCATCATTTCGATATTGTTATGTGTGTTTTGAGGCCTCAAGTAGGTTCGTATTATGATATAGAATATTTTGGTATGTTTAGACTAGGTCCCGAGGGGCTCAGGTGAGTTTCGGATAGGTTTGGGTTGTGTTGCGCTCGTTTTTCTTATGTTTCAACATCATTTCTTCAAGCATAAATGGTACCACATTGAACAAGTGAGCTCCGATTTCTATTTTTATTGAAACATTGGATCCGTATCGTAATTACAGAGGCATATAAAAAAGAATCGTCAAATTTGAACATTGTATGACGATTTTATGATCATTTTACTAAGAATTGAGTTGCTGGATTTTTTCAGATTAATTACGAAACTGCCAGTGCTACGTATTTAAAAATTTGTACTATTTCCAAATATTGAAACAACATATCTCCTTTAATATAAGGTAACATGGAGTAATTCAAGAGCCTAACTTGACTAGAATTTCACAAGAAATCCATTGGAAGTATCAAAAGTGAGTTGTAAGATTTTTTGGCACGAGAAACGAGGCAGAACAATGTTAAAACGAGGGTTTTGTGCATTTAACATATTTTGAGTTGGGGACCTCGGAATTTGGCAATTGTTTGAAGTGCTTTTCAGCATATGAATTGGGGTAAGTGTTCCCTACTCGGTTTTTGTTATATTTCATGAATCTATCTTTGATTTTAGTTTTTGGTTGATGAATTTTAAAGAAGAAATTGGGGGTTTTGGCCTAAAGTTGCATAATATGAATTTTTGAGTTTTGAACACCGATTCGGAGTCGGATTTGAGTGAAACTAGTATGGTTAAATTTATAATTGAATGGGTTGATGGATTTTCTGAGTTTTGTTGGGTTCCGAGTTGCGGGCCCGGGTTGGACTTTTTGGCCGATTTTGGGCTTTTGATTAAAGGTTCGACCTTTTTCTGTTGGGATTGGTTCCTTTAGCATTGTTTAATATATTTGAGTTGTTTTTATTAGTTTCGAGTCATTCGGAGGTCGGAACGCGCGTGATGGGATTATTGGAGCATCACTTGGCTTGCTCGGTGTCGGAATTAGCTTGTTTAAGATAAGTAACTCTTCTAAACTTAGTGCCAAGGGTATAAAACCCCGAATTATGTGCTATGTGATTGGTTTGGAGGTGGCGCACATGCTAGTGACAGGTGTGTGGGCGTGCACCTTGTGAGTTGTGACTATGTTGTTTCCAGGGTACTGAATAGTTGCCCTATTTTATTGATATCTATGTTTTCACCATGTGATAAGATAAATGAGTTGTACATAATGCTAGATATCATGTTTAGGTTTTATGCCGATAATATTAGGACCCATAATGGTCGTTTCTTGTTGTCATCTCATAGAATTTATTGATATTTCGTACTCAGTCACATTCATGCATTCATATCATATGTCAGTCTTAGTTGTTACTTATTGATACATCATATCATTGTTCTGGGTCAGTTTTCATGACATTCTGATCCCATGAGTGAGACTGGAGAGATTGATAACTGAGTGAGGCCGAGAGCTTGATTATGAGTGACAGTCATGGATCGAGCTGCATGCCACAACAGATTATTAATTATGTCATCGTTGGCTTGTTATAGCGCTTGGGCTGAAGAAGCCACTCCGAAGTCTACACACCCCCAGTGAGCGCGAATGATATTATTGAGGAATGGATTTCCCTGGACATGGATTTGTCCGAAGTACATGATTACATTCAGGGATGGATCTTCCCTTGGTATGGATATGAATCTTCTCCATGAGGCTGGATTGGCATGATTCCTCGGTATTGGGCGATATATAGTCAGTGATGTATATATTCCGGGATGGATCTTTTCTGGTCCGTGTGGGCCATATATACTACCGAGTGTTTGATTATGATGGGTGGAAGGTGTGATACAGCGGGGTTGACTACTCTGAGAGTGTGAGTACATGATTCATCTCTGAGATACATGGCATTGGCATGCATATATGGCATACATGCATAAAGACGCATTTTCCTCATATTGTATGGTATCACATCATTCATGACTTTTACACATTGGTATGCGGGCATAGAGTGGTATTTCACACTTGTTATTTGGAAAGGAAATGAATCATGTTTACCAATTGTGGAAAGGATTTTTCAGGAAAAATTACTGTTTTCAAACTATCTCTTGATATTTCGATGATTTCGATAATGGATTTGGGTTTTTCACTAATATTATTGAAAAGCAAAACTATTTTCAGAGAACTGTATAAAAGTTGAACATTTTTACCTGTGAGAGTATTTCCTTGTTTGTTTGCTCTACATTGTCCGAACTGTTGTTGGTTATTTGTGTTGGACTCGACCTATGTTCAAGCTAGTCACTACTTTCAACCCGAGGTTAGGTTTGTTAATTTTTGAGTACATGGGATTAGTTCTACTCATACTGCACTTCTTGCACATTGCGTGCAGATCCCGGATGTCGATATTGCTGCATTCGATGGTTGCTGGATTTGAAGGTGTACCTGCATCCTTGATGTAGCTGCCTCTTGTTCATGGTACCCTTAGTTTTATAAAACTCTATTTATGTACTTTTCAAATAGAAGATGTATTTTCTTCATATCGGCTTTGTGAACTCTATTCATAGAAGCTCATGATTTGTACTACCAGTCCTTGGGAAATGTATAAAATTCAGTTAGCTTCTCTATTTAATTGTTGGGTTGACTTTAATAAAATTGGATAGTTATTAGTTGGATTACCTAGTAGGTTGGGTTAGTTGCCATCAGGACTAGTGGACTTTGGGTCGTGACAAATTGATATCACAGCTCTAGGTTCATAGGTTCTACAAGTCATGAGCAAGTGTCTAGTAGAGTCTTGCGGATCGGTATGATGACATCCATATCTATCTTCGAGAGGCTATAAGACATTTAGGATATACTTCCATCTTTCTTTCCTTATCGTGCGGCATTGATTCAGCTTGAAGCGTAACTTTTTGAATTCCTTCCACACATTCATATGGGCATGTGAGCGCTCAGTATCAGTTGCACATCGTCGGCTTGTGATTCAATGGAAGTGGTGCAAGATGTAATTTTGGTATGCTGATGATGGGCCAGTCTGGAGGACTTGAGGCTGGGTTTTGACTGTAGCTTGGGCACTGAGGTGTTGATTATATGAGCATGTGTTTTTGGATTTATATGTCCGGAAGTATCCCTATTAGTGGAATTTATGGCTGGATGGCTACGTGATGAGTATGATATGACTGCGAGATGTGTTCATATGATTTGAATGTGATGAGAAGGGTTTGCTTGAGGTGTATAAAGAACTATTTGGTTCTTGATTTCCATCTTGATTTGACGTATAGTCTCAAGTTATGGGTATGTTGAAGGATCCTTTTCATGTTGTTTAGTTGAGGAGTGGAGTAGATTTTCATGTCATAACATAAGTTCAGACTCAGGAAGATTATGTGGTTGCGTAATAGTTATGATTGTGGAAGGGCATAGAAAGATGTCAGTTTGAGGCTAAGCAGGTGTATTATCTCCTACGGGACGTCCTGAGGTTGTGTGATCCCTATGTTATTTTGTTGAGAGTTCTCTTTTACTAGTGAATTATATGTAGTGAAATTTGAGTTTAGATCGCTTGTGAAAGTTGGCTTGACTGTTACAAGGATGAATACGAGATTTGAAAATAATCTGAGGTATTATATGGTTTGTGTTACATGAGCTTAAAAAGGATTTAGTTGAATCTTATTGTGGTGTTATGCTAGTATGGGGGTGGCTATTGTAAGTTATCAGATGCTTTATTCCTTAGCTTTGAGCCAAGTGGGGGAATCTGCTATCGACGGGTTGATTACATGGTTGCGTGTTGTATTGATTTCAGTTTGAGGTATATTGGTGAATCAGTTATGGCTGATAGAGGTTGAGATCGATGATGACTCGAGTAAAGGAAATTTTGGATAAGGGTTGTGTTATGCTTTATAAGTACATAAGAAACATTGGATAATTGAGTTGTTATTTGTAAAGGATGTAGCGTGCATTGAGTAGGGATTCACTCGATTGCTTAGAAGAGTAAATTACTTTCTAGGGTGTTGTTGTGCTAATGGGGTATAGGTCGTTTGGTTCGTTTGATCAATTTAATTGAAATCTGAGTAGAGTGCAAGACTCTCAAGAATGGTTCTAATGGATGTAAGATCTAAATGTGGCAATTGAGAATTTTGCAGATTTGTACATGGCTAGAATCGGAGGGTTACATTGGATGGTGTCGAGCCTCGCAGTATTTGTATATCATTATGGATTATACATTCAATACCAGGAAGGTAAAATGAATAGCTTCAAATTCACAGAAGGTCTCTTTAGAGTGGGTATCTCGATTATGGTACTTTTGGGGTGATTAAGAGAGTATTCGGTGGCTTATGAGCCTTAGGGTGGTATGGTTTATGCTAGGGTCTCCGGCGGTGAGTCTTGGTTTAGGATTGTGGTATTATGTCAAGGAAAATTATCAATTTGAAGGTAATTTAAAAGGAACTAGGATAAATATGACAGCTTGGTAGTAGGTTGGATCGGCATGGTAATGGTTGCGATTGGCTCTTTTGGTCCTTATAAGGTAGTGAGTTTCTACAGGTGTTTTGTGGCAATAATCTTGGATTTTTGGTGACCTACGTGGCTTGGTTGAGTTAGAGAGATTTAGTTATGGTGGATTAATTATGTGCAAATGGGTTTCAAAGAGATCTCAATAGTTTCTACCACAGTTCAAGGAGTATATTTTCTACTAGCGTGAGGAGCATGTGATGTATAGTGATATTCTCCGGATGAAATCAAATGGAAAGTTCTTGGCCAATTGAGTGAGTAGTTGCTTGTGACTCGGAGTGGAATACTAAGTTCTCGTATTTTTCATATGATGGCATAGTATATGCGGTGTGTTGTGTAGGATTGAGATTTACATATGTAAAATCACAGTTCAGTTTTGAAGGGGAGGTCATGAGTTCTTAGGCAACACGGACAGTTTCAGATGACTATGTAAATAACATTACTATTTGGTATGGCTTGAAGAGAGTATACATTTTAGAAGCGAGGATGTATTTTGATTTATGGATACTTCATTGGTATTGTGACACTCTCCTAGTTGATTGACTGCTGGTGTTCAAATTTTTCTTTATGGCATAGAAGAATTATAGAAGTATTCCTCGTGGGATGATCGTGTATGAGAGATGTGTTAGATATTCAGGCAGTGGAGTTGGGATCAGATATAGTGATTCATGTGTTCTATGGATTTGGAGACTAGGAGCTTTCAGGAGTAGATTGTTACATGGTTGTGGACTGTGAAGTGTGGTCGAGGCTAGACAAGTGATAGTATGTGTTATGATTCATTCATTGTGGACTTTTTGAGGATTATTTATCTATTTGTGGATTACTAGAGTTGATTTGGGGTCCATTGGTTGACTCCGAACTGCTATTGTTGAGGTAGGTGCCATTCAGTTGTTGTCGAACTTATTCATGTTCTGAAATGATCTGTGAGTTACCCTTCTATGTTACGAGGAGTTGTAAATCATTGGTTATATGCACACATGGTGCGGTTCTATTTGGGCTTATAGCGGGAATTTGAGCAAGATGAGTATTCGGGTATTACGTGATTGATTGCACATTGTCTATGTTCTTTTCGGATGGTGGTGTCGTGTTATTTGCTCTCCGTAGTTGTGGTAGTGCACTTTGGGTTCTTGATGTCAAATTTTGAATTGTTATGGGTTTTGAGCAGGTTGGCTCGAGGTATATAATACAAACCAACATTTGGATGGGATCATGCATTATAGCGGAGTTATGTAGAGGTATGACCCTTTGTGATAGACTCGTGAGTTTTGGTTCTGCGGTGTGTGATGGGTTCTTAGCATTGCATCGTGATGATACCCGTTGAGCTTGCAGAAAGTATCTCTTATTTGATATCATTTTCCATGATTGAGTATATTTGGGATGTTTCTATTGGGTGCACGAATTGCACAGGTTATGGCCTTGGATTGTATTGATGTATCATGTCACTAGAGTGGCCGTGTTTGTGTGATGAGGTCATCATACCTAGAATGGGTGCTATTGGATCTGATTGCAGTATATTTGGAAGAATGTTGTTGTTGATCAGATTAGAAATTTGCTATAGTTCCTATCAAAGGAGAGAGAGAGAGTTCCACAACTTGTTAATGTCATGTATGGTTATGAGTTTCTGTGTGTTTCTTTCATCATTGGCATTATATGAAGGTGTTAGAACGAGACTTTGTTTGATAAGAGGTTTATTACCGGTATTGGGTTATTTTGAGCAGCTATTGTGATTAGAAGTTATCGCTATGAGTGTTTGAGTTATATGGTATATCATGTGATTTCATCTTGAGTTATGGCTATGGCTTGATACATCTTGTTCAGACTTATATAGTGTGCAGATGTGAGATTCTGATCTTATAGAAAATTTCGGATGTGGAAATTTGATTCTAAGGCTTATGGGCTAGGTCGGATTAAGAAATTTCAGTCATGTTGTGTTATCAGATCTATATGGGATAGGATGACGTGGGATCACCCCCGGGTATGTGCATAGTAAGGCTACACGTCGATTTGATGGCTTTTGGAACAACTCTAAGCACGTTCGAGGATGAACGTATGTTTATGTGGGGGAGAATGTAATGACCCGACCGATCATTTTGAGCATTTGTACTTCGCTCAGTAGTTTTGGGGCACGAGTAGCTCTGTATGATGTATTAGGACTTTTGTGTAAAATTTGGGTTCATTCCAAGTTGATTTGATATGTTTCGGCGTGAGTTTTTGGATGTCGAAAGTTCATTAAGTTTGATTTGAGGTGCATTTCATTGTTTTGATATTGTTATGTGTGTTTTGAGGCCTCGAGTAGGTCCGTATTATGATATGGAACTTTTTGGTATGTTTAGATGGGGTCCCGAGGGATTCAGGTGAGTTTCAGATAGGTTTGGATTGTGTTGCGCTCGTTTTTTTATGTTTTGATGTCGTTTCTTCAAGCATTAATGGTATCACATGGAACAAATGAGCTCCAATTTCTGTTTTTATTAAAGCATTAGATCCGTATCATAATTATGGAGCTATATAAAAAAGAATCGTCAAATTTGGAAATCGTATGAGGATTTTATGGTCATTTTACTAAGAATTGGGTTGCCAGATTTTTTCAAATCAGCATAAAACCTAAACATGATATTTAAATATGTAGCACTGGCAATTTCGTAATTAATCTGAAAAAATCTAGCAACCCAATTCTTAGTAAAATGACCATAAAATCCTCATATGATGTTCAAATATGCCGATTCTTTTTGCTATGGCTCTATAATTATGATACGGATCTAATGCTTCAATAAAAATAGAAATTGAAGCTCATTTTTTCAATGTGGTACCATTTATGCTTGAAGAAACGACTTCGAAACATAAGAAAAACGAGCGCAACACAACCCAAACTTATCTGAAACTCACCTGAGCCCCTCGGGACCCCGTCTAAACATACCAAAATGTTCCATATCATAATGCGAACCTATCGAGGCCTCAAAATTCACATAACAATATCGAAACGATAAAATGCACATCAAATCAAACTTAATGAACTTTCGAACTTTCGACTTCCAAAAACTCACGCCGAAATATATCAAATCAACTTGGAATGAACCCAAATTTTACACACAAGTCCTAATACATCATACGGAGCTACTCGTGCCCCAAACTACCGAGCAAAGTGCAAATGCTCAAATCGACCGGTATAATATATACCATACAAAATAGTTTTTAATTTATATATATAGCATAATTTTTCGACAAAGGGTGTGTGCTTGACCACCCTTGGCATAGGGTAGCTATGCCACTGACATACTTGAAGACCTTGAAATTAGAAGCTATTTAGAGGAGTTAATGTCGATAAAAGATTTTGTATGGTACAGATATATACAAAAGGAAGTGGAAGAGAGATTAGACTCGAAGAGAGCTCATAGATGTAGTTATTTATTCAATAATTATTCAATAGGTACTGCTCCCCTGATCATTACTTCTTCTAGCTGCTCCAAAAACATGACTTCCCATAAGCAGGCACTTTTTTGCTAGCTAATGAGCTGTCATATTCCCCTGCCTGAAGGTGTGTTGGAGGATAACCTTTTGCTGGTGCATTAACCACCTGCAATCATTCACAACCTTATTAAATAAATTATTACCTTCATATATTGCTTGGATTACCTCTACGCAATCTGTCTCTATTTCAAGTGGGAATAGATTCCAATCCGTTGCTGTTCTGAGACCTTCTCTTAGGGCTTTCAATTCTGCTGCTAGTGAACCATTTGCATGAGTCGATTTTGTAAAACCAACCACCCAATTACAATTGGCATTCCTAAAAATACCACCAAAGCCACAACTTTGGTTATAGTTATTGAAAATGGCATCAACGTTTAGTTTAAACCAACCCCTTGGAGGTTTATGCCATTGAATTCATTGATATTTCTTACTCAGTCACATTTATGCATTCATATCATATCTCAGTCTTAGTTATTACTTATTGATACATCATATCATTATTCCGGGTCAGTTTTCATTACATTGTGAGCCCGTGTGTGAGAGTGGAGAGATTGATAACCGAGTGAGGCCGAGAGCTTGATTATGAGTGACAATTATGGGATCGGGCTGCACGCCGCAGTAGATTATTGATTATGCTTTTGTTGGCTTGTTATAGCGCTTGGGCTGAAGAAGCCCCTCCGGAATCTACACACCCCCAGTGAGCGCGGATGATATTATTGATGGATTGATTTCCCTGGACATGGAATTGTACGAAGTACTTGATTACATTCATAGATGGATCTTCCTTTGGTATGAAGATGGATCTTTTCCATGAGGCTGGATTAGCATAATTCCTCGGTACTGGGTGACATATAGCCAGTGATGTATATATTCCGGGATGGATCTTCCTTGGGCCATATGGGCCATATACAGTACTGAATGGTTGATTATGATGAGTGGAAGGTGTGATACAACGAGGTTGAATACTTTGAGAATGTGAGTACATAATTCATCTCTGAGATACATGGCATTGGCATGCATATATGGCATACTTGCATAGAGACGCATTTTTCTCATATGGTACGGTATCAGATCATTCATGACTTTTACACGGCCATAGAGTGGTATTTCACACTTGTTAGTTAAAAAGTAAATGAAACATGTTTACCTATTGTGGAAAGGACTTTCAGGAAAAATTACTATTTTCAAACTATCTCATGATATTTCGATGATTTTTATAAAAGATTTGGGGTTTTCACTGATATTCTTGAAAAGCAAAACTATTTTCAGAAAACTGTATAAAAGTTGAACATTTTTACCTCTAAGAGTATTTCTGTCACGACCCTAAAACTGACCCGGTTGTGATGGCGCTTATCGTGAAACTAGGTCAGCCGACACAACTCCCAAATTTAACCATTTATCATTAAGAATCATTTTAAGCCTTTAATTAAACAAATAATATACAAGCCTGACATCGGGGTATCACAAGCCACGAGCATCTACTAAGGTCTGAATACAACGAAAAGTCTGAAAATAAATTGAATACAATCTAATGAAAACAAGAGGGAGAGAAGTTGTGCTGCTAACGCTGGGCAGCTACCTTGCTAAACTCTGATGACCCTGCCTATGAGCAATCAACACCTGCTACCTGGTTTAGAAATACCTGAATCTGCACACAAGGTATAGGGTGTAATGTGAGTACTCCAACTCAGTAAGTAATAAAGGTAAATGAAAGCTGAGCAGTAAGAAAACACATAAAACATATCGTAACCCTATAGCAAATGCAGAACCTTACCAAAACAGTACAGAAATCATTTATCACGTAAATCAAGCTCAATTTCTGTAATACCTTTTTAAAACAACTTTTAATAGTTTCAAACAAGTGATAAAACAGTGACTAAAAGGATGGAAACATAAATAGCCTCTCAGGCAAAACATGTACCAAGAACCGCCCCCCAAGCATAATATAACAAGAACCAGCCCCTCAAGCTACCTCACAATCACTCATACTCAGCCTATCGGGCATACCATAAATCAAGAACCGCCCCTCGGGCATAAGATGGAACAACATCAGCCCCTCGGGTTATATCACATCTCATACTAGGTATCCACGCTCACTAGGGGTGTACAGACTCCGGGAGGGGCCCCTTACAGCCCAAGCGTAATAATAACAAGCCACCTCATAGCATGATAAATAGGTTCTCGGCCTCATATCAAGCCACCTTGTGGTGTACAACTCAGGCCCTCGGCCTCATAATCATAAATCAGTGTATCACTATTACGGCGTGCAGCCCGACCCAAAACTTTCCTCACAACACAGGCCCTCGGCCTCACTTAGTCAGAAATCTCTAAAACCAACTCGAGCACAATAAAATATGATGCTCAGAACAAAATATCATTTAAAGTATTAAAACAGAGTAAACATGGCTGAGTTATGAAAATAGTAGGATATATCATGACTGAGTACAGATATAAAAATCAAAACAGTGAGGAAATAGCAGTAAAAATCCCCTAAGGGTCCAAAACAGTTGGCACGAGGCCCAAATATGGCATTCAACCCAAAACATGATGATAGCAAACCGTTTTCAATCAAAGAAGCAGTAAAATAGTCATTCGGGATGGACTAAGTCACAATCCCTAACTGTGCACGACCTCACACTCGCCATCTAGCGTGTGTGCCACCTCAATATAGCACAACGATGTGAAATCCGGGGTTTCATAACTCAAGACAGACATTTATAATCATTACTTACCTCAATCCGGTCGAACTCTAGCCCACGATGCCCTTGCCTCTCGACTCGCCTCCGAATTCTCCAAATCTAGCCAAAAGCAGATTCATACAATCAAAATATACTAAGGGAACAAAGCCCATTCGAAAATATCCAATTTATACCAAAAATCCCGAAATTGGCCAAACCCGGCCCAGGGCCCACATCTTGGAACTCGATAAAATTTATGCCAAAATGATCCTCATCCTCCCACGATCCTATACATATCAAGAACACTGAAATCGGAGTTCAATTGACCCCTCAAATACCCATTTTAATGTCTCTTAATCTCAAGCCCTAATTACCCATTTTGCACTGATTGTTCCCAAATTTTTCACCACTAATTATACCTTTAGTCACATATAAACAAGTTATGAAGTCAAGAATATTACCTCCAAGTGATTCCCCTTTGGGTTCCTCAAAAATCTCCCCCAAAAGCTTCAATCCCGATAAAAAAATGGTGGAAAATGAAGAAGGGTCGCAGATTGGCTATTTAAATACTGCCCAGTTATATAACTCTATGCGGTCGTAGAAACACCTATGCCATCGCGTAAGACAACTCCTCACAACTATGCAATTGCAACCAGCTCTATGCAATCGCATAGAGCAATTCCATCACCTCACTACCACTCCAAATCCTTCTACACGAACACAAAGGTCTCCACGCGAACGCAGTGACCAAGACTGCTCACCCTACACGATCGCACTCCTACCTTCGCGATCGCAATTCACAAAATCTGCCTGGCCTCAACTTACTCTACGCAATCGCGGATGAACTCACGCGATCGCAATGAACAAACCATTGCTGCTAAAACACCAGAAAACCAGCAATCTCCCAAAGACCAAAAGTGCTCGTTTGAGCATCCGAAATAAACCCAAGGCCCCCGAGACCTCAACCAAACCTACTAACGTATCCCATAACATCATTCAAACTTAGTCGAACCCTCAAAACACCAAAGACAACACAAAAACATTGAAATCACATCCAATTTAAGTCTATGAACTTTGAAATTTCTAAATTCCACCAACGATGCTAAAACCATCCAAAACACCTCTGGTTGACCTGAACATTTGCACAAATATCCAAAATGACATTACGAACCTGTTCCAACTTCCGGAATTCCATTCCGGCCCCTATATCAAAATCTCACCTATCAACCAGAAAACACCAAAATTTTAATTTCGCCAATTCAACCCTAAATCTACTCCGGACCTCCAAAACACATTCCGATCACGCTCCTAAGTCCCAAATCACCTAACAAACCTAACCAAATCATAAAAGTTCCAATCCGAGGTCATCTACTAACAAATCAAATCTTGGTCAAACCTTTTAAATTTTAAGCTTCAAACTGAGAATTGTTCTTCAAAATTCATTCCAGTTACCCTGAAAACCAAATCGATGATTTGCATAAGTCATAATACATCACACGGGACTAGACATGCCCAAGAACTGGCGAGCAAAGTAAAAGCTCAAAAATACCGATCGGGTTGTTACATCCTCCCCCACTTAAACATACGTTCGTCCTCGAACGTGCCCATAATTGTTCCAAAAGCCAACAAGTCCCTGTATAACCTCACCATGCAGATACCCGGTAACTTAAATTTTACAATCCAACCCAGCCCATAAACATTAGAACCACATTTCTACTTCTGAAACCATCTACAAGATCAGAATCTCACATCTATATTCTAGGTAAGCCCGAACCAGCTGTAATAACCCATACCTGCAACCTCAGGTGCAATTACATGACGTACCACATAACTCAAACACTTGTAGCGATAACTTCTAATCACAACAGTTGCTTAAAACATCTGAATTTCGATAATAATCCTTTTATCACATAAAGCCTCATTCCATCACTTTCGTATATTGCTAATGATAAATGAAACACATAGGAAGTCATAACCACTCCTCAGACCAACCATTCAGGAAGCCAATTCTCCTTTAGCAAGGATCATAGCAAATTTCTGAACCGAACATCGATATTATCCCTCCAACACGCTGAAACTGAATCCGTTTGTATTCATTCTAGCTCCCAACAATCTCATCTAATCCAACATAACTACTCTGGTGACATGACACATCAATACTATCTAAAGCCACAACTCGTGCAACCCGTGCACCAATTAGCAACCACCCGAACGTACTCAAATCATGAAAAATGACTCAAATGAGAGAGCTATACCACAAGCTCACCAGTACCACCACACACAATGTTGAGAACCTATCACACATCGTAGAAACAGAACACATGAATCTAACCCGAAGGGTCATACCTCCACATAACTTCGCTGCAATGCACGACCCTATCCAAACACTGGTCCACATGAAACACCTCAAGTCACTATGCTCAAAATCGACAACCACACGTAATTTGATGTCTAGAACCAGAGCAAATCATCATAACCAAGGCGAAGTAATTAACATAACATTATACAAAGACGAAAGGACACAACTGATACTTCATCCGCCGAGCAATACCCAATACTCTTCCCGCTCGAATTCCACTAAGAGAACCCAATAAAACTGTACCACATGTGCCAATAACCAACAATTCCAATGCCTCACAACACGTAAAGGTAACTTATAGATCTCCCCAGGTCACTAATAAGCTCAACAACAATCGAATCAACACATCCATCAACAATACAACTCAGAGTCAACCAAGCCGACTCAAGTTAGAACACATATCCACATTGGCCTGTCAATGAACTCCTTATCAAGTAATCCTTGAAGTTTTTCCTTCAATTCCTTTAACTCTGCCAATGCCATACGATACGGTGCTCGACACCAAATCCATACCGAAATCAACAACCCTGTCCGGCGACATGCCCGGCAGCAGGAAACATATCCGAAAAATCCTTTCACCGGAACTGAATCAATGGTAGGAGTCTCTACACTGATATCCATCACGAAGGCCAAATAGGAAATACAACCCTCCCCAGCCATCCGCTGGGTCTTCAAAAATGAAACCAGCCTACTGAGAACATAATCCGTCGAACCTCGCCACTCAATATGTGGCATCCCCGGCATAGCCAACGCTGCTTCCTTAGCGCAACAATCCAGTATAACATGACATATAGACAACCAATCTATACCCAATATCACACAAGAATCTAACTTATCGAGCAGCAAAAGATCCACTCGGGTCTCCAAACCCTAATAGCCACTACACAGAGCCGATACACGCGACCTACAACCACAACAAAACCTATTTATGAGAACTCCCAATCTCCAATTCCATATAGCACACGAATCTCTAGATCCGATCCTAATTCCGCCATCCGAATATACAACACACCTCTAATACCCAATCATTCCACGAGAGGTACTCTTATAATTCTTCTGTGCCACCAAGTAAACTCGAATATCAGTAGTCGATCCAACAAGAGAATGCCGCAATACCACTGAAGTACCATCAACTTAATCACATTGCCTTTTTTCTGAAATGTATACCCTCGTCAAGTCACACCAATTAGTAATACCATTTCCTTAATCATCTAAAGCTGCTTGTGCTGCCCAAGAATTTGTGACCTTCCTTTCCAAACTAAATCGTGACCTTACACATGCCAATTTCGATCCTACACCATATACTGCATATACAATACCCTACTAAGATAATCATGAGAGCTTCATATCCCTTCCGAGCCACAAACATCTACGTACTCAACTAGCTAAGAACTTTCCATTGATACTATCTAGAAGAAAATCACTATACATCCCATGCTCCTCACGCTCGTAGAAAACATACATCTATAACTGTGGTAGATACCATCACGAACTCTCCGAATTCCATTTGCACAAAACTAAACCGTCAGGACTGAATCCCTCTAGCTTAACCAAGTTACGAAGGCCACTAAAACCCAAGAGCATTGTCGCGGAATACCTGTAGAAACTCATTACCTCGTAAGCATCCAAAGAACTAATCATATTCTGACCATGCCAGTCCGGCCTACTACCAAGCTATCCCATAAATCCAAGTTGCTTCTGATTTACCTTCAAATGGATGCTTCTTCTCACTATAACACCATAATCCTCAACCCAAACTCACCACACGAGTCTCAAGCATAAAGCCACACCGTCTAAGGCTCATAAGTCGCTGGATACTCTCTTAAATATTCCCAAAAGCACCACATTCAAGATACTTACCCTGATGAAACTTCCTGTGAATCCAAGGTGATTCCTTCGCCTTCCTGATACTGATATATAGAATTCCCTAATTGATATAGAAATACCACAAGTCTTGACACCCTCCAATGTAAACCTCAGATTCTAACCAATTACACTACCTGAAAATCTTCAATTATTACATGTAAAATATTGAACCCATTAGAACCATTCTCGAGAGTCATCTCCTCTACTCAAACCACAATTATATTGATCAAACAGACAGGACAACCTGTGCTCCAATAGCAATCCAACATCGCAGAATGTAACCTCACCTACAACCAAGCAACTCCATGCTCTATGCACCGCACATCCTTTACCAATAACCACTCAAGACATTCCGTGATTCTCATACACCTATGAAGCATAATATAACCTTTATCAAAATTTTCCTTTACTTGAGCCATCCTTGATCTCAACCTCCGTAAGCCATAACTGATTCATCAGTATGCCTCAAACTGGAACCAACATAGCACATAACCGTGCAATCAACTAATCAATATCAAACTCCCCCACTTGGCTCAAAGTCGTAGATCAAAACACACAATAACTCATAATGCATATACTTTATTACTGCATAATGCCATAGTGAGATTAAACTCAATCCTTTCTAAGCTCGTGAAACATAGACCATCTAGTACTTTAAACCTTCTGCAATCCTCACCTTTACCCTCATAACAGTCATGCCCACTCTATTAGGAGACCCAAATTCAAATTGCAACATATATATTTCCCTAGTAACAGAGATATTCCAATAAACGATATAAAGGATCACGCAAACTTCAGAACAATCCGCACGAGATAGCCCACCTGCCTCGCCTCAAACTAACATCTCCTTATACCCTTCCACTGTCATAAACATTACACAGTTACTTAATCTTCCTGAGTCCGAACTCATATCACAACGTAAAATCCACTTCACTTCCCAACTAGATAACATGAAAAGTTCCTTCAACACGCCCACAACTCGGGCTAAACATCAAATCATGATGGAAACCAAGCACCGAATAGTTCTTACTACCCCCAAGTAGACCCTTCTTGTCTCGTTCAATTCAAATGAACACATCTTGCAGTCACATCCCATTCGTCACGTAGCTATCTAGTCATCACTCCCACTAATAGGGAAACTACCAAACATATAATTTCAAAAATACGTGCTCACACAATTAGCACCTCGGTGCTCAAGCTGCAGGACAAACCCGACCTCAAGCCCTCCAGACTAGCCCAACATCAACGCACAGAAAATCACATCTCTCCCTTTGATCAGGGAATCACAAGCCATCGATACACATCCGATACTGAGCGCTCATGTGTGCACGCGAACGCGTAGAAGGAATTCAAAGAGTTACATTTCAAGATGAATCAAGGATGCACGATAAGAATTCAAGAATGTGAAGTTTTTCCTAAAGGTTCTACAGCCTCTCGAGGATAAGTACAAATGTCTCCGTACCGATCCGCGATACTCTACTAAAACTGCTCATGACTCATGAGACCTATGTGTCCTAGGCTCTGATACCAACTTGTCATGACCCTAAAACCGACCCGGTCATGATGGCGCCTATCGTGAAAACTAGGACCGCAAACACAACTCCCAAAATTAACCATTTATCATTAAGAATCATTTTAAGCCTTTAATTAAACAAATGTTTCATAATGTAAGTCTACATAAATAGTGCGAAAATAATATACAAGCCCGACATCTGGATGTCACAAGTCACGAGCATCTACTAAGGTCTGAATACAACGAAAAGTCTGAAAATGTACTGAATACAATCTAATAAAAACAAGAGGGAGAAAAGATGTGCTGTGAACGCCGGGTAGCTACCTTGCTAAACTCCAATGACCCTGCCTCTGAGCAATCAACACCCGCTACCAGGTTCAAAAATACTTGAATCTGCACACAAGGTGCAGGGAGTAGTGTGAGTACTCCAACTCAGTAAGTAATAAAGGTAAATGAAAACTGAGTAGTAAGAAAACACGTAAAATACAACGTAACACTACAACAAGTGCAGTACCTTACCAAAACAGTACAAAAATCATTTATTTCGTAAATCAAGCTCAGTTTCCATAAAACCTTTTTAAAACAACTTTCAATAGTTTCAAATGAGAGATAAAATAGTGAGTAAAAAGGATGGAAACATAAACAACCTCTCGGGCAAAACATGTACCAAGAACCGCCCCTCTGGCATAATATCAACAGAACCAGCCCCGAGGGCTACCTCACAATTACTCGTAATCAGCCCCTCGGGCATACCATAAAGTAAAAACTGCCTCTCGGGCATAACATGGAACAAAATCAACCCCTCGGGCTATATCACATCTCATACTGGGTACATGCGCTCACTGGGGTTGTACAGACTCCGAGTGGGGCCCCTTACGGCCCAAGTGCAATAACAAGTCACCTCGTGGCATAATCAATAGGCTCTCAGCCTCATATTAAGCCACCTTGTGGTGTACAACTCAGGCCCTCGATCTCATAATCATAAATCAATGTATCAGTGCTGCGACGTGCAGTCCGACCCAAAAGTATCCTCATAACACATGCCCTTGGCCTTACTCAGTCAGAAATCTCTAAAAGCCACTGGGACACAATAAAATATGATGCTCAGCCCAAAATATCATTAAAAGTATTAAAACAGTATAAACATGGCTGAGTTATGAAAACAGTAGAATATAGCATGACTGAGTACAAATATAAAAATCAAAACAGTGAGGGAATAGCAGCAAAAATTCCCTAAGGGTCCAAAACAACGATGTGAAATCCGGGGTTTCATACCCCACGCTCGCTATCTAGCGTGTGCGCCACCTCAATATAGAACAACGATGTGAAATCCGGGGTTTCATACCCTCAGGACAGACATTTACAATCATTACTTACCTCAATCCAGTCCAACTCTAGCATGCGATACCCTTGCCTCTCGACTCGGCCTACGAATGCTCCAAATCTAGCCAAAAGCAGATTCATACCATCAAAATATTCAAAGGGAACAAAGCCCATTCGAAAATATCCAATTTATACCAAAAATCTCGAAATTGGCAAAACCCGGCCCCCGGACCCACGTCTCGAAATTCGATAAAATTTACACCAAAATAATCCTCATCCTCCCACGAGTCTATACATATCAAGAACACTGAAATCAGAGTTCAATTGACTCCTCAAATACCCATTTCAAGGTCTCTTAATCTCAAGCCCTAATTACCCATTTTGCACTGATTTTTCCCTAATTGTTCACCACTAATTAGATCTTTAATCATATATAAACGAGTTATGAAGTCAATAATATTACCTCCAAGTGATTCCTCTTTGGTTTCCTCAAATATCTCCCCCAAAAGCTTCAATCCCGATCAAAAATGATGGAAAGTGAAGAAGGATCGCAGATTGGCTATTTAAATACTGCCCAGTTATTTAACCTTACGCAGTTGCAGAAACACCTATGCGATCACTAAAGACAACTCCTCATAACAATGAGATCTCGACCAGCTCTATGGAATTGCATAGAGCAATTCCATCACCCCACTGCCACTCCAAGTCCATCTACGCGAACACAAAGGTCTCCACGCGAATGCAATGACCAAGACTGCTCATCCTATGCGATCGCACTCCTACATTCGCTATCGCGATTCACAAAATTCGCCTGGCGTCAAATTACTCTATGTGATCGCGGATGAACTCACACGATCGCATTGAACAAACCACTGCAGCTAAAACACCAGAAAACTAGCAATCTCCCAAAGACCAAAAGTGCACGTTTGAGCATCCGAAATACAACCGAGGCCCCCGAGACCTCAACCAAACCAACCAACATATCATAACATCATTCAAATTTAGTCGAACCCTCGAAACACCGAAAACAACGCACAAACACCGAAATCACATCAAATTCAAGCATATGAACTTTGAAATTTCTAAATTCCACCAACGATGCTGAAACCATCAAAAACACCTCCGATTGACCTGAAAATTTGCACACATATCCAACATGACATTACGAACGTGTTATAACATCCGAAATTCCATTCCGACCCATATATCAAAATCTTACCTATCAACCAAAAAATGCCAAAATTCTAATTTCGCCAATTCAAGCCTAAATCTACTCCGGACCTCCAAAATACATTCCGATCACGCTCCTAAGTCCCAAATAACCTAACGGAGCTAAACAAATCATAAATATTCCAATCTGAGGTCATCTACTAACAAGTCAAATCTTGGTCAAACCTTTCAAATTTTAAGCTTCAAACTGAGAACTGTTTTTCAAAATTCATTCTGGTTACCCTGAAAACCAAACCGACGACTTGCATAAGTCATAATATATCACATGGGGCTAGACATGCTCGATAATTGGTGAGCGAAGTGCAAAAGCTCAAGACGACTAGTCGGGTCGTTACAATTTCCTTGTTTGTTTGCTCTATGTTGCACGAACTACTATTGGTTATTTGTGTTTGACCCAAACTATGTTCAAGCTCGTCACTACTTTCAGACTAAGGTTAGGTTTGTTACTCTTTGAGTATATGGGGTCGGTTGTACTCATACTGCACTTCCTACACATTGCGTGCAGATTCCGGATGTCGATATTGCTGCATTCGATGGTTGCTGGATTTGAAGGTGTACCTGCATCCTTGATGTAGCTGGCTCTTATTCATGGTACCCTTAGCTTTATAAAACTCTGTTTATGTACTTTTCAAATAGAAGATGTATTTTCTTCATATCGGCTTTGTGAACGCTATTCTTAGAAGCTCATGATTTGTACTACCAGTCCTTGGGGAATGTATAAAATTTAGTTAACTTCTCTATTTAATTGTTGGATCACTTTAATAAAATTGGATAGTTATTAGTTGGCTTACCTAGCGGGTTGGGTTAGGTGCCATCACGACTAGTGGACTTTGGGTCGTGACAGATTGGTATCAGAGCTCTAGGTTCATCGGTTCTACAAGTCATGACCAAGTGTCTAGTAGAGTCTTGCGGATCGGTATAATGACGTCCATATCTATCTTCGAGAGGCTACAAGAAATTTAGGATATACTTCCCATCTTTCTTTCCTTATCGTGCGACATTGATTCAGCTTGAAGCGTAACTCTTTGAATTCCTTCCACGTATTCGTTTGGGCATGAATGTGCTCAGTATCAGTTGTACATCGTCGGCTTGTGATTCAATGGAAGAGGTGTGAGATGTAATTTTGGTATGCTGATGATGGGCCAGTCTGGAGGACTTGAGGTTGGGTTTTGACTGTAGCTTGAGCACTGAGGTGTTGATTGTGTGAGCATGTGCTTTTGGATTTATATGTCCGGAAGTGTCCCTATTAGTGGGATTTATGGCTGGATGGCTACGTGATGAGTATGATATGACTGCGAGATGTGTTCATATGATTTGAGTGTGATGAGAAGGGTTTGCTTGAGGTGTGTAAAGAACTATTTGGTTCTTGATTTCCATCTTCCTTTGACGTATAGTCTCGAGTTATTGGTGTGTTGAAGGATCCTTTTCATATTGTTTAGTTGAGGAGTGGAGTAGATTTTCATGATGTAACATCAATTCAGACTCAGGAAGATTATGTGGTTGCATAATAGTTATGATTGTGGAAGGGCATAGAAAGATGTCAGTTTGGAGGCTAAGCAGGTGGGTTATCTCTTACGGGATATCCTGAGTTTATGTGACCCCTATGTTGTTTTGTTGAGTGTTCTCTTTTACCAATGAATTATATGTAGTGAAATTTGAGTTTGGATCGCTTGTGAAAGTTGGCTTGACAGTTACGAGGATGAATATGAGATTTGCAAATGATTTGATATATTATATGGTTTGTGTTACATGAGCTTAGGAAGGATTTAGTTGAATCTTATTGTGGTGTTATGCTTGTATGGGGGTGACTATTATAAGTTATCAGATGCTTTATCCCTTAGCTTTGAGACAAGTGGGGGAGTCTGCTATCGACGAGTTGATTGCACGATTATGTGTTGTATTGATTTCAGTTTGAGGTATACTGGTGAATCAATTATGGCTGACAGAGGTTGAGATCGAGGGTGACTTGAGTAAAGGAAATTATTGAAAAGGGTTGTGTTATACTTTATGGGTATATGAGAAACATTGGATGATTGAGTTGTTATTTGTAAAGGATGTAGCGTGCATGGAGTAGGGATTCACTCGGTTGCTTCGAATAGTGGATTACTTCCTTGGGTGTTGTTATGTTAATGGGGCACAGGTCGTTCAGTTCGTTTGATCAGTTTAATTGAAATCTGAGTAGAGTGAAAGACTCTCAAGAATGGTTCTAATGGATATAAGATCTGAATGTGGCAATTGAGAATTTTGCAGATTTATACATGGCTAAAATTGTAGGGTTACATTGGATGGTGTCGAGACTCACATTATTTCTATATTATGGATTCTACATTTAGTATCAGGAAGGTAAAATGAACAGCTTCAAATTCACAGAAGGTCTCTTCAGAGTGGGTATCTTAGCTATGGTACTTTTGGGGTTATTAAGAGAGTATTCAACGGCTTATGAGCCTTAGGGCAATGTGGTTTATGCTAGGGTCTCGTGTGGTGGGTCTTGATTAAGGATTGTGGTATTATAGCAAGGAGAAGTATCAATTTAAAGGTACTTCAGAAGGAACTAGGATAAATAGGACAGCTTGGTAGTAGGTTGGATTGGCATGGTAATGGATTCGATTGGCTCTTTTGGTCCTTATGAGGTAGTGAGTTTCTACAAGTGTTTTGTGGCAGCACTCTTGGGTTTTTGGTGACCTGAAAGATTTAGTTATGGTGGCTTAATGTCACGCCCCGAACCTGGGGAGGCATGGCTGGCACCCGGTGCCGTAGTGGCCCGAGGGAACTACTCTATAACTCATTCATTCCTTTTTATAACTAGCATGGGCCAACATGGCCGCAACTCGTAATATAAAATTGTAAGTGGGCAAATGTTATATCAATGAACCATTGTTCATAAAACATGAATACATATGGGTCGTCAAGGCTTCTGACATACTATACATAGTAAACCTGTGTATACAAAGCCTCTAAGATCATTTGACATAAAACGGGATAAGGTACCGGCCTACCCATAAGTCTGTAGCAAAATTATGACATGATGACTTATAGATACGGCTGCACTCCGAATGAGGTGGAGTCTTACTAATCCTTCGTTGAATATCAATTTCCTCTACTACGAGGGCTCGTCAAACTGACTATCTACATCTGCAGGCATGTATGCAATGTCCCCAACAAAAGGACGTCAGTACGAATAGTATACTGAGTATGTAAGACATGTAAATTAATATATAAAGGACATGGAAGAAACATGGAGTAAAGGACTCAACCTGTAAGTCTGGATATCTCTGTAAATCATAAAATATTTATAATGTCATGCATATAAATGTCATGTAATGCATAGGTCTATACTATACGTACGTAGCATCATCAAGCCTCTGAGGGCATCCCATCATATCATCTCGGTCACTGTGGGCAAATCATCAACGTATACCAGCTGATCAGGTGGTGGTGCGAATATAATGTCATAACCTTTTCCCATATCCCATATACATATATTTATATATATACGCGTATATAACGCCATCTGGTGCCACTGTGGGCAAAATCATCTACGTATACCAGATGATCAGGTGGTGATGCGTATATAACGCCATAACCATTTCCCATATCCCATATACATATATTTATATATATACACGTATATAACGCCATCTAAGTAATGGGTAAATGCACATGTAAATGAATGCAATGCAAGAGAAGTACGTTAATAAAACTTCTCGGAACGTCATAAGACCGTTATACCTCTAATTAATGTTATGAAATAAACTTTATCAACTAACATATTTTCTTAGACCCATGAACAGATGATAGAATAATAAGACTTATGAGAAAATAAGAATATATGCATCTCTAATACTTCTATGGATAGACTCATTTATGTAAATTGTGCATTTATTCATTTCGTTGTATTGTATGGATCATACCAAAAAAAAAAAAAAGGGATGGCCTTAACATACCTGAGCCGATTCTCTTGACAATCCCTCTAACAAGCTCAAACCACGTCACAACTTTAAACCACGCTTTTAAATCAATTCTGGACCCACCTCCGCAACAAATTCCCACTCGTTAAGTTTAAACATAAATATTGATGCTTGCCATGATATAAATATAAAATCTAAAATATCACCAGCGCCTTGTGAGATATATGTAATTTCATACTGATGGACAAACAAAACCTATTTAGTTTCTGTTATTTTGCATTCTGAACCTAAAACTAAAGTTAGTATGAATTTATAGTTTGTCTCCAACTCCATGTCCTTGCTAGTCCAAAACAATTTAGCAATTAGATGCGGTGTCCTCTGCATGTTTAAATTATATTTAAATTTCTCACTCTAAAATTGGTTTAAGCAACAATACTGTGGCATAGACGCTTGTGCATATCCTTAAGATTTTTTTTTTTTTTTTTTTACTACAAGCTCACTTCTTACTCAATCAAAATAGACCAGATTGAAAATAAAAAAGAAATAATGAGCATAAATTGGTAGCGGAGTTCTGCAGGGAGACCAAGGCAGTAACTAAGCCATAACCGACCATCATTGCCAAGGTTACACCATTAACCATAACCATTCACTGACCATCAATGTCAAATTTATACCCATCCTTCTAAACCCTCACTATTCAGAACTGTCCAATCTTAAATAGAGCAAAACATTAATCCTACAGCCCGGCATTAAACACCTACTTTCCAAAGTCAGCTTATTATCTAAATATCAAGAAGGCTCAACGGCAAACATGCAAAGAAAGGAAATCTAAATGGGCTGTACCATCTATTGCCCCTTTTTTTTTTTATTATCTTCTTAACCAAATGAGATAAATGCATCTTTAAATGTTGCCACCTTGCAAAAATAATGTAAGTGTCACCACATATTGCTGCCACGTTGAGGAAGGGTAAGCTTATCCAAAATATTGAATTAATTTGTTAATCTCCCACTAAAACTATTAATTACCCAATTATCCATCTAATTAAGAATTATCTCAAACTACTTAAAATTCTACTTATTTTTAATACACTTTATACACTGTACTATTACGGGCATATGGTACTATATTAAATTAATACATACACTATTATTTCATTAAAATATTCATGTAAAAATACATATATTTTTTTAACTTATAATTTTCCTAATCTCGTATAAAGAGTAGAACTTTTCGTACACTTAATTCTTAAAATGGTAAAAAGATATCCTTCTTTTCCTGTGAGAAAATAATTTCTATCTTTACAATAAAGAAAATTTCATAAACTTTCTCATATTATGTGTATAATTTACCATAACTGAAAATATTAAAATGTTAACTATCCAAAATTATAATTATAAAATTTTTACGAAAATACTTCACTTAAAAAAAAAATATCATACTAACATAATATCTAGCGGTATCAAGATTGTTACAAAATACAAGAAATGACGTAAAAATATAAAAATAAAAAAAGGATAAAGAATGATACTTAATTTTAAAGTCAATTTTTTCAGTCATATAGCTGAAGCAAGGTAAAATTTAAGGAAAATGATATATTTTGGGATTTACGTATGTGAATAAACAGAAGGGCCATAGGTAATGTTCTCATCATTTTGGCAATTTAACCATCGCTAGAGTATAATATTATTTCGGATATTTAATATTACATATTGTATATCCAAGCTTCTGAGTTGCAAACTATAGTGACATTTGCTGGAAGAGTTGAAAAAAAACTCATTATTGTTGTTGTCAACATATAATAAAACTTAGGAAGAAAACAAGTAAAAATTGATAGGTCTAAATATTGATGAACTGTGACTCATTCTAATCGAACGACTCATTTTTGTCTCGCATAATATTAAAGTACGGGGTGTAACATCCTTCCCCCTTTAAAAACATACGTCCTCGAATGTTAACTCTAAAAGATTTACAAAATTTTCACTAGGGTCTTCTTTGTAAATTAAACTAAAACCAAAACTATATCTGATGTCTTGACTATTCACAACCTTTTGTACTCGAGTGTGATGACCTGGCCAGTCGTCTCATGAGTTACTGCTCTGTTTTCCCTATTTCTACTTATTATTACTTTGTCTAATGGTTCTATATGTGATCGGGTCGATTGATTCGAGTTCGGAAAGGATTTGGTAAGGTTTGAGACACTTAGTTTCTTTTGAGGAAGCTTAAGTTGGAAAGGTTAACCGGATATTGACTTATGTGTTAGAGGACTTGGATGTGAGTTTCGATGGTTCGGTTAGTTTCGGGAGGTGATTTGGGACTTAGGAGCATGATCAGAATGAGTTTTGGAGGTCCAAAATAGATTTAGGCATGAATTGGCGGAATTGGATTTTTGGCGATTTCCGGTTGATAGGTGAGATTTTGATATAGGGGTCGTAATGGAATTTCGAGAGTTGTAGTTGTTCTGTTGCATCATTTGGGATGTGTGTATAAAATTTCAGGTCATTCGGACATGGTTTGATTGAGTTTTTGATTAAAAGCGTAATTTAGAAGATTTTGGAAACTTAGTCTTGAATCCGATGTGTTTTGGTTGATTCAATGTTGTTTGAGGTGTTTTAAAGATTGGTACAAGTTCGAATAAGGTTTTAGGATATGTTGATGCTTTTGGTTGAGGTCCCGGGGGCCTCAGGGTGATTTCAGATGGTTGTCGGAGAGTTTGGGAAATTTGAAAAAGCTGTAGATTTTTCTGTTCTGGTATTTCTGCACATGTGGATTGGGGACGCAGGCACGATGCCGCAGATGCGAGGAAATGACTGCAGAAGCGGTCAAGGAAGAGAAGTGCAGGAGCCGCAGATGCGGTTGGTTGACCGCACCGCGATGGCACGGGTGCGGTTACGTGGTCGCAGATGCGATTTTTGGATTTTAAGTGAAAACCGCAGAAGCGGCTAATTGAGCGCAAATGTGATACCGTAGAAGCGGTATCTGGGCCGCAGGTGTGGAATCCCTGGGCCAGAAGGTATAAATTGTTTATTCGCAAAATTTTGCTAAGTACTCCATTTTTGAAGACGAGAAAGAGGCTAAGGTAGTGGATTTCAAGAGAAATCAAGGGATATTAGTTGGGTAAGTTCCCTAAGCTTCATTATTTGGGTTTATGATTAGTTTTTCATTGTTTAATCATGGTATTAGTGGAGATTAAGGAAGAAAAATTGGGGATTAGGGCTTGAGATTAAGAGACTTTAAAATGATAATTTGAGGGGTCATTTGGACTCCGATTTAACTGTTCTTGGTATGTATGGACTCGTGGAAGGATAAGAATTCCGTTGACGTGATTTTTATCGAGTTTCGAGACGTGGGCCTTGGGGTCGGGTTTGGCCAATTATGGAATTTTTGATATTATTTGATTGTTTTCGCTTGGGATTCGTTCCCTTAGCATATTCTGACGCCGTGATTCTGATTTTGGATAGATTCAATGCGAGTGGAGGCCGATTCGAGGGGAAAAGGCGTCGTGGAGTAGTATATTCACTGCTTTGAGGTAAGTAACTATTGTAAATCTAGAACTGAGGGTACAAAACCCCAGTATTTGACTTGTTTTGATAAATGCGGTGACACACATGCTAGGTGACGAGCGTGTGGGCGTGCACCAGTAGGGATTGTGACTTGGTCCGTCCCGTAGCGACTATTAAGTCGCGTATTTGATTTGAAACCTTATGATATTCCGTACTTTAGTCATTATACTGTATTATGGGTTGTATGCCATGTTTGGGGCCTTATGCCGACCTGTTGAGACCCTTAGGGGCATTTCTGTTGTTTTTCCTCACTGACTTGTTTGAAAGCATATCCTCAGTCATGTTTTACCTGTTTATTGTTCAAAACTGGTTTTATCACTCTACTTCTTAAATGTGAGGATTGAGTTCCCTAATTTCTACTGTTATGCCCGAGAGGCTGTGAGGTTAATGACTGAGAGAGGTTGAGAACCTAATGGTGAGGACATTTATATATGTATGAGTAATGGATCGGACTGCACGCCGCAACGATATATATATATATATATATATATATATATATATATGATGCGCGCCGCAGCGATATGACGCTTGAGCTGTAGCATCCTCTCCGGAGTCTATACACCCCAGTGAGCGTAGTCGACTATAAATTATTGATTGGGTTGCACGCCGCGACGGTTACTGTGATTTCTATTATTATGAGATATTAATGAGTCTGAGTGCTGAGAGTGAGTACTGATGACGATAGTTGAGTCACGAGTGATTGAGAGGCTGCCCGAGAGGCCATATTCTGAGTGATACCTTGCCCGAGGGGCCAAGTTATGATATTTTCACTGTTTTCACTCTTCTTTTAAAATAAGCCTCTGTTGTAAGAAATTGCTAAGTATATGATTTCAACTATTTAAACTGAAATTGATGTTTTTTTCGACAAAACTAGTTTTAAACTGTGGAATTTGATCTGTTATTCTGTTGTCTATTCATTTATATGATTTTTAACTACTCGTAGTTGCTTTCAGACCTTATTTACTCTGGTTACTTACTAAGTTGGCGTACTCATGTTACTCTCTACAAATTGTGTGCAGATCCAGGTGCCCGAGCGACAGAGTGAGGGTCCTCAGTTGATCTAGAGTTTGCCGGAGAGTGCAAGGTAGCTGCATGGAGTCCGTAGCCCTATTTTCTCCCACCTATCTTGTTCTTTTCCCGCATTTTCTAGACTTATGATGTTTTAGATAGTCAGCTATGTATTAGAGGCTCTAGACTCGTGACACCAGATATTTGGGGTTGTGTAGTTTTATGTTTTATTGACTTTCGCATATATATTTGTTGTTTTTAACACTTATTATGGAAATCTGGTATCTAAACTCGTGTTAAAAAATGGCTTATTAAAAGAAAATGGGTTATGATTAAATGGTTGGGTTGGCTTGCCTAGTAATGTGATAAGCGCCATCATGATAGGTATTTGGGGTCGTGACATCGAGTATCTCGCATCTTCTTCACCTTTACCTTACTTACTTCTTAATTTTGCATCGTATCTTCTGTTTATTTCATAACCTCACTTCCACATAGCTAGAAATTATATCTACGCCTTAAAGCTCTATTATGATAGTACCTCTGGTGCATACAAAATTCAGTGGAAACTTTATACTGGCTTCTTACGATTCAGCTCTATGGCACGATCTGGAAACAAAAAAAGGTAATATTTCCTAAATGCCATATAGTCTCTCAATTGTAAATGTGGCGCGCAATACATTCACAAGTGAGACTCTACTAGGCACGGCTTTGTAGACTCCCTAGGACATGACCCGCTCTGATACCACTTTGTCACGCCCCGAACCTGGGGAGGCGTGGCTGGCACCCTGTGCCGTAGTGGCCCGAGCTAACCACGTTGTAACTCATTCATTCTTTTTTATCACTAGCATAGGCCAACATAGCCACAACTCGTAATGTAAAATTGTAAGTGGACAGTTGTTATATCAATGAACCATCGTTCATAAGACATGAATACATATGGGCCGTCAAAGCCTCTAACATACTATACATAGTAAACCTGTGTCTACAAAGTCTCTAAGATTATTTGACATAAAACGGGACAAGGTACTGGCCTACCCATAAGTCTGTAGTAAAATTCTGACATGATGAGTTATAGATACGACTGCACTCCGAATGAGGTGGAGTCTTACCAATCCCTTGCTAAATACCAATTTTGTCTACTACGAGGGCTTGTCAGACTAATTGTCTACATCTACAGGCTTGAATGCAATGTCCCCAACAAAAGGACGTCAGTACAAATAATGTACTGAGTATGTAAGGCATGTAAATCAATATATAAAGGACATGGAAGAAACATGGAGTAAAGGACTCAACCTGTAAGTCTAGATAGCTCTGTAAATCATGAAATATTTATAATGTCATGCATATAAATGTCATGTAATGCATAGGTCTGTACTGTATGTACGTAACATCATCAAGCCTCTGAGGGTATCCCATCATATCATCTCGACCACTGTGGGCAAAACATCAACGTATATCAGCTGATCAGGTGGTGGTGCGTATAAAACGCCATAACCTTTTCCCATATCCCATATACATATATTTATATATATGTGTGTATATAACGCCATCTGGTGCCACTGTGGGCAAAATCATCTACGTATACCAGCTGATAAGGTGGTGATGTGTATATAATGTTATAACCTTTTCTCATATCCCATATACATATATTTATATATATACACGTATATAACGCCATCTGAGTCATGGGTAAATGAACATGTAAATGAATGCAATGCATGAGACATACGTTAATAAAACTTCTCGGAACATCATAAGACCGTTATAACTCTGATTAATATCATAAAATAAACTTTACCAACAGATGTATTTTCTTAGATCCATGAACAGATAATAGAATAATAAGACTTATGAGAAAATAAGAATATATGCATCTCTAATACTTCTATAAATAAAGTTATTTATGTAAGTTGTGCATTTATTCATTTCGTTGTATTGTATGGATCATGCCAAAAAAAGAAGAAGGGATAACATTAACATACCGTAGCTGATTCTCTTGACAATCCCCCTAACAAACTCAAACGACGTCACAACTTTAAACCATGCTTTTAAATCATTTCTGAACCCACCTCCACAACAAATTCCCACTCTTTAAGTTCAAACATAAATATTGATGCTTGCCATGATATAAATATAAAATCTGAAATATCACCAGCGCCTTGTGAGATATATGTAATTTCATACTGATGGACAAACAAAACCTATTTAGTTGCTGTTTTTTTGCATTCGGAACCTAAAACCAAAGTTAGTATGAATTTATAGTTTGTCTCCAACTCCATGTCCTTGCTAGTCCAAAACAATTTAGCAATTAGAAATTGCGGTGTCCTCTACATGTTTAAATTATATTTTAATTTCTCACTCTAAAATCGGTTTAAGCAACAAAAACCGACCATCATTGCCAAAAACCGACATGCTTAAATAAACCAAATTGAAAAAAAGAAAAAAAAGAAATAATAAATTGGTAGCGGAGTTCTGCAGGGAGACCAAGGTAGTAACTAAACCATAACCGACCATCATTGCCAAGGTTACACCATTAACCATAACCATTCACTGACCATCAATGTCAAATTTATACACATCCTTCTCAACACTCACTATTCAGAACTGTCCAATCTTAAATAGAGCAAAATATTAATCCTACAGCCCGGCATTAAACACCTACTTTCCAAAGTCAGCTTATTATCTAAATATCAAGAAGGCTCAACGACAAACATACAAAGAAAGGAAATCTAAAAGGGCTGTACCATCTATTGCCCTTTTTTATTATCTTCTTAACCAAATGAGATAAAGGCGTCTTTAAATGTTGCCACCTTGCAAAAATAATGTAAGAGTCACTACAGGTTGCTTCCACGTTAAGGAAGGGTAAGCTTATCCAACACATTAAATTAATTTATTAATCTCCCACTAAAAATTATTAATTACCCAATTATCCACCTAATTAAGAATTATTTCAAACTATTCAAAATTCTACTTATTTTTAATACATTTTACACACCGTATTATTACGGGCATGTGTTACCATATAAAATTTATACATACGCTATTATTTCATTAAAATATTCATGTAAAAATGCATATATTTTCTTAACTTATAATTTTCCTAATCTCGTATAAAGAGTACAACTTTTCGTACGCTTAGTTCTTAAAATGGTAAAAAGATATCCTTCTTTTCTTGTGAGAAAATAATTTCTATCTTTACAATAAAGAAAATCTCATAAACTTTCTCATATTATGTGTATAATTTACTATATCTGAAAATATTAAAATGTTAACTATCCAAAATTATAATTATAAAACTTTTACTAAAATACTTCACATAAAAGAAAATATCACACTAACACAATATCTAGCGGTATCAAAGTTGTTACAAAATACAAGCAATGCCGTAAAAATATAAAAATAAAAAAAGGATAAAGAATGATACTTAATTTTAAAGTCAATTCTTTCAGTCATATAGCTGAAGCAAGGTAAAATTTAAGGAAAATGATATATTTTGGGATTTACGTATATGAATAAACAGAAGGGCCATAGGTAATATTTTCATCATTTTGGCAATTTAACCATCGCTAGAGTATAATATTATTTGGGAAATTTAATATTACATATTGCATATCCAAGCTTCTGAGTTGCAAACTACAGTGACATTTGCTGGAAGAGTCGAAAAGAAACCCATTATTGTTGTTGTCATCATATAATAAAACTTAGGAAGAAAACGAGTAAAAATTGATAGGTCTAAATATTGATGAACTATGATTCATTTTTATTGTGGTGTTATGCTAGTATGGAGGTGGCTATTGTATGTTATCAGATGCTTTATCCCTTAGCTTTGAGCCAAGTGGGGAAGTAAGATATCGACGGATTGATTGCACAGTTATGTGTTGTATTGAATTTAGTTAGAGGTATACTGGTGAATCAATTATGGCTGACAAAGGTTGAAATCGAGGATAACTCGAGTAAAGAAAATTTTGGATAAGGGTTGTGTTATGCTTTATGGGTATATGAGAAACATTGGATGATTGAGTTGTTATTTGTAAAGGATGTAACGTGCATAGAGTAGGGATTTAGTCGGTTGCTTAGAAGAGTGGATTACTTCCTTGGGTGTTGTTGTGCTAATGTGGCATAGGTTGTTCGATTCGTTTCATCAGTTTAACTGAATTTTGAGTAGCGTGCAAGACTCTCAAGAATGGTTCTAATGGATGCAAGATCTAAATGTGGCAACTGAGAATTTTGCAGATTTGTACATGGCTAGAATCGGAGGGTTACATTGGATGGTGTCGAGACTCGTAGTATTTCTATATCATTATGGATTCTACATTCAGTATCAGGAAGGTAAAATGAACATCATCAAATTCACATAAGATCTCTTCAAAGTTGGTATCTCGGCTATGGCACTTTTGGGGTGATTAAGAGAGTATTCAGCGACTTATGAACCTTAGGGCGGTGTGGTTTATGCTAGGGTCTCATGTGGTGAGTCTTGGTTGAGGATTGTAGTATTATGGCAAGGAGAAGTATCAATTTCAAGGTAATTCAGAAGGAACTAGGATAAATAAGACATTTTGGTAGTAGGTTGGATCGACATGATAATGGATGCGATTGGCTCTTTTGGTCCTTATGAGGTAGTGAGTTTCTACAGGTGTTTTGTGGCGGTACTCTTGGGTTTTGGTGACCTGCGTGGCTTAATTGAGTTAGAGAGATTTAGTTATGGTGGCTTAATTATGTGCAAATGGGTTTCGAAGAGATCTCAATAGTTTCTACCACGGTTCGAGGAGTATATTTTCTACTGGCATGAGGAGCATGTGATGTATAGTAATTTTCTCCAGATGAAATCAAATGGAAAGTTCTTGGCTAATTGATTGAGCAGTTTCTTGTGACTCGGAGTGAATTACGAAGTTCTCATATTTTTCGTATGATGTCATAGTATATGCGGTGTGTTGTGTATGATTGAGATTTGCGTGTGTAAGATCACGGTTCAGTTTTGAAAGGGAGGTCATGAGTCCTTAGGCAGTACAGACAGTTTCAGATGACTAGGTAAATAACATTACTATTTGGTATGACTCGATGAGAGTATACATTTCAAAAGGGGGGATGTATTTTGATTTATGGATACTTCATTGGTATTGCGCCACTCTCCTAGTTGATTGACTGTTGGTGTTAAAATTTTGCTTTATGGCATAGAAGAATTATAGAAGTATTCCTCTCGGGATGATCTTGTATGAGAGATATGTTAGACATTCAGGCAGTGGAGTTGGGATCAGATATGGTGATTCATGTGTTCTATGGATTTGGAGACTGGGAGCTTTCAAGAGCAGATTATTACATGGTTGTGGACTGTGAAGTATGGCCGAAGCTGGCCAGGTGATAGTATGTGTTATGATTCAGTCAGTGTGGACTTTCGGAGGATTATTTATCTATTTGTGGATGACTAGAGCTGATTTGTGGGTCCATTGGTTGACTCCGAACTACTATTGTTGAGGAAGGTGCCATTCAGTTGTTGTTGAACTTATCTGTGTTCTGAAATAATTTGTGAGTTACCCTTCTATGTTACGAGTAGTTGTGAATCATTGGTAATATGCACACCTGGTGCGGTTCTATTTGGGCTTATAGCGGGAATTTGAGCAAGATGAGTATTCTAGTATTGCGTGATTGATTTCACGTTGTCTATGTTCTTTTCGGATGGTGGCATTGTGTTATTTGCTCTTCGTGGTTGTGGTAATGCATTTTTGGGTTCTTGATGTCGAATTTCGAATAGTTATGGGTTTTGAGCAGGGTGGCTCAAGGTATATAATACAAACCAGCGTTTGGATGGGATCACGCATTGTAGCGAAGTTATGTAGAAGTAAGACCCTTTGTGATAGACTCGTGAGTTTTGGTTTTGCGGTGTGTGATGGGTTCTTCACATTGCATCGTGATGATACCCGTTGAGCTTGTGGAAAGGTTCTCTTGTTTGATGTCATTTTCCATGATTGAGTACATTTGAGATGTTTCTATTGGGTGAATGAATTGCACAGGTTATGGCCTTGGTTGTATTGGTGTATCATGTCACTAGAGTGATCGTATTGGTGTGATGAGGTCATTGTACCTAGAATGTGTGCTATCGGATCTGATTGCAGTATATTTGGAAGGATGTTGTTGTTGATCAGCTTAGAAATTTGCTATAGTTCCAATCGAAAGAGATAGATTTCCACAACTTGTTAATTTGATGTATGGTTATGAGTTTATGTGTATTTCTTTCATCATTGGCATTATATGAAGGTGTTAGAATGGGACTTTGTTTGATAAGAGGTTTATTATCGGTATTGGGTTGTTTTGAGCAGCTACTGTGATTAGAAGTTATCGCTATGAGTGTTTGAGTTATATGGTATATCATGTGATTTCATCTTGTGTTATGGCTATGGCTTGATACATCTTGTTTTGACTTATACAATGTGCAGATGTGAGATTCTGATCTTATAGAAAATTTCGGATGTGGAAATTGGATTCTAAGGTTTATGGGCTAGGTTGGATTAAGAAATTTCAGTCATGTTATGTTATCATATCTATATGGGATAGGATGATGTGGGATCACCCCCGGGTATGTGCATAGTGAGGCTACACTGCGATTTGATGGCTTTTGTAACAACTCTAAGCACGTTCGAGGACGAACGTATATTTAAATAGGGGAGAATGTGATGACCCGGCCGGTAGTTTTGAGCATTTACACTTCGCTCGATAGTTTGGGGGCACGAGTGGCTCCATATGATGTATTAAGACTTTTGTATAAAATTTAGGTTCATTACAAGTTGATTTGACATGTTTCGACGTGAGTTTTTTGGAAGTCGAAAGTTCGAAAGTTCATTAAGTTTGATTTGAGATGCATTTCATCGTTTCAATATTGTTATGGTGTTTTGAGGACTCGAGTAGGTCCGTATTATGATATGGAACTTTTTGATATATTTAGATGGGGTCCCGAGGGACTCGGGTGAGTTTCGAATAGGATTGGGTTGTGTTGCGCTCATTTTTCTTATGTGTTGACATTGTTTCTCCAAGCATAAACGGTACCACATTGAACAAATGAGCTCCGATTTATATTTTGTTGAAGCATTAGATTTGTATCGTAATTACGGAGTTATAACAAAACGAATCGTCAAATTTGGAAATCATATGAGGATTTTATGGTCATTTTACTAAGAATTGGGTTGCTAGATTTTTTCAAATTAATTATGAAATTGCCAGTGCTGCGTATTTAAAAATCTGCACTATTTCCGAATATTGAAACCAATATATCTCCTTTAATATATGGTCAAATGGAGTGATTCAAAAACCTAAATTGACTAGAATTTCACAAAAAATCCATTGGAGGTATCAAAAGTGAGTTTCGAGAAAGTTTGGCACAAGAAACAAGGCAGAACAATGTTAAAATGAGGGTTTTTTACATTTAACATATTTTGAGTTGGGGAGCTCGGAATTTGGAAATTTTTCGAGGCGTTTTTCAGCATATGAATTGGGGTAAGTATTCCCTACTCGGTTTTGGTTATATTTTATGAATCTATCTTCGATTTTAGCTTTTGGTTGATGAATTTTAAAGAAGAAATTAGGGGTTTTGGCCTAAAGTTTCATAATATGAATTTTTGAGTTTTGAACACCGATTCGGAGTCGGATTTGAATAAAACTAGTATGGTTAAACTTGTAACTGAATGGGTTGATGGATTTTTAAAGTTTTGCCGGGTTTCGAGGTGCGGTTCCCGATTGGGTTTTTTGGCCGATTTTGAGCTTTTGATTAAAAATTGGACCTTTTTCGATTGAGATTGGTTCCTTTAGCATTGTTTAATGTATTTGAGTTGTTTTTTATTAGTTTTGAGCCATTCGGAGATCGGAACGCGCGTGATGGGGTTCTTGGAGCATTGCTTGGCTTGCTCGGTGCCAGAATTGGCTTGCTTAAGATAAGTAACTCTTCTAAACTTAATGCTGAGGGTATAAAACCCTGAATTATGTGCTATGTGATTGGTTTTGAGGTGGCACACATGCTAGGTGAAGGGCGTGTGGGCGTGTACCCTGTGAGTTGTGTCTCTATTGTTTCCAAGGCACTGAATACTGGCCTTATTTTATTGATATCTGTGTTTTCACCATGTGATAAGATAAATGAGTTGTACATCATGCTAGATATCATGTTTAGGCTTTATGCTGATAATGTTGGGACCCATAATGGTTGTTTTTTGCTATCATCTCATTGAATTCATTGATATTTCGTACTCAGTCACATTCATACAGTCATTCATATCTCAGCCTCAGTTGTTACTTATTGATACATCATATCATTTTTCTAGGTCAATTTTCATGACATTGTGAGCTCGTGGGTGAGACTGGAGAGATTGATGACTGAGTGAGGCCGAGAGTCTGATTATGAGTGATAGTTATAGGATCGGGCTGCACGCCGCAGTAGATTATTGATTATGCCTTCGTTGGCTTGTTATAGCGCTTGGGCTGAAGGAGCCCCTCCGGAGTCGTCTACACACCCTAGTGAGCGCGGATGATATTATTGAGGGATGTATTTCCATGGACATGGATTTGTCTGAAGTACTTGATTACATTTAGGGATGGATCTTCCCTTAGTATGGAGATGGATCTTCCCCATGAAGTTGGATTGGCATGTTTCCTGGGTACTGGGTGACTTATTGTCACGACCCGGTTGAACTACTCCCACTAGCTGAGCTGCTAGAGTCTGAAACTGAGGAGCCATCTACTTCGGAGTGCGAGTAGCGGGAGTCTGTGCTCCTCCCTCAACTTGAGAGATGGTTGGTGCTACAGGAAGTAAGCTTGTCTCGGAGAAACTCTCTATAAGGCCCATATCAGCCACAGAGATTCAGAGTTTCTTGGATTTGGTAGGCTATTATCGTCGGTTTCTTGAGGGCAGTGCAGCGTGAGTTGGGTACGTGGGTCGAGTTGAGTACATCATTTTATCCTCAGACTGATGGACAGTCTGAGAGTACTATTCATATTTTGGAGGATATGCTCCGAGCATGTGTTATTGACATTGGAGGTTCGTGGGATCAGTTCTTGCCATTAGCAAAGTTTGCCTACAACAACAGTTACCAGCCGAGCCCTCAGTGGTAGCTCCTACGAAGGGTAGAGGACGAGGCCGCGCTAGAGGTCGAGGTAGGGGCACGACTCAGCCTAGAGTAGCAGCACCAGCGACGGATCCTCAGGTGGAGTTTAAGGAGGAGGCTCCAGCCTAGACCATTCCAGGAGGGCCAGCTCAGGTCCCAGAGGGGTTCATCGCTACCCCGACCAACTTGTCACGACCCGAATTACTCACCCTCGAGAGTCGTGATGACACCTACTCGTGAAAGCTAGGCAAGCCAACTATTAAGGTTTTAACCCATTATCACTCAACCCAAACAGATAATAACAATAACTAAGGTTAAATAGATGAAAAGTGCGGAAGAGTTATAGCAAATTCAAATAATACACTACTTGCCTACCCACGGATCTGGTGTCACAATTTCACAAACAACCAAGATTTTTACTAGAAACACAAGTCTAGAAAGAAAAGTACAACTATTCTCGGAATGAAAAGAGACAGCAGAAAGCTAAAACAGGGAAGGGGGAATTTAAGCTCTACAGACGCTAGCAGATCTACCTTGGTCTCCCTAGACTGAAGGCAGCTACCTCAGCTACTCACCGGGTCCAGTACCGAAATCTACACAAAAGAGTGCAGAGTGTAGCATCAATACAACTGACCCCATGTATTGAATAAGTGTCGAGCCTAATCTCGGCGAAGTAGTGACGAGGCTAGGACACGACAACCATATAAACCTGTGCAATTAAATCATATAAAAACAGAATCATAATAACATGAATCAACAGAATAAGGTGGGAAGGGGACATGCTGCGGGGAATACCAGATTCTAACAATAAACCAATAAAGAAGCATCAATAAAGAAGCATCAATAAAGAAGCCTAATGAACATCATATATATATCAACAAGAATAACGAAACAGTAACGCGTGCATGGTATCACCCTTCATGCTTTTACTCTCGTCCTCATCATATGAAATAATAGAAACGACACGACATCACCCTTCGTGCATTACCTCTCATAATCATGGCATGGCATCACCTTTCGTGCATTATTCCTCAAAATATAGGCACGACATCACTCTTCGTGCAATAACTCTCAAAATATCGGCACGGTTTCACCCTTCGTACATTAACGCTCAAATTCGGGTCGTGACACTTATAGTCAGTGATGTATATATTCCGGGATAGATCTTCCATGGGCCGTATTGGCCATATACAATACCGAGTGGTTTATTATGATGAGTGGAAGGTGTGATACAGTGAGGTTGAGTACTCTGAGAGTGTGAGTACATGATTCATCTCTGAGATACATGGCAATGGCATGCATATATGACATACATGCATAGAGATGCATTTTCCTCATATTGTATGGTATCACATCATTCATGACTTTTACACATTGGTATGCAAGCATATAGTGGTATTTCACACTTGTTATTTGGAAAGGAAATGAAACATGTTTACCTATTGTGGAAATGATTTTTCAGGAAAAATTACTGTTTTCAAACTATCTCATGATATTTCGTTCATTTCGATAAAGGATTTGGGTTTTTCACTAATATTCTTGAAAAGCAAAACTATTTTCGGAAAACTGTGTAAAAGTTGAACATTTTTACCTTTGAGAGTATTTCCTTGTTTGTTTGCTCTACGTTATACGAACTGTTGTTGGTTATTTGTGTTGGACCGGACCTATGTTCCAGCTCGTTACTGCTTTCAACCTGAGATTAGATTTATTACTTTTTGAGTACATGGGGTCGGTTGTAATCATACTGCACTTCTTGCACATTGCGTGCAATTGCAGCGTTCGATAGTTGCAGGATTTGTGTACCTGCGTCCTTGATGTAGATGCCTCTTGTTCATGGTACCCTTAGTTTTATAAAACTTTGTTTGTGTACTTTTCAAATAGAACATGTATTTTCTTCATATCAGATTTGTGAACTCTATTCTTAGAAGCTCATGATTTATGCTACCAGTCCATGGGAAATGTATAAAATTCAGTTAACTTCTCTATTTAATTGTTGGGTTGACTTTAATGGAATTAGATAGTTATTAATTGGCTTACCTAGCGGGTTGGATTAGGTGCCATCACGACTAGTGAACTTTGGGTCGTGACAGTTGAGAGAGACAATCTAGCGATTCGTAGTGTTCAAAGTGGCATGTTGTTCATCACTTCAAAATTCTGTCCATTTTATTTTTCAAAACTAAACAGAGACCACCATGTGTGATCTATTTGATTCGTTTTCAATCTAAAAAATTATTCTTAAACCTAAAACTTATGCAAAAATAAACAACTAATCTTAAAAGTAAATTTTTAACTAAAAATTATTTCTTAAATGAATTTAATAATTTAAAAGCCAAGCTCTACAAAAAAAAAAATCAACAAAAGCTCTCTACAAACTAAAAATTCTCTGGACTCTCTCTTTCCTTTGGTTTTATGCTTACTTTTATTTGTAAAATTTCTAATGTTGCCTTTTTGTTATTTTAATTTTAATTTATAAAATTATAGTTCTATTAATTTTTTTTTTCTATTTTTTAGCTAAATATTGCATAGTTTGATCTAAAAATTTTGGTACACTATTCATCGACAAACGAAATTATTCACTTGTCTAAAGTTTGAATACCCTTGATGAAATTCCTGGCTACGCATAGCTCCCCAAATTGCAGCAAGCACTTTCTTCTTGAACTCTTTCTAAAGACTACCCTCTAGCGATTTCAAGTCTTGTAATACTCCATTCTGCTAAAAAAATTGTACCAGTCCGTTTAGCTATGACAATCCTCATATATGCAACCATTTACGTTCAAAGAAAAGAAGTACGCAGGTTTCAATAGCCAGTCCATCGCATAAGCTGCCTCCAATTTTAGTTTTTGAAATTTATAGTTTAAGTAGTCTCTCCTTTGTGAGAAGTTCATCTTGGGTAGCCAACGACAATATAATGTGGTTTGGTTGCATCACTAAGCTCGAGATTAGGGCTGCTATGGAAAATCTATTCAAAGTGCCTAACATTTTATTTTAGTTCTTTGTCATTGAGTAAACACTATTTGTAGTTAATAAGTACTTCCCATTAAGATATCACTAACCCATTCCACCTTTAATAGAGTTCAGCTTCTTTCAATACCAACTGCAATCAACTAGAGGTTGTGAGTCCAGATATCAATATTTGTTTTCATATAAGTTATATAAACCCACTTCGCCCATAGTAGATCCTTCTTTGTAACCAATTGCCATAGTAATTTTTCCACTGATGAAATATTCAAGATCCTACAGCTTTTGATATTCAGGCTCCTATACATCTTTGGCACACAAATCTTATCCCAAGCTACGAATAACAACAACAACAATAACATTCCAGTATAGTTCCACAAGTGGGGTTTGGAGAGGGTAATATGTACGCAGACCTTACCCCTATCCTGGAGGTAGAGAGGTTGTTTCCGAATAGACCATCAACACAAGAAGATGAAGTGCGACAATAAAATAGTAACAACAACATAATTAGAAAGATAATACCAGCGATCCAAAAATCAAAAAATATCCCAAGCTACGAATGCTATCTATATTTATCAGGTGAACCTCCCTCCCCCACTACACACAAATACTCTCTGCACTTCCTATCCACTTTTTTTTAGAATACTTTGAGGTAATATTGTACGACTGTCATAAGTTATAAAATGAAAAAATAACAATAATAACGACCTGAAGCCTCCCAACATAGGATAGTTGCAAAGAATAAGCAACACTTATTCTAGTAATTATCTTCACAACAAGTTGATAACACTCTATTTTTGCTCCATTTCTTAGAGGATAGATGCCACGACCCGGATTTCTCACCATCGGAAGTTGTGATGGCGCCTACTATTGAAAGCTAGGCAAGCCAATCGTTACAATTATTTAACCCTTTTCATTTTTTAATCCCTTAGCAATTAAAGCGGAAGAATGAAATGTAATACTTTAAAATAATACCGATACAAATCCATAAATAAAACTTACCCAGAACTGGTGTCACAATCTCACAGACTGTCTAGGAATGCTACAAATAGGGGTCTGAAAGATAATACAAAGTTGTTTTTGAAATACATAAAAGAAACAGTATGGAAAGATAGAAGGAGACGCCAAGGCCTGCGGATGCCTGCATGACTGCCTCGGGTCGCCTGATAGACTGAAGGCACCAACCTCACTGTGGTCCAAAAGCTGCAGCAGCGGGATCTGCACACAGTGCAGAGTGTAGTATCAGTACAACCGACCCCATGTGTTGTTAAGTGTCTAACCTAACCTCGGCGAAGTAGTGGCGAGGTTAGGATAAGACTACCAAATAAATCTGTACAGTTATATCATATACAACATATAATAATGACAGAAACTAGCAGTTAAAGATGGGAAGAGGGAACATGTTGCAGGGAACATCATGTACAAACAAAATCTCATTAAAGAAGTGAAAGGAATACAAAATTCATCTGTAAGCAAGAATAAGGAAATCAAAGACAAGTGCACGACATCAGCCTTAGTGCTTTTACTCTCGTCCTCACCATAAGAATCAATATAATCGGCACGGCATCACCCTTCGTTCTTTTACCTCACATAATCATCACATGGAATTATCCTTTGTGCATTATCACTCATATAATGGCACGACATTTTTACATTGTGCGACACGGCATCACCCTTCGTGCTTTTACCTCACAATATCGGTACGACATCACCCTTTGTGCATTAACACTCTCAAAATCATGCACGACATCACCCTTCGTGCTTTACACTCTTCCTTACCCAAGCAACAATCACAAAGTAATTTGGGCAAGGGAATCAATAATATCACAATAAAATCCCCGCAAGGGAACATTAGCATAACAACAATATCCTGGCAAGGGAAACAATATCACGAGCAATAACTTCCCGGTAAGGGAGACAATATCATAAACATCTTCTCTTTCCATAATTACTTCACAACTCAATTCTCAACTTGAGCCAACGCTCTACAATGCTCAATTACCAATAATACTTCCACAAGCCTTGTTCAACAATAGAAATCATCATATAAAGCATGAACAATACGAAACGGAGTCACATTAATCATAGTATAAGACTCACGGGCATACTTGACACCGACGTATAGATACTCATCACCATACCTATACGTCGTACTCAACAATTAACACATAGCAAATAAGACACAACTCCTAATCCCTAAAGCTAAGTTTAGACCAAACACTTACCTCAATGCCACGAACACAATTCAAGCCTCAACTATCCCTTTACCTCTTGTTTCCACCACCAATTCATTTGTATCTAGCCATAATTTACTTAACAATATCAATAAATGCTAAATGAATCAATTCTAATGCATGAAAATAGGTTTTCTAATGTTTTCCCAAAAAGTAAAATATCGACCCCAGGCCCACATAGTCAAACCCCAAGGTTCGAACAAAAACCCGATTATCCATTCACCTACGAACTCAAATATATAATTTTTTTTTAATTGGACCTCAAATCAAGGTCCAAATCCCCAAAATTTGAAAATCCTAAGTTATACCCAAAACACCTAATTTCCCCCACGAAAACCCTTGATTTTGAATTGAAATCATATGAAAAGATGTTATAGATTAAAGAAAATAAGTTAGAAATGACTTACAATTGATTTGGAGAAGAAATTTTCTTTAGAAAATCGCCCAAGAGAGCTTAGAGTTTGAGAGAGTTTGAAAAATGAAGAAAAATGCGTCTAAGTCCAAATTAACTGATCGCAGATGTCACAATTACAACCAGGGTTCACAGTAGCGAACCCCTTCATGACCTTTTGTCTTCGCAAATGCGAAGAATTTATCGCATTTATGACCATGGGAAAATCCTATCACCTTCGCAATTACGAAGGAAGCATCGCATTTGCGATTAGGAGAGCTTCACAATTCCCACCCAGTGTTCGCATTTTCCACAAAGGGGGAGCCCAGACTTTGTTTGCATTTGCGACACTGGGGTTGCATTTACCAAGCCTGTCCACCTCGCAATTGCGAAGCCTAATCTCACAATTGCGAGATCAGAGGCCTGGGCAAAAATACTAGATACCAGCTGATGGGTTTTCAATGTCTTGGCCTTATGCTTCTTATGTTTTGATGATCTAATAAACTTGTTGTAAAGAACCAGACAGAGAACCTGGCCCACATGGTATACATCTCAACTGACCTGGTCGAAGTCTGAAAATCAGCAAATGAATGAACGACCACATGGAGGAAACTAGACAGGTACCTGGTGACTTGGTCCCTCAGGGTCCTTCGACACAAGCTTAAGTCAGTGAATGTACGCAACCATTAAAAAGAGAAACACAACAAGGACCCGGTCCCTTAGGGTTTTCTGACAAAGGTACAAGTCAAATGTATAACTGGAATGTAGTAGCAGAAAGTGACCATCTAGCAACTGTTACAGAAGAGGAACACAACTAGGACCTGGTCCATTGGTGTGTTCTGACAGAAGTACAAGTCGACTATCGAGCTGGAACGCAACTGCACAGAAGTGGCTGTGCAGACAGTACAACAGTCACTTCTCATTAGGAATAAGCATGCACCAAGAATTGACATTAGTATCTATTGTGATATCTTTTGTGATAAAACAACCTGGTGCAAGACACACCATTCTTCATGCATTTAGTGATATTCTCTCAAGTATAACAATGTTCACCTCACATTGAAGTCACTGGTGTGTCAAGAACAAGAAAACAACTCCATTAAGGATCGGTTTCTTAACGAGTTTATGTACATATGTAGTTGAGTTGTAATCTTGTTATTTGTTCATCATTGTATTTCCTAGTTTACTTTTTTAGAATCTTTGTCTTAGGAACAAACCAAAAAATTCGTAAACTTTCGAGTTTATGTTGTGACTAGGAATAGTCATAAGTTTAACGCCTTTGTAACTAGGATAGTTATAAAGTGACTTGTGGTGGGTGCATCACAAGTTAGTTGAAGTCTTTGCAATAGGATTTTTGCAAAGTGGCTTGTAATAGGGAGATTGCAAGTTAGTGAAGTTAAAAGCCTACAAGAGTAGGTCGTGGTTTTTTGATCCCTTTGTGTGGGATTTTTCCACATAAATTGTCTTCTTTACTTTCAGTTTTTATAGCATTCTCAGCATCATCTCATATAGGACCAGGTACTCTATAGTTTGGTGGACTCAATAAACTAACAATTGGTATCAGAACAGGTTCTTTCTAAAAGGTTAACACCTAGAAAGGATCTCAATGGCTGCTCCACCCAACTTTGAGGAAAAAGAATCAACCTACAGAACTTCCAGATTCATTGGTTAGTGCTATGGCTGGTGGAAGACCCGCATGCATGATTTTATGATGGCAGAAGACTCAGAACTATGGGAAATTATTTGTGATGGTCCATATGTCCCCATGAAGAAGCTTGAAGAAACAGGACCAATGGTGCTGAAAGGTAGAAAAGAGTACAGCGACATTGACAGAAAAACTATAGAAAAGAACTATCGTGCTAAGTGATGTATGGCATAAGAGCTGATGAATACAATAGAGTCTCAGCTTGTGACACTGCCAAAGAAATATGGAAAGTGTTGCAAACTACACACGAAGGAACTACTTAGGTCAAACAGTCCAAGATCAACATGCTCACCACGGAATATGAGCTCTTTAGGATGTAGGATGATGAGTCTATACAAGATATGCACACCAGATTCACCTCCATCATAAATGAGCTTCATTCACTTGGATATATCATTCCCAGAAACAAGCTTATAAGAAAATTCCTCAGTGTTCTATCTGGTTCTTGGGAAAGTAAGGTAAATGCCATCACTGAAGCTAAGGATCTACAAACTCTGACCATGGATGAGTTGATTAGTAATCGGAAGACATATGAGATGAAGGGAAAGAAAGATAGTGAAAGAAGAGATCCCAAGAAGGAAAAGAACCTGGTACTCAAAGCTGAAAGCAGTGAATCGATGAAGATAGTGACATGGCCTATCTTACTAAGAGATTTCAAAAGATGGTTCGAAGAAATGGTGGTATACTAAAGTAGGGTAGTTCAAGTAAAGCAAGGAACAACGATCTCTATCACAGATGTGGAAAGTCAGGGAATTTCATCAAAGACTATCCACTCACAAAACAGGAGCAATACAAGCAAAATCCTGACAAACCAGCAAAAAGGATCCTGGTTCCAGACAAACGATTCAATCGAAAAAAGTGCTGCTGACAATATTGTTAAGCAGGCTCTTGCTGCTTGGGAAGACTCCTTTAGTGAATTCGAAAGGGAACCAGATGTAGAAAACATTTCCACGATGGCACTGGAAACTGAAGCAACGAAGTATGATTCACCGTTCGCGCTGATGGCTTAGTCTGATGATGATGAAGAAGATAAAGATGATAAGGTAAACTTCAGGGATGTTCAGAGAAATCTGAAATCCTATTCTTCTAAGAAGCTAAGGTTGTTAGATAATGTCCTAATTGATGCCTATTATAGCCTTGTGAATGATAAGGAGATCCTGACCATAGAACTAAGAGATACCGAACAATCTAGAGATAATCTGATGGTTTGTGTAGTGGGCCTAAATGGGACTATAGCTAATCTTGAAAAAGAAAAGGAAGCCTTGAGTGAAAGAATAACTAGTGTGAAAAATAAGAGAGACGACCTGATGGTAGTAGTTGTTGATCTAAAAGAAACAATAGAAGGTCTTAGCAATGAAAAACACACCTTAGAAGGAAAAATTACAACTACTGAAGAAGAGAGGGATGACCTTTTAGTGATATGCACCGATCAAGAGGAAACCATTGAGGGACTCAATAGAGAACATAGGAATGTGAGTCTTGGGAAAGGGAAGGAAGTAGCTACTAAGACACACATCTTGATTGAAAAGGAATTAACTGTTGTGAAAACCAGTCTATGTAGTGAACTCGAGAAGAATCAGCAACTTCAAGCTGAGCTGGAGAAAGTAAGAATTGATCTTGAGAAATCTCTGAAGTGGAGCCGGTTCTCAAGTGTTGTCACTTCCATGTATCTTAACAATAGTCGGAACAGGCAGGGCATTGGGTTCCAAAGGGAGAAACTCCTTACAACTCTCAAAGCAAGTATGTCACTGTACCTGATAACTGGCTATGTACCTATTGTGGAAATAATGGGCATTTTAATGAAATTGCCTGGCCAGAGTTCAGTCTGCTCAGAAAAACAAAGTGTTTACTGATAAAGTGACTACTAACAAAGGACCAGGTACCACTCGTAAAAAGCGGATGTTTCCTGTATGGACTAGGAAAGCCCTCATTCATCCTTTGAATCATAACAAGGGATTGTTGACACCCCCTTTTTCCCTCCTAAAAGAAGGCGAAATCGGGTTTACGACATTATGGGCAAAACAACTCTTATTCCCTTTTGAGGAATCGGGTTATGAAATTTGAAGAGTCGCCACCTAATGATTATAGTGCATTAGGACACTTTAAAGAAAAGAAGAAGATTTTTTGGGAGAAAACCAGAGTTCGGGTAAGGGCTTGAGATTATCTCGAGGGGAAGGTGTTAGACACCCCTCAAGATCCACTAGTGTGGTTCCCGGCCGTACTTAGCTGTGACTTTAAGAAGAGTAGAAGTAACAGACAATGTTTGCACATAAGAAATATAAACAAGTTGACAATTTTGAAAGAAGAAATACACAAGTGATTTTTTTTTGAAAAAAGAAAGCTTAGTTTGAGGAAAACATTAATTTAAATGAAGGAAAAGCAAAGAAAAGGGTCCTAGGTTTAACTATAATATGGATCACTTCGGTGCAATACCCAGCAATCATTCTCACACGAGATATTAGCGCACCGGTCATCATCTTCATATTCTACCCTTCCCACCCCGTAGAGGTTATTTTAAGCGTGTGTATTGGTCACGAGTGCTTAGTGCGTGCTATTACCCGTCCCGTCCTATAGGTCCTAGAGGGTATTTAGGACCGCTATTCCTATGACGTGAGGACTAGGTTGAACCCTTAGGTTTAAAGGTCAAAACACTAGGCGACATGCAAAAACAAATAGGACTTCATGTAAGGAATCATATAAAGGTATGTAAAAGGCTCAAATATCCCTCCACAGATGGACACATGATTAGCACGTCTCAATCACATTTAAGGTCTAAGGAAATAAGAGTTAAAAGCTGGAATGTGCGAAAATATGTTAAGACAAGAGTTGAAGAGTTTAAACAGAATTTGCAAAAGGAGTTGGACGCACACTTTCTGAACTTGAGAAAAGGCAGGAGATACGTAACAATTTAGAAATCGGAGAAAGCATTTTAAACATACTCAAAAATATATGATAAGGCATAGCAGGTATAGTATTTTGTTATGAAAATAATTTCAGACAAAAGAGGTAGGAAAACTTTTAGCACAGATGTAAAAACATTCAGAAGTGTAAAGCTGAGAGCATATAAGTATATTAGTTTTTGAACTATAGTTTTGGAAAATTACAGAAGACATAGTGTCCTGATGAGTTTTAGGAGAAAAACAGTAACACAATTCTGGAAAAGGTAACTAAATAGAAAGTATTTGCACAGATATGATTATTTAGAAAATAGGACAGGAGTTTAGTAAGAACCAAGCGGATCTCAGAGAAGGGAAGCAAATTCGGACAATCTAAAGATGTTGAATGGTTTAAACATGATAAGACAGTTAATCGATTTTATCCGGCCTAAGGCTTGCCTAGGCGCTGTTTAATCAAAAAAGAAAGTGGACGTGCATACTTATTTTCCAGTTTTAAAAGAAGCCTGTTAACCAGACTTATGTCTGTTAAACGAAATTAGTGAAGTATTCAACAGTTGCAAATACAGCCCTACATACATGATATCTAATGCACACAAAGGTCCTAAAGCATGATATCTAAATGTAATGGAAGCATTATTGATTATTAACTCATTGTGGTTATAAAGTAAATAACAAGCTGATAGTAAGAGAGCTTAAAAACAGGACCTCTAGTTGTATGAGATGTATGCCCCTAGAAATGGTTTCTATTGCACAAGTAGGTAAGTAAAATCCTATAGACATGTTCTCTACCCATTACTTAAAGCTAAGCATGCACAATCCCACCCAATTGCACTATAAACCCCATTGTTCATTACAAGTTATTACAGACCAATGTGATTAAATTACAGTAGTGAAGAGTAAAAATAAGAAGTTAATCTATAGGGAGCCTTTAGCCAGGCCTAAATAATCCTCACTTCTTTCGAGTTTCACAGCCTTTACCAAGGTTTGGGTACGGCAAAGCTCCCTAAGGGTCCATTGGGACCCTTGGCCAATACCAGGTACCCAAAATAAATTAACAAGACAAGTGCAAGTGTGGAATTACCAGCCTTGTGCATCAAAGTTCAGTGGGTACTCAAGGTACCCAAAGCAATGCTTACACTAAGGGGGTAGAACCTAAGTTCTAGAAGTAGTGAGACTGTGATAGAATTTGAAGAAGTTGAGTTGAAAACAATTGCAAGAGGATTCACATGAAAACAGTTTTGAGAGAAAAGTAATCACTTGAGTTTGAAAACAGTTAATGTGGAACCAGTTTTGAAAGCAAAGAGTCACACAACACTCAGGGAACACCAACAGGGGCAGGGGGAAAGGGAACAAATAACTCACAAGCAAGAACAAAGTTACATATACACAGAACATCAAGATAAGCACTTCAGAACTTAAACAATCAAGCAGGTTCCACACAAAGGGGTCAGGGGCTTAACAACATTAGATTGACAGACTCACATATCAAGAAGAGGTTCAGGGTCACTTAATAGCTAAAGGGTCCTGAATAACATGCTAATAATGTTCTGGGTTAGGGAGGTAAGGAGAAACATGCAGGAAACAAGCATAGGCATGCCAGACTATATTAATCAGCACAGAGGCATGCTAATTGCAGTAAGAACAACAAAACCATAAGTAGAAACATACAAGCAACAAAAGGAAGTGTAACACAAATATAAACATATTGCTTTTGGGGCTGTAAATCAAATAGGAGACATACCAGTTGAAGGTAAAGTAATGCAGGGTAGTGGTGAGTTATAATATGCAAGATGGTGAGCAACAGTTTGCAAGGAGTGAGCAACAATATGCAGAGAGTGTGCAGAGAGAGAGCAGCAGTATAGAGAAGCAGCAACAATAGCAAGAGTGAGCAGCAATAGCAGAAGTGAGCAGCAGTATAATGGAACAGTGAAATAGTCTAAAACTCAGCCTGAGTTTCAAACTAGTGGAGCAACCAGTAGTCACAAGAGGAGAGAGATTGTGTGAAACAAAGAGAGAGTACTGAATATTTTTGTGTAAGAGAGAGTTTAGAAAATAATTCTCTCCCCTGTGTGAGAAAGGAATAGTAGTACTTATAGGTTTTTTTGAAAACAATAGAGAACAGGGTAGTAAGTGTATAATTATAGAAACAGTACCAAATTGAATCAATCACATGACTTAATTCAATTAAATCAGGGATTCATGATTCGAATGGGAGTACAGGTTATCAAGTAAGGAAAAGAATCAGTAAGATGACTGATTATATCATAGTAAGAAGTAGTATGCAATAAGTATGCAATAAGGGCTAGATACACAATGCTTCAAACAAGGAAAGTATATGCTGAATACTTAAAAAAAGATGTTTAAGTGCACAAATATGGTAAAAATATAAATCAACTCTGAAAATCAGTCAAAGAATCGCGGACAAGACCAAAATTAGAGGGAATCAGTACCATGTATAGAAGGCAACTCACAAGTAAGGAAACAATTTGAAAAATCAATGTAACACTTAAAGGAAACACATACAAATCAAGGATTCAAAGAGATGCTCGGAATTAACAGAATATTCAGTAAAGAGAAGCATTTAAACTTATTTAAACACAATAGTCACAAAGCTAAGAACCCTAAGTAAGGAATCATATAAACAGTGGAGAGTCGGAACCCTAGTAAAGATTTAAAGCGTGGAACTTGGACTAACTCGGAAACAAACAAACTCATAACATGGCACAAACATAGGTATATTCACATAATACACAAAAGAAATAGAAGGCATGGTGATTTTGAAAGGGGGTCGGAAACCCTAGTTTTGAAAAGAGGAACAAGAACGTTTAAAAACTTGAACTAATCGAAGATATCGAGTAATAAGTAGTGTAGAACTCAAAGAATAAACTAGAAATCATTTAAAAAGACGTAGTTTAAGAGATTTAGGCAAAAATTAGGGTTTGCAATAAAATCAGTGAGATGAGGAACCTGGCCGTGAAACTTGTTAACAACGACATTTAAAGAATCATCGGACCAAAACCCACTGGAGAAAGTCCGGAGATAAGCCAAGCGAGGTTCCAGGGACCGCCTTTCATGGTGGATGTCTCTAGGGCTTCAAGGCTCAAAGAGAAGCAACGAGACGAGGTTTCATGGCGGCTAGAGGTCGAGAGAAGTTAGAATGGAGTTGGCCGGAGAGGCGACGAAGTCCATCAGAGAAGAAAGAGAGAACCAGAAGGTTCTAGAGAGAAGGGAGAGCAAACTTCAGCATAGAGAGAGACCGGTCTTTTGCAAAATGAGGGTAAAGGGAAGGGGGGTCGTTTGATTTATTTTAGGCAAATTAATCTGGGTCGTTGATCTCGTTTGATCAACGGCTCAGATCAAAACAAAGCTGGACCGGGTATCCAAATGGGGTGTGGGTCGGGTCGCAATTGAAATTGGGTCGAATTGGGGTGTAATTTGGGTTGTAATTGAAATGCAACTGGGGCTAGGTTTTAAATAGCCACTTTTCCCCTTTCTATTTTATAAAAATAGTAATAATGATTTTAAAAGCAAATTAAAAATACTAGGTAGCCAAATATTATATAAATATTAGTTTAAAAATATTGTAGCAAATTTTATTGTTAATGCTATTAATTACAAAATAGGCTATAATTACAATTATATGCAATTTAGCTTTAAAAATGACAAATAAATTGGTAAAAACATGCAAAAATCACCTTAATTATATTTTGGTGTAATATGAGAATGAAATAAGTTATTCATCAAAAATAATAATTTTTGAGAATAGTTATTGGATTTTGTGGTATTAAAATAGGCAGTAAATTGGTTTACAAATCACAAAAAATACCAAAACTCTTGGGTGTGCTTATATATGCACATATATGCTATTTTGAAAATATTTTGGGTATAAAATACATAGGAAAAAATTGGGTATCAACAGCTGCCCCTCTTTACCCGAAGAGGATGAAAGAGCTGTCGGGTAAAGACAAGATGGCCAATTTTGACCGGAAACGGTGATTGAAAAAGAACTTTGGCCGCGCTTTGGTTTCTGAGCTGCCTACATATCCCTGGTTTCACAGGAATCAGGCCACATGTAGTTCAGGAACTATTGACGGAATGTGTCAATGGAGATTTGAAAAGACGGACGCGATGGTCAGATTTAAAAGGTGTTTGGAGTCGAATAGATTGCGGAGAACCGGAGCGGGATCACTTCTGCTGAGACGGTCATTCGCTAGCGGTGTACCTGTAGATGAGCAGATACGCATATTGTGCATAATTTAAACATGATGCAAATTTCCGTTGGACCATGAATGCTGTCTTTGGACGGTTAGGATGACGTCCTCAGACTATGATCTCCTGGGCCATGAAGAGCATAAAATAAAGATTCGCAGGCCATGTAATGGTGTTCTCGGGCTATGCAGATGGTGCCTCCGAACTATGATGCCTTTGAATAAGTTGGCGATTTTTCAGCCCATGAGAAGGTGACAATCTTTCAGCCGAATGAATGCAAAGAGTGGCCATTTTCAGACAAGGCGTGAATTTGAATGCAGGTGGCTATATTTCAGCTGAAGCGAGAATTTAAATAAAGTGGCGATATTTCAGCCATGCAGGATGGAGACAGAGCTTAGTCTCGAAAGGTAGATAGATAGCCTTATGCAGGATGGAGGTAGAGCTTAACCTCGAAAGGCAGAGAATAGCCTTATGCAAAATATAGATAGAGACAGAGCTTAGTCTCGGAAGGCAGATAGATAGCCTTATGCAATATGGAGGTAGAGCTTAACCTCGAAAGGCAGAGAATAGCCTTATGCAATATGGATGGAGACAGAGCTTAGTCTCAGAAGGCAGATAGATAGCCTTATGCAATATGGAGGTAGAGCTTAACCTCGAAAGGCAGAGAGTAGCCTTATGCAATATGGATGGAGACAGAGCTTAGTCTCGGAAGGCAGATAGATAGCCTTATGCAATATGGAGGTAGAGCTTAACCTCGAAAGGCAGAGAGTAGCCTTATACAAAATGCAGATGGAGACAGAGCTTAGTCTCGAAAGGCAGATAAATAGCCTTATGCAATATGGAGGTAGAGCTTAACCTCGAAAGGCAGAGAGAAGCCTTATGCAAAATGCAGATGGAGACAGAACTTAGTCTCGAAAGGCAGATAAGTAGCCTTATGCAGGATGGAGGTAGAGCTTAACCTCGGAAGACATAAAAGTAGCCTTATGCAAAATGCGGATGGAGACAGAGCTTAGTCTCGAAAGGCAGAAAGTAGCCTTATGCAGTGCAGGAATGTAAAGGAGCAAATAGTAGTAATTTTCTTAGCTGATAGGCGGTTGCGATATCATGATTGCTAGGGAATGTTGGGTGTAGATAGTAGACCTTTGTGAGTTGAGTGATTGTTTCGAGGGTTTCGACTTTGAAGAGTGAATGCGTTTTGCATTGTGATCTGAGTTCCTGCATCCAAAGAAAAATCGTGAGTTCTGTAGAGGGGGAAGGTTAGTTCGTATCCCTTGGCTCCTGACGTTACGTATCATTGGGGTAGCATTGCTGAACGACGGTGATGCAAATGATGTTTATGCATGATTCAGTAAATGTAATGTAAGTATATATATTTTGAAAAAAATGATTTTATTTTGGATGAACCAACAACTGCAACGTGGTTCAAGACACGACAACCTTGCTAGCTCCGAAATTTTAAGGGTCCTCCTTAAAATCCTACCCCAGTTCACTGGGCTGGCGCTGCTGACGGCTGTGCTAAATAACTGAAAGCGGGTCGATTCCAGAATTTTGAGGGTCCTCCTCAAATTTCTGCCCCAGTTCCAATAGCGGGGAAAATGGAATTTTTATTAAAATGTGACCGAACACATAGGGATGCCTACGTATCCCCTCTTAAACGGGAATCGGGTCAGGCGTAGTTCAAATTACATCATAAAGAAAAGCATACGATCAAATATAGTATCTCTTTACTGCGTCTGAGTTGATCGACTTCGGCCAGACTTCTCCATCCATTTCTGCAAGAATAAGGGCTCCTCCGGTTAGAACTCGATGAACCATGTATGGACCCTGCCAATTGGGGGAGAATTTCCCTTTGGCTTCGTCTTGATGTGGAAATATCTTCTTCAACACCAGTTGTCCTGGTGTAAACTTCCTTGGTTTAACTCTCTTGTTGAAGGCTCTGGACATTCTGTTCTGGTATAACTGACCATGACAGACTGCATTCATCCTCTTTCCATCTATGAGGGCTAACTGCTCGTAGCGACCTTTTACCCATTCTACGTCATCTAACTCGGCTTCTTGTATGATCCTTAATGAGGGAATTTCTACCTCAGCGGGAATGACCGCCTCTGTACCATAAACCAGTATGTAGGGAGTTGCCCCGGTTGATGTGCGGACTATGGTACAATAACCCAATAAGGCGAATGACAACTTCTCTTGCCATTGTTTGTGCCTCTCGATCATCTTCCTTAGTATCTTCTTGATGTTTTTGTTGGCCACTTCTACGGCTCCATTCATCTGCGGTCTATAAGACGTAGAGTTCTTGTGTCTAATCTTGAAAGTCTCACACATTGTTTTCATCAGGTCGCTGTTAAGATTGGAACCGTTGTCGGTGATGATTGACTCTGGAATTCCGAACCGACAAACAATACGGTCGCGGACGAAATCTGCTACCACCTTCTTGGTAACTGCTTTGTATGATGCTGCTTCAACCCATTTAGTAAAATAATCAATTGCTACCAAGATGAACCTGTGCCCGTTTGACGCAGCAGGCTCGATTGGACCGATAACATCCATTCCCCAAGCAGCGAACGACCATGGTGAGCTTGTTGCATTAAGCTCGTTTGGAGGCACTTTTATCATATTTGCATGTATCTGACAGCGATGGCACTTTCGGACATACTGGATGCAGTCTGTTTCCATAGTAATCCATAAATATCCTGCTCGGAGTATCTTCTATGCTAAAACAAAACCATTCATGTGCGGTCCGCAGGTCCCTGAATGTACTTCCTCCAATAACTTGGTTGTTTCCCTCGCATCGACACACCTTAGTAAACCCAAATCAGGAGTTCTCCTGTACAGGATTCCTCCGCTGTGAAAGAAATTACTGGATAGTCTCCGAAGCGTGCATTTCTGGATAGCATTGGCAAGCTCTGGATATTCTCCTATGGTCAAATACTCTTTGATGTCGTGGAACCATGGTTTCCCGTCGGCATCTTCCTCAACCTGAGCACAATAAGCTGGTTGGTCATGAATATTGACCTGGACGGGGTCAATGAAATTTGTATCTGGATGTTGAATCATAGATGACAAAGTGGCAAGTGCATCGGCGAACTCATTCTGTACCCTGGGAATATGCTGGAATTCCGTCTTTCTGAACCTCTTTCTCAATTCCTGTATGTGATGCAGATAAAGGAGTATCTTGGGATTCTTGGTTGCCCATTCTTCTCAAACCTGATGTATGAGTAGGTCCGAGTCTCCGATTACTAGTAACTCCTGAATGTTCATATCAATGGCCAGTTTAATCCCTAGAATGCAGGTTTCATATTCGGCCATGTTGTTGGTGCATGGGAACCTGAGCTTGGCGGATACCGGGTAATGCTGACCGGTTTCTGATACCAGGACTACTCCTATGCCAACTCCTTTGAAATTTGCAGCTCCGTCGAAAAACAACCTCCAACCATCATAGGATTCTGCAATATCTTCTCCTATGAAAGATACCTCTTCATCGGGAAAATACATTTTTAAGGGCTCGTATTCTCCGTCTATGGGATTCTTGGCGAGATGGTCCGCCAAGGCTTGCCCTTTGATTGCTTTCTGGGTTACGTAAACAATGTCGAATTCACTTAGCAGGATCTGCCACTTGGCGAGCTTGCCGGTGGGCATGGGCTTCTGGAAGATATACTTCAGAGGGTCCATTCTGGATATGAGATAAGTAGTGTAAGCACATAAGTAATGCCTCAACTTCTGCGCGACCCAAGTCAGAGCACAGCAAGTGCGTTCTAAAAGAGAATATCGGGCCTCGCACGGTGTGAACTTCTTACTGCGATAGTAGATGACTTGCTCTTTTCTCCCTGTTTCATCATGTTGCCCCAAAACACAACCAAATGCTCCATCCAACACTGCGAGATAGAGCAAGAGGGGTCTCCCTGGTTCAGGCGGAACCAAGACTGGCAGCGTAGACAAGTATTCCTTGATTCTGTCAAAAGCCTTTTGACATTCATCAGTCCATTTGGTGGCGGCATCCTTCTTCAGCATTTTGAAGATGGGTTCAAAAATGACAGTAGATTGAGCTATGAATCGGTTGATATAGTTGAGACTTCCCAGGAAACTCATCACGTCCTTCTTGTTCTTTGGCAGCAGCAATTCTTAGATAGTTTTGACCTTTGATGGATCCAATTCTATTCCTCGATGACTCACGATGAAACCCAATAAATTCCCAGCAGGAACCCCGAATGCACACTTGGCGGGATTCAGTTTCAAATTGTACCTTCTCAACCTGTTGAAGAACTTTCGCAAGTCTTCCATATGATCTGCAGCTTTCCTGGATTTGATGATGATGTCATCCATATACACCTCGATCTCTTTGTGTATCATGTCATGAAAAATGGTAGTCATGGCTCTCATGTAGGTAGCACCAGCATTTTTCAATCCAAACGGCATCATTCTATAATAGTACATCCCCCATGGAGTGATAAATGTCGTTTTCTTTGCATCTTCTTCATCCATACATATCTGATGGTACCCAGCGAAACAATCAACGAATGACTGCAGCTCATGCTTGGCGCAGTTGTCGATCAAGATGTGTATCTTCGGCAAAGGAAAGTTGTCTTTGGGACTGGCCCGGTTGAGATCCCGGTAGTCGATACAGACTCTAACCTTCCCATCCTTCTTTGGTACCGGCACGATGTTGGCTAACCATGTCGGATATTCTACCACCCTGAGAACCCTGGCTTTGACTTGCTTAGTAACCTCTTCTTTAATCTTCAAACTCATGTCTGGTTTGAACTTCCTGAGCTTCTGCTTTACCGGTGGACATGTAGGATCTGTTGGCAACTTATGAGCCATAATGGATGTGCTGAGGCCAGTCATATCGTCATAAGACCATGCAAAGATATCCTCATACTCTTTTAGGAACTCTGTGTACTTCTTTTCTGATGGCGACAAATGTGCACTGATACGTATTTCCTTGACATTCTCAGTATCACCCAAATTAACGACTTCGGTCTCATCTAGATTAGACTTAGGCCTATTCTAAAAGTTTTCGACCTCTCTGACAACCTTTTTTAGTATATCATCCTCTTCTGAATCTATATCTGTTTGTTGCATTGCCTCATTGCAAGTTACAGTCGTCGGTTCATCATCAAGATATGTAATGGTAATGATATGTAAAACAAAGTAAATGATAGAGAAGAGTAATAAGAGTGCAATATATAATGAATTTGAAATTCTTTGATTGAAATTCATAATCGTTCGAGACATCAGAGCTCTTTTGGAAAGTAAAGACAATGCAGAAAGGAAAATCAACTAAGAAAATAAAGATGCGATGCATGATGCTCGTTCAGCCTTGCTACCCTGAAGATGTCCGGGCACTAGTGGTCCTGACCGACCAATTGGTGAGGCATTCCCCTCGGTTCACGACTTGAATGGAAGGGCCTTCCTCCCCTTCCTCCTTGAAGATAACACAACAATCCATATCATCTTCCAGAAACAGGTTCTTTATTGCTGCTAGTGCCTCGTCTTCCTCTGATTCGTACAAGGTGTCGGTTGGTTGAAAAGTCTGCTCCAACTAAGGTATAGGGTGCTCCAGTGGATAGTATGGTCCGCGCCATGGAGGTGACCAATGGGTGAACTCCTCCCAAGTTTACTCATACCCTAGGCCAAAAGTGGTACCGTGCTTCTTCAGCTTGATAGGTTTGGTGATACCCTGCAGGTTCTTGCCAAGTCCTTTTCCGGGTTCATACCCGCTCGAATTCAGGATGCTTTCGATCTTGCTATCCCACCACTTGTCTTTGTCTACAGCATTGACCCGCTCGATGTGGTGGTACGTTTCTCCTCCTATCCTTCTTCTGCCTCCGATCATCGGAATGGTTTGGCGACTGTATATAGGGTTGCTACCGTCTCCATGAATGATTACTTCCTGATGATTCCATTCAAATTTTATAGCTTGATACAAAGTTGATGCTACCGCCCCAGCAGCGTGGATCCAGGGTCGTCCCAGCAACAAATTGTAGGATGTTGGTACGTTAATGAATTGGAACTCGACATCAAACCAGGTGGGTACCATCTGTAGGCATAGGCTAATTTCTCCAATGGTGGACCTCTGAGATCCATCAAAAGCTTTGACACTGATAGCCCCATCTTTGACATCGTGCAATCCTTTACCCAATGTCCTGAGGGTTATCAATGGACAAATGTTGAGGCTGGATCCCCCGTCGACCAAGATTCTGGTGATGAAATGATCTTCGCATTGCAAAGTGATATGCAACGCCTTGTTGTGACTAAGCCCTTCTGGTGGCAACTCATCCTCGTGGAAGGTGATCTTGTGGCTTTCCAACACCTGTCCCACCATATTCGCCATTTCGCCTCCTGTTATGTTGCTGGGAACATAAGCTTTACTTAGTATCTTCATTAAGGAATTTTTATGTGTCTCAGAGCTTTGTAGAAGAGCCAAGATAGAAATTTGTGTCGGTGTTTTGTTCAGTTGTTCAACGACTAAGTACTCCTTGGCTTGTATCTTTCTCCAAAGGTCATCGGGCCCAGTTTCGAAAGGACGTCTAGAGGCTTGCTTGCTGGACTCGGCTAAATGTTCTGGGGTGTATACCCTGCCTGTTCTAGTCATGCCCTGTGCGGCGACCGCTTTTCTGGTATGTGTCTTCCCTTTCCTTCTAGCCTCAGCTGTGTAATCCCAAGGTATGGCTTTCGACTTGAATGGGGTCATGTCTGTCATGGAAACCGGAATGGACACCCTTGGAGGTAACACATCAACTTCAAACGGTGCGGGTGCCTTTGGAATCCCAAACTCAACCTCAATCGGTTTTGGCACCTTTGCAGGCGGTGCTTCAAACTCGAGTGGCACAGACACATTTACCACATCTTCCTTAGAAGGCTGAATTTTAACAACAATGGGATTAAGGGTAACCACCGGCTTCTGAGGTTCATCACCTTCAGCTATCAACCTGATTGACCCTTTGGGGTCCCAATCGTCTTTAATCTCAATCATATGGATGCTCCTGCCCTTGTGGTCAGGCAGGGGGTTGTTGCGGACATTAGGAGCGGGCTCCTTTGCTATAATGATCTTGTTGTCAATTAGGTTCTGAATCTTGTCTTTCAACGAGCGACACTCGTCGATGGTATGGCCCTTCATCCCGGAATGGTATGTGCAAGTCTTGTTTGGGTTGATCCATTGGGAAGTATTTTCTGGAGTTACGGCTGGAATAGGGGTAACGTAACCTGCTGCTTTGAGTTTTTCATATAATTGGTCAATTGGCTCAGCTATGGTGGTATATTGTCTGGGAGGTTTACGGTCGAAGTTTAGTCTAGGTCGGGGAAAGTTTTGGCGGGTAGGAGGTGATGGGTAGTAAGAAGGTTGGGAGTTGTATGCTTGGTATACGGGTGCGGGTTGAGAATATCTAGGTGAAGTGGGTTGATACGTAGGTGGTGGATGTGATTGGTAAGCATGTGGTGGAATTTGGTAAGTGGGTGATGGTGCTTGGTAGCTTAGGGTAGGTTGATATGTGAGTGAAGCTGAGGGATATGTTTGGTACTTCATAGGGGAATTGTTCCTTTGCGCAACCATTACGGAATTTACATCCTTTTTCTTCGACGAGCCACCAGACTGTAAAGCCTTGTTGGTAGCTTGCAATGCCTCGAGGTTAGTGACCATACCATTTTTTATGCCTTCTTCAATCCTTTCTCCCAACTTGATGATGTCGGAGAACTTTTCTCCCTCTATTAGCATCAGCCTCTCGTAGTATTGCGGATCCTGAGCACGGACGAAAAACCTATTCATTTGTTCTTCCTCCAAGGCCGGTCTGACCTTAGCAGCTTCTGACCTCCAACAAGTAGCATATTCGTGAAAGGTCTTTGTGGGCTTCTTCTTGAGATTTTGGATATAGAACACGTCTGGTGCGTTCTCAGTGTTGAACCTAAACCGGTCCATAAAGTCAGACGCCATGTTCAGCCAACTAGTCCATTTCTTTGCATCCTGGCTAATATACCATGATAAAGCATCGCCCTTCAAACTACTCATGAACAGCTTCATGCGGATTTTCTCGTCTCTTCCGACTCCTACCAGCTTATCACAATACATTCTGAGATGGACCCTGAGATCACCTGTACTGTCGAACATTTCGAACTTGCGAGGTTTGTACCCCTCCGGGAGTTCGACATCTGGCTGAACACAAAGATCTTCATAGTTCAAACCTTCCACACTTTTGCTATCTTTGACACCCTGGACCCGGTTGGTTAACCTCTTGAGCTCAGCAGCTAAATTCTGAATGAGAGAGTCTTTGCTGTCTGATTCAGGTGTATCTGAGATAGGCTGGGCATGGTGAGGTACAGTATCCACAAAGATGGGAGCGTTCTGGTCGTTTGTGGTGTTTTGGGGTTCGGGAATGAGCAGTGGATTGTTGTTGCAGGTGTTGCAGGCTTGGGTATGAGCGGGTTGTGCTGGTGGTGGTGTAGTATGGTTCTAGTTGTTGGCATCAGTAGTGGCAAGAGTGATTGACAGACTTGCCAGGTTTCGAACTTGTTCCAATTCTTCCCGAAATCTTAGCAAAGTTTGCTCGAGATGAGCAGCAGTTTCCTTAGTGATTGAAGCGTTCTGAGAGGTTTCCTCGATTTCCTTTCTAGCACTGGTATCTCCCATTTTGCCTTTGTTCCTGTTTCTGGTAGGACGCGGAGGGGAAGGAGGTGGAGGGCCCTTGGATCTTGTTGAGTATGCTGATGGGGCCAAAATGCACGAACTAACCTTTGGGGAGGGGAATAAAAATAAAGAAAAACAAAAAAGGTAACAAGTTAGTGCGGTTTGTGAGAAGAAAATGTTGTAATATTTAAACACATTGTGCAAGAATATAAATCGCGTCCTAATTTGGGTGCCTCGTTGTGCCTGAGGTAGGCCTAGCAACAAATTAACTTGGAGAACTTATAATGCTAAATGCCTCATTTTATTGATAAAAATAAGATGAATCCCAAAACAATACTAAAATAGCGAAAAGTAAAAATGTCGCTAATGGCTATTGGCCTTATTACATTAAAAGCGAAAAGAAAGACTCCTAACTACTTGGCCCCAGAAGGACCTTCTTCAGGTTGAATGTTCTCGCTGATCAAGTCCTCCAACTCGCGCAAATTTTCCAGTAAAAATGCTATCGCCAGCCGTTCTCCTTTGCCTTCCACAACATTTTGACAGTCGATGACTCTTTTCCTCACTTTCCCTTCCAATTCCAGCAAGTTGTACTCCAGGTATTCTATCTTTTCACTAGCCTTGGTGACTCTCTCCTTCCACTCGTTGATTTGGTTGCTCGATGGGAGGTTTCTCCACCAAGTCTGCAAGAGTGAAGGTATGTTTACCATACCGAAGTCAGAAACTTTGTCATTCATTTTCTGCAAAACAAAAGGGTTAAGACCTCACCCCCACCGGACTCGACTATTTAATACCAATAATCAGCATAAAAAGCATTTAGTTCTCCAAATAAATGCACAGAACATGTAGGTATCCGTTTGGGTTTCAGGGAAACCCGATGGACTTTGGACAAGGCTATCTTAATGAGTCATTATGCGGACAACATAACTGACTCTGCTAGGTTTGACCATGATGCATGAACAGTTTCAAGGGAATATGGTTTCTACTTTTGAAGTGCTAGACAAGGTACCCTTGAGCGGACAACTCAAGAAGGAAAGGCGCGGAACTGTCGAGTACACCGTTGATCGGCTGGTTTTACCGCAAATATGTTTTTGCCACATTTAGGGGGTTTATAATATCGGAAGGGCGCAACCACTCATTATAAGCGTTGCTATAGGATTTATTTTGGCACGAGTGGAATATGATGTTGAGGAATGAAGTTATAACAATGAGACAAATTGCATGTATTTTCACGTTCATAAAGTAAAGATTACAATAAATGCTCAGTAATTACAACAGAATTGAAATAATAAGGCAGTAAAAGAAGAAATTAAAAGGAAAGAAAAACATGAAGAGCCAAGTTAGTATTTTGATGAAATAATTAAAGACAGAAGGTAAATGCAATTAAGGAAGCAATAATGTCACAAAGCACGTAATGGTAAAAGCCTTAAAGGTTTCCCCAGCAGAGTCTCCATGCAGTCGACACCCCATTTTTCCCTCCTAAAAGAAGGCGAAATCGGGTTTACGACATTATGGGCAAAACAACTCTTATTCCCTTTTGAGGAATCGGGTTATGGAATTTGAAGAGTCGTCGCCTAATGATTATAGTGCATTAGGACACTTTAGAGAAAAGAAGAAGATTTTTTGGGGGAAAACCAGAGTTCGGGTAAGGGCTTGAGATTATCTCGAGGGGAAGGTGTTAGGAACCCCTCAAGATCCACTAGTGTGGTTCCTGGCCGTACTTAGCTGTGACTTTAAGAAGAGTAGAAGTAAAAGACAATGTTTGCACATAAGAAATATAAACAAGTTGACAATTTTGAAAGAAGAAAGACACAAGTGATTTTTTTTGGAAAAAAGAAAGCTTAGTTTGAGGAAAACATTAATTTAAATGAAGGAAAAGCAAAGAAAAGGGTCCTAGGTTTAACTATAATATGGATCACTTCGGTGCAATACCTAGCAATCATTCTCACACGAGATATTAGCGCACCGGTCATCATCTCCATATTCTACCCTTCCCACCCCGTAGAGGTTATTTTAAGCGTGTGTATTGGTCACGAGTGCTTAGTGCGTGCTATTACCCGTCCCGTCCTATAGGTCCTAGAGGGTATTTAGGACCGCTATTCCTATGAGGTGAGGACTAGGTTGAACCCTTAGGTTTAAAGGTCAAAACACTAGGCGACATGCAAAAACAAATAGGACTTCATGTAAGGAATCATATAAAGGCATGTAAAAGGCTCAAATATCCCTCCACAGATGGACACATGATTAACACGTCTCAATCAAATTTAAGGTCTAAGGAAATGAGAGTTAAAATCTGGAATGTGCAAAAATATGTTAAGACAGGAGTTTAAGAGTTTAAATAGAATTTGCAAAAGGAGTTGGACGCACACTTTCTGAACTTGAGAAAAGGCAGGACATACGTAACAGTTTAGAAATTGGAGAAAGCATTTTAAACATACTCAAAAATATATGATAGGGCATAGCAGGTATAGTATTCTTTTATGAAAATAATTTCGGACAGAAGAGGTAGGAAAACGTTTAGCACAGATGTAAAACCATTCAGAAGTGTAAAGCTGAGAGAATATAAGTATATTAGTTTTTGAACTATAGTTTTGAAAAATTACAGAAGACATAGTGTCCTGATGAGTTTTAGGAGAAAAACAGTAACACAATTCTAGAAAAGGTAACTAAATAGAAAGTATTTGCATAGATATGATTATTTAGAAAATAGGACAGGAGTTTAGTAAGAACCAAGCGTTTCTCAGAGAAGGGAAGCAAATTCGGACAGTCTAAAGATGTTGAATGGTTTAAACATGATAAGATGGTTAATCGATTTTATCCGGCCTAAGGCTTGCCTAGGCGCTGTTTAATCATAAAAGAAAGTGGACGTGCATACTTACTTTCCAATTTTAAAAGAAGCCTGTTAACCAGACTTATGTCTGTTAAACAAAATTAGTGAAGTATTCAACAGTTGCAAATACAGCCCTACATACATGATATCTAATGCACACAAAGGTCCTAAACATGATATCTAAATGCAATGGCAGCATTGCTGATTATTAACTGATTGTGGTTATAAAATATATAACAAGCTGATAGTAAGAGAGCTTAAAGACAGGACCTCTAGTTGTATGAGATATATGCCCCTAGAAATGGTTTCTATTGCACAAGTAGGTAAGTAAAATCCTATAGACATGTTCTCTACATATTACTTAAAGCTAAGCATGCATAATCCCACCGAATTGCACTATAAACCCCATTGTTCATTACAAGTTATTACAGACCAATGTGATTAAATTACAGTAGTGAAGAGTAAAAATAAGAAGTTAATCTATAGGGAGCCTTTAGCCAGGCCCAAATAATCCTTACTTCTTTCGAGTTTCACAGTCTTTACCAAGGTTTGGGTGCGGCAAAGCTCCCTAAGGGTCCATTGGGACCCTTGGCCAATACCAGGCACCCAAAACAAATTAACAAGACAAGTGCAAGTATGGAATTACCAGCCTTGTGCATCAAAGTTCAGTGGGTACTCAAGGTACCCAAAGCAATGCTTACACTAAGGGGGTCGAACCTAAGTTCTAGGAGTAGTGAGACTGTGATAGAATTTGAAGAATTTTAGTTGAAAACAATTGAAAGAGGATTCACATGAAAACAGTTTTGAGAGAAAAGTAATCGCTTGAGTTTGAAAACAGTTAATACGGAACCAGTTTTGAAAGCAAAGAGTCACACAGCACTTAGGGAACACCAACAGGGGCAGGGGGAAAGGGAATAAATAACTCACAAGCAAGAACAAAGTTACATATACATAGAACATCAAAAGAAGCACTTCAGAACTTAAACAATCAAGCAGGTTCCACACAAAGGGGTCAGGGGCTTAACAACATTAGATTGACAGACTCACACATCAAGAAGAGGTTCAGGGTCACTTAATAGCTAAAGGGTCTTTAATAACATGCTAATAATGTTCTGGGGTTAGGGAGGTAAGGAGAAACATGCAGGAAACAAGCACAGGCATGCCATGCTATATTAATTAGCACAGAGGCATGCTAATTGCAGTAAGAACAACAAAATCATAAGTAGAAACATGCAAGCAACAAAAGGAAGTGTAACACAAATAGAATCATATTACTTTTGGGGCTGTAAATCAAATAGGAGACATACCAGTTGAAGGTAAAGTAATGCAGGGTAGGGGTGAGTTATAATATGCAAGATGGTGAGCAACAGTTTGCAAGGAGTGAGCAATAATATGCAGAGAGTGTGCAGAGAGAGAGAGCAGCAGTATAGAGAAGCAGCAACAATAGCAAGAGTGAGCAGCAATAGCAGAAGTGAGCAACAGTATAATGGAACAGTGAAATAGTCTAAAACTCAGCCTGAGTTTCAAACTAGTGGAGCAACCAGTAGTCACAAGAGGAGAGAGATTGTGTGAAACAAAGAGAGAGTACTGAATATTTTTGTGTAAGAGAGAGTTCAGAAAATGCTTTTCTCCCCTGTGTGAGAAAGGAATAGTAGTACTTATAGTTTTTTTTTTGAAAACAATAGAGAACAGGGTAGTAAGTGTATAATTATAGAAACAGTACCAAATTGAATCAATCACAGGACTTAATTCAATTAAATCAAGGATTCATGATTCGAATGGGAGTACAGGTTATCAAGTAAGGAAAAGAATCAGTAAGATGACTAATTATACCATAGTAAGAAGTAGTATGCAATAAGTACGCAATAAGGGCTAGATACACAATGCTTCAAACAAGGAAAGTATATGCTGAATACTTAAAAAAAGATGTTTAAGTGCACAAATATGGTAAAAATATAAATCAACTCTGAAAATCAGTCAAAGAATTGCGGACAAGACCAAAATTAGAGGGAATCAGTACCAAGTATAGAAGGCAACTCACAAGTAAGGAAACAATTTGAAAAATCAATTTAAGAACCCTTAAGGAAAACACATACAAATCAGGGATTCCGGTCGTGATGGCGCCCATCTTGAAACTAGGCCAGCCAAATTTTTCAAAATACTCTATATTTCATTTAAAAACATAAGAAAACAACATTTTTAATAGAAATCCGATAAAAGGTAAAAGTAGAAATCAAAAAAAGCGGAAAGAAAGTACAAGCTCGACCTCGGGTGTCACTAAGTCATAACTAAAATACTACAATTGTTCGAAATAATCAAGACTACATAGTCTAAGAATATCCAACAAAATTACTACAAGGAAGATAAGAAAGGAGAAGGTAGAATTGTGGTTGCCAGGCAGCTACCTTGCAATCTCCAAAGAAGAATCTCCAACTAGTAAGATCAACAATCACTACCGTGCCCCGAGATACCTGGATCTGCACACAGGGGTGCAGGGGGTAATGTGAGTACACTAACTGAGTAAGTAACAAGTCCAAACTATGGACTGAAAGTAGTGACGATCCAAACCTCAATAGGTATACAAATAAGTTGTACGGAAAAAGGTAGGCATGCTTGCAGTTCAAGTAAAAGCTCAGCGGTAAGTAATTACAGCATGACCAGTACAGAGTATTAAGCTCAGAAAATAACTAAGTAATAATGCACAAATAGTATGATCAATGTTCTGTATACCTCCACTCACAAGTGCTCAACCATTCGGTGTTGTATATAGCCACCTGGCTCAGGGAAGATTGATCCCGGAATATATACACATCACTGACCGTAGTCATCCAGTACCGAGGAAGGCTGTATGGCCCCATGGATAAGATCCATCTCCAGGTATCAATACTTTGGACAAGATCCATGTCCAGGGAAGATCCATCCCTTAATATCATCAACTGCGCTCACTAGGGGTGTAAAGACTCCGGAGGGGCTTCTCTTATCCCAAGTGCTATATCAAGCCAACGAAGGCATGATCAATATCTTGTTGCGGCGTGCAGCCCGATCCCATACTGGCACTCAATATCAGGCTCTCGGCCTCACTCAATCAGTACTCTCCAGTCTCACATACACGGGCTCAAAAATGTCATGATACTAGCCCGAACAATCATATGATATGTCAAATAGTAATAATCGAGATTGAGGCATGATATAATATGCATGAATAGGACTGAGTACATAATACAAATGAATCCATTGACATGACCGCAAGAAACAACCTATCGGGTCTCAGCAGTATTTGCGTGAAGCCTCAACATGATTATTAGCATGATTTGCAACTCATTAACTAAATCACATAATTTCAACACATATATCCGCATGAAAGTGTCACTAAGTGGTGCCATGGAATGACCTAGGCCGCAATTCTCATGGTGCATGCCCACACGCCCGTCAGTTGGCATTTGCGTCACCTCAATAGTAATCATAGAACGCATAGTTCGGCATTTCAAACCCTCAGAACCAAGTTTGGAAGTGTTATTTACCCCAAGCCAAGCCAAACTCTAGCCTTCAATGCCTTTGCCTATCGATTCAGCTTCCAAATGCCCCAAATCTAACCAAAATCAGTGTATAACCATCAATATACGCTAAAGGAATGAAACTCATACGAAAATTATCAATTTAACTCAAAAATCCCAAAATTGGCCAAATTTGACCCTCGGGCCCACATATTGTATTCCAATAAAATTTACAAAACTAGAATCCTTACACCCTCACGAGTTCATACGTATTAAATACATCAAAATTCGACCACAAACGACCCCTCAAATCCCTAAATCAAAGTCTCCAATTCCAAGCCCTAATCTCCCAACTTTCTTCCCTAATTTTCCACTAATACTATGATTAAACAATGGAAAAATGGCCAAAAACACAAATAATAAGGCTTAAGAAGCTTACCCAACTGAAACCCTTCGATTCCCTTGAAAAATCACTGCCCTAGCTCTCTTCCCGTCTTCAAAAATGGCAAAACTTTGCAAAATTCGGGAAGGGGGCCTTTTTATACCTTCTATCCAGCGATACCATATCTGCGGTCCATTTCTCGCACCTGAAAGACCACTTTTGTGCCTATCCAACCGCTTTTGTGGTTTTTCATTTAAATTCCCTGACCGCAGCTCTAACGAAATACCCGCACCTGCGGTCAGGCAGGTGCGTACCTTTCTCCGCATCTGCGACTTCTGCCTTTTTCACCTATGGTTGCATCAACGTCTGATTCTCTCTTCTGGGATCATCGCACTTGCAGTCCCCTAACAATGGGTGCAGTTATGACAGAACCTCTACAGCTTCAGTTGCAAACTCCATCTCCCAAACTTCGCGATAACCATTCGAAATCATCTCGAGGCACCCGGGACCTCAACCAAAAGTACGGACAAGTCATATACCACTATTCAAACTTATACCAATCTTCGGAACACTCAAAACAATGCTGCAACACCAAATAAGTCTCGGATTCAAGCCTAAGGATTCCAAAACTTTCGAATTTTTCAAATGATCAAAAAGTCAATCAAACATCCTTCGACTGACCTGAAATTTTGCGCACACGTCACAAATGATACAACGGACCTACTCCAACTTCCGGAATTCCATTCCGACACCTATATCAAAATTTCCACCATCAATCGGAGAATGCCAAAATTCCAATTTTTCCAATTCAAGCCTAAATCTAGCTCGTACCTCCAAAGTACATTCCGATCATGCTCTTAACTCCCAAGTCACCTCCTGAAGCTATCCGAATGATAAAAACTTAATTTCGAGATTTTTTACTCATAAGTCAACTTCCGGCTGACTTTTCCAACTAAAAGGCCAACTTAAAAGACTAAGTGTCTCATTTCTCTACAAAACTACTCCTAACCAGAACCGAACAACCCGATACTAGCATCAGGACTAGCATGGCCCGGGAGTTAGAGATGGATATCTCGTATCAACAGGTTATGAGTATTGCTAGGAGATTGGAGGGCATGCTTGCTCGAGAGAGGGAGGAGAGAGAGATCAAGAGGTCTCGAGAGTCAGGCCATTATTCTGGTACTCGTGCCCCAGCTGCAGTTCGACATGGTAGGGGCTATGTGAGTCACCCCGTTCATTAAGCTCTTCCAGCTGCTAGTGGAATTTCGGTTCCTCCTAGGCCCCAGGAGGCTTATTATGCACCTCCAGTATCTAGTGTGCCTCCTGCACGGGGTGCTTTTAGCATTCAGTCTAGCCGACCTGGCCCAAGTCAGCCACCATAGCCACTCCTTCCTAGAACTTGTTTTGAGTGTGGCAAAACTCTCCATATGGTGAGTGATTTCCCTAGACACAGGAGGGGTGCACCTCCATAGACTTCTCAGCCACAGCGTGCTCCACAGGGTCCCCAGGCTATGATCACATCATATGTTACTACTCCACCTACACAGCTAGCTCGAGATCGATGTCGGGAGGTAGAGGTCGCCCTGGAGAGGGAGGCCAGGCCATATACTATGCCTTTCCTACTCGTACAGAGTCAGGGCTATTCATATGGATCGGATATCCGAAATCTGAATCGATCCATTCAATTTTGAATTTCGAATATCGAATATTTGGATTAGATTTCAGATTGTGTTTATTAAAATTTTGGATATTCATATCGGATTTGGATTGGTATAATTTTAACCCAATCCAATCTGAAATTCGAAATCATTAGGACATGTATAAATACTAAACTATAATTTCGGATAGTTTGTGCTTCATTTACATCTTTCTCCAAGTTATTACCTTTACAATTGATGGATTTAGCTACATTGGCACCATAGTACCCTCATAATTGTATAAACATGAATTTTTCTTACTGTATTGCCTCTTTTACAAAGAAAATAAACATACGAGTTTGCAACTTTGAGGCATAATAATACAACCCAAAATCAAAAAATACGATCCGATCCAAAGTTAAAATTCGATTCAATCCGATTCGATATTAATTCAGATCAGATTCAGATTACAATTTGTAGAATCCGAAATTCGAAACCTGAATCCAAAATATGCTAAATCTGATCTGATCTGACCATGCACAGCCCTATACAGAGGTTGTTGCTTCCAATTCTATCATTATAGGTATTGTTCTGGTCTGCCATAGAGATGCATCAGTTCTATTCAATCTAGGTTCCACTTATTCCTATGTGTCATCTTATTTTGCCCCATATTTGGGCGTATCTCGTGATTCCTTGGGTTCCCCTATTTATGTGTCTACTCATGTGGGTGATTCTCTTGGTGTGGACCGCGTGTATCTGTCGTGTTTGATTTCTCTTAGTAGTTTTGAGACCAGAGCCGTTCTCTTAGTGGTTTTGAAACCAGAGAAGATTAATTATTCCTCAGCATGGTAGACTTTGATGTTATCTTGGGAATGAACTGATTGTCTCCCCATTATGCTATTCTTGATTGTCACGTCAAGACTGTGATGCTAGCTTGGCCAGTATTTACCACGATTAAAGTGGAGGGGTACATTAGATTACATTCCCGCCAGAGTTATTTCATTTCTTAAAGCTCAATGAATGGTTGAGAAGAGGTGTGACGCATATCTAGCCTATGTGATGTATATCAGTATTGATACCCCTATAGTTGAGTCAGTTCCAGTAGTGAGGGATTTCCCTGATGTACTTACAGCTGATCTTCCAGGCATGTCGCCCGACAGAGATATCGAATTTGGTATTGATTTGTTGTCGGGCACTCAGCCCATCTCAATTCCTCCATATCGTATGCCCACTCTTGAGTTAAAGGAATTAAAGGAATAGTTACAGGAATTGCCTGATAAGGGCTTCATTCGGCCTAGTGTGTCACCTTGGGGTGCTCCTGTCTTGTTTGTGAAGAAGAAGGATGGTTCTATGTGAATGTGCATTGATTATCGCCAGTTGAACAAAGTCACAGTGAAGAACAGGTATCCCTTGCCTCGTGTTGATGACCTATTTGATCAGTTACAGGGTGCTAGAGTGTTTTCCAAGATCGACTTGCATTCAGGTTATCATCAGTTAAAGATTCAGGGAACCAGATATCCCGAAGACCGCTATCAAAACTCGGTATGGTCATTACGAGTTCCTTGTGATGTCATTTGTGCTGAACAATTCCCCAGCATTATTTATCCATTTGATACAGTGTATTTCGGCCCTATCTTGACTCATTCGTTATTTTCTTTATTGACAAAATTCTGGTGTACTCCCGGAGTCGGGAGGATCATGAGCAGCACTTGAGGGCAGTGCTTCAAACTTTGAGAGAAAAGAAGTTATATGCAAAGTTCTTAAAATATGAGTTCTAGTTGGATTCACTGGCATTTTTGGGTCACGTAGTGTTGAGTGAAGGGAACAAGGTGGATCTGAAAAAGGTGGAAGTAGTGCAGAGTTTGCCTAGACCATCCTCAACTACAAAGATCCATTGTTTTCTTGGGTTGGCGAGTTATTATCGTCGATTTGTTAAGTGATTATATCTATTGCAGCACCTATGATCAGGCTAACCCAGAAGGGTGCTCCGTTCAGGTGGACAGAGGAGTGTGAGAGAGCTTCAAAAAGTTCAAGACAACTTTGGCTATAGCCCTAATATTGGTATTTCCATAGGTTCGGGGTCTTATACTATTTATTGTGATGCATCGCGAGTTGGCCTCATCGCGGTGTTGATGTAGGACCATAAGGTGATTGCATACGTGTTAAGACAGGTGAAGGTGCATGAAAATAACTATCCTATCCACAACCTTGAGTTAGCAGCTATTGTTCATGCCTTGAAGATTTGGAGGCACTATTTGTACGGTGTCCCTTGTGAGATCTACACTGATCACCGGAGTTTGTAGCATTTGTTCAAACAGAAGGATCTTAACTTGCTTCAGCGGAGGTGGTTAGAGCTGCTTAAGGCCTATTATATCACTATTATGTACCATCCTAGGAAGGCCAATGTGGTGGTCGATGCCTTGAGTCGCAGGGCGGGGAGTTTGGGGAGCTTAGCATATTTGCCAGTAGCAGAGAGGCCATTGGCACTGGATGTTCAGACCTTAGGCAACCAGTTTGTTATATTGGATATTTCTTAGCCGAGTCGAGTTTTGGTTTGTGTGGTCTCCTAGTCTTCTCTTTATGATCGTATCAGGGAGTGTCAGTATGATGACCCCCATCTGCTCGTCCTTAAGTACACGGTTCAGCATGGTGATGCTAAGTGTCACACCCCTTTTTTACCAACTTCACTTCACTAACCCTCTTAAATTAATAAAAAGATTTTGTAAAGCTTGAAAAGTGTTTTCCAATTAGAACGTGACAAAAATTGTGTTCAAAAATAAATAACTCAGAGTCGCCACCTAACATTTGATTTCGGTGTGTCAGGTCACCGTTTTTCTAAAAAAATATTTTTTCCTTTAAAACACTTTGGACTCCAAAGCTAAGTCTACACCAGAGATTCGGGTAAGAAGGTTCATTTGACTGGGGGAGAAGGTATTAGGCACTCCCCAAGTCCCGTAACTAGTACGGTTGCGTACTCGATCTAGTTAGTTTTTAAAATATTCAGATTGAGATAGAAACACACAAAAAGCAAAAATAAACACAGAAGAGGTTCGAGGTTGTCCCCACCTAAGGAAAGAAAAATAAAAATAAAAAGTTAAAGTAAAATCCTATATACTAATATATATATACAATGCTCTTTCAATAAGTTCGTCATGGCCTCCAAATACATGATACTACGGGGCATACCCCAGATAAAAATATACAAATCCTTTGAGGCATTCCCGGGTTAAATTCAACTAAGGGAACGACCTCTCACCTTTGAAAATAAATAAAGCATCCTAAAGTTTGCCTACCCAGGTGTGGCCGGCCTAAACATGCTCTTAGCGAAAGTGTCAAACAAAAATAATAACTCAAACTACAACTCAGTTGAATAAAATGACATGGTAAAATAAATAATTCAAAGCTCAAACGACAATCACATCCGATGTAAAACCCAGAACGTCATTCCAACATTTACTTTAATGTCATTTTTAACCCAAACCACTATTTTTGCTTTAATTCATTCCCGAGTCAACCCATGAACCATAAATTATTTTAGGCATCTTGTATATTAATTCCAAATTAGGCATTCCAATATACTAGTATTAAACTAGGGCACTACAAAGGCAAACAAGGAAAATTAAATTGAAAGCCATGACAAACTCAATGTCGATTTTTATCAAACCACAAGCACCAAAAAGAACATCAAAAAATCATTAATTGACTAAAGAAAGGGATGGGAAAAAGACCTCAAAGAGAGCTTTGTCAGATTAGCAATTCCGTATGAATAGAAATCCGGACCGAAAACCTTGGATGCGGCAACCTTGACGAATTCAAATTCGACCACAACGAGGCCCAAACCGGCAACAAAAATCAGCAAACTTCCAAACCTCAAGAAAATACCGTAATTTTTAATACCAAAACCAGAATCAAAAATGAAGAAATAGAAGCTCTTTTATATATATTTTCTGTAATTTCAAGTAAATTAAAATCTGAGTTTGCAACTACAAAAGATCTCTTGTTTTTTGATCCCCTATTTTCCCGTTTGTTGCTGCCTTCTCACGTCGATGGATGTGAGATTACTGAAAAGAGGAGGGAGTGCTGAGGATGTTTGTTCGACGTGTTTGGCAGTGGACGGCTGTCTAGGGTTCTTGGTGGAGTTCCGGCGGCGGCTGTTTTGGAGGAGACGATTGTGTGTGTCGTGTTAGAGGCTGGTGGCCGTCGGTTGCTTATGGTTTGGAGGTGAAAAGAGTTGCGGTGGCATGGGGTCTTCTCCGGTGCTGTGGTGGTGAGAGTGTGGATTTTCGGTGGGTTTAAGAGGAAGGAGTAGGGTGATAGGCAGCGGGTATGAAGGTTCAAGGATTTTCGGCGAGTTTTGGACGTGGAGGAGGAGGCGGTGAGCTGCTTCTTCTTTAGGGTGGGCTGCTAGGTTTTTTGGGGTGAAGATGAAGCTAGGGTTTTTTCATTGTTGTCTAGGGTTTGTCCTCCAAGGTTAAAGAAGAAGGGTTTGGGAAGGGTGAAAGAAGAAGGGGGTAATGGGCTAGGTCTTGTTTGGCTTTCAAATTGGGCTCAAAGACTAAAAATCAATAGCAAAATACTACTAGAATACTAGTAATTGACTTTAAATAACATAAAATTTATATTGATATGAAACCATCATTTTTCAAAAATTATATATTAAAATAAAAACAGAGAAAAGTTAATTAGAATGATAGCAAACTCAGATTAATATTACTACAAAAGACTAATGGCCTTAACTTAAATAGAAAGATAAAAGATAAAATTGAAAAATATTTTTGTATTTTCGAATTTTATGTTCTACTATTAGACTAAAAGTGAAAAATAGGCTAAATCCTATTAAAATAAAAATAAGTAAATATTTTTAAAAATACTACTTTTAAAAGTTGCGCGGGTCAAAAATTACGTGCTTACAGTTGCCCCTCTTTGCTCGTAAACACGAAGAGTTTTTGTTGCAAAGAAAAATAAGCAACGTAATTGATTTATGACCCGACGCTTATTCAAAAGAAAATAAAGATGGCTAAAAAGATTGTGACTGAGCCCTGGTATTTGAGCTACCTATATATCCTCGGCTATAAAGGAATCAGGCCACATGTAGTTCAGAAGTAGGAACAGTAATGGAGTTTACCGAGGTGGAGAGCCGATTGAGATGCCACCGAGGTTCCGGTCTGCGGTCCTGTTATTACATCAAAATCAAAAAAAAAAATGAAAAAGACTAACTAAGCTTGTCGACTATGAGTTACAAGATTCCTATCTATAAGTTTTCTGAAGCTTGATCTTGAGTCTTGAATGGTTCTTCGTGCAGACTTTAGATTTTAACCTTGACGCTTGCTAGTTGCCGGTACTAGTTCATTTTTCTTCAGCTTTTTTAGATCAAGACCGGACATAACTCCAACCACGTCTTGAGTATTGGTCACCTCGGACTATTGACTCGCATTCTTGCCGCGAGCTTCTGCTACTTCTAACTTGAATTGAATTCTTAAATGACTTCCCTCGTTCTCCAGGTGGATGCCTGCTACTGACTTAGAACTTAAAATGACTCTGAAATGAACTCTGAAATGTCTTTCCTCGTTCTCCAGGTGGGTGCCTGCAACTGACTTGAAATTTGAAATGACTCTAAAATGAACTCTGAAATATCTTCCCTCATTCTCCAGGAGGGTGCCTGCAATCAAAACAACAAAACAAACAAAATTTTTTGCCCCAGTTTGCACTAGGAAGGTTTGTGAGTTATTAGAAAAATTGTAAATCACCTATGCTATTGATGCAATGATGAGAGTAAAACTAAAGACTTGACTGGGATGTGTGTCTCCTATGAGTAAAACCAAGAATATTTTACTAGCAAGTGCGTCTGCTAAGAATAAAACCTGAAAAAACTAAAAATTGACCCCTTTTTTTCTTCTCTTTTTTTCTTCTTTTTTTTCAAATCTAGAATTCCTCCTTCTTTTCTTTTCTTTTTTAAAAATATTACCCTAGGAGAAAATTCATCAGACTAGGTTTTCTTATTTGTTATCTTAGGAGAAAGATTCATCCGACTAAGATTTTCTATCCTAGGAGAAAATTCATCAGACTAGGTTTTCTATCTTAGGAGAAAGATTCTTCATACTAAGATTTCTATAGTAGGAGAAAATTAATCAGAATAGGTTTCTTATCTTAGGAGAAAGATTCATCAGACTAAGATTTTGTTCCTAGGAGAAAGTTCATCAGACTAGGTTTCTTATCTTAGGAGAAAGATTCATCAGACTAAGATTTCGATCCTAGGAGAAACTTCATCAGACTAGGTTTTCTATCTTAGGATAAAAATTCATCAGACTAAGATTTCGATCCTAAGAGAAACTTCATCGGACTAGGTCTCTTATCTTAGGAGAAAGATTCATCAGACTAAGATTTTGATCCTAGGAGAAAATTCATCAGACAAGGGCTCTTATCTTAGGAGAAAGATTCATCAGACTAAGATTTCTTGTCCTAGGAGAAAAATCATCAGACTAGGGCTCTTATCTTAGGAGAAAGATTCATCAGACTAAGATTTTTATTGGGAGGCATCAGACTAGGACTTTTTTATCCGAGGAGGAAAAATTTGAAGAGCAACGACAACATTTTATGCACACTAGCAAGACAGATAAAGGCAAAGATTTGAGAAACTTCTCTTTGTTGGCTCTTCTCTTCTTCCTTTTTTCTTTTTTTCTTATTTTTGAACCAACTTGTTTGCACTACTTTGTTCCTATTTTAAACAAAGAAAACTTGTGAGTTTAAAATGTGGTGGTTAGTTTGTGGCCTTCACCTTGAAGGCGGTTGCTTCTGCACTTTCCAAAATAACTTTGATTTCAACTTGGAATACCTTGCTTGTTATCGACTACCCATTTTTTTCCAACCCTTATCACAAAAAACACCTCTGCTCCATTCGATCTCAATATCCTCTATCTGTTGCATTTTGCTCATGAATCGACATTTACCGAACCCTTGCGTTTCACATAAATCCCAAAGTGTGTTGATTGTCACCAACTCAATGCACACACTATTCTCCTCTATCTTATGCTATTTTGATGTGCTTGCCAGACTCGGCTTTGTGTGATTAAAAAGCTGGTAGCAGATTTTGAAGTCATTTCTCACTTGTTCTGACCAAACAGACTCAAGAAGGGATTCAAACAAAACAAGAGGTACAAAATAAGGGACAATGGAAAGATATGATACTTAACAAGAAAATTACAAAGTAGAAACTTATCAGATGTGGATACCAACTCTAATAACCATGACATGCACCTTTGGATTACGTGTCCTAATGTCTCAAGCAAGTCTAATATTCAACTCTTATTGTACCTCTTCGCTGTGAAACTGGGCTTCAACGCTTCAATTGTCTTATTTGATCTATAATCCTTAGTCGACTTATAGTGCCCTAAAGGGTTTTCACCATCAAGCCTCTCTCATTTTGCTCTTTTTCTCAACTCACCATCGCCTTACGGTGCATGTGAAGGTTTTTACCAATAAGACTCTCTCATTTTATCATTTTCTCTCTTTGTGCTGAGAAAAAGGTATTACCCATGATACAAAAAGATCATACTTTTACTGCGCACTTTATTTGACATCCTCAAAGATTGGTCAGAAGGTCTTTCTTTGGACCGTAATGTAGGCTTTTGGACAGGGTTGGAAATAAAGGGTGACATGAAGGCTCAAAATAGTTTAAGATGAAGGGTTCAAATTACAACTTTTGGAATCAGATCTTTTGGCAAAATTAAACTTCTGCCCCAGTTTCTGGAGTTTGAGGATTTTTTTTTTTTTTTTTGCTTGATGGGATTTCTAAGAAAAACTGCCCCACTCTTGACTTCGGGAATTATAAAATATTTTATTTGGTGTGACCAAACCGTAAGAATTCCTACGTTTCTTGAGGTGACAAGAATTATATCGAACGTAGTTCAAAGGACAAAGTTGTTGTTTTTTTACTTCCCCCTTTTGTTTTTCCTTTTTTCCTTTTTTTTCTTTTCTCTTTTCTTTGTTTTTCTTTTTCTCTTTTCCTTCTTTTTTTTCTTCTCTTTCTCTTTTTATTTTCCTTTTTCTAGTTCCTGACTCTATTTCTGATTCCAAAAGAGGGGAATGAAACAAAATATTATGCTCAAAATGGGTAGCAAAGGATAAAAGTGTTTGGGTAGTAGAATAAAATGCATTCGTCATACCAAACTTTAAAAATGTCAAGTACAAACATGCAATTGAATATAAGCAAAGAAATCCAAACAAAAGTGCCAATGGGCAATACCTCTGTACCAATGAATGATCCTTGCCAGTTCGAAGCAGACTTGATTCAAACTTATCTTGATGTGGAAGAATGCATTTCAGCAGTGATTGATCTACCTCAAACTGCTTGAGAGACATTCCCTTGTTGTATGCTCTTATCAACCTCTTAATTTTCCAGACTAACTGCATCAGTTTCACTCAATTCAAGCTTCAGATTATCTCAGAATGAATGAATATTTACTTGTTTCCTCAAATGCCTCTTTTTATCATGTTCAAAACTGTGTCATTGCTTCATGATTAAACTAACTTTCAAGACCAGGCTGAGAATTATGTGTGCATGTCATGTCACTAGAGTCGGGCTGAAAAGAACTATAAAAGGAAAAGTAACCTAAACAAAGACTGACTAGAACTAACAGAAAATAAGAGATTGCATTAGACAGATAGTGAAAAGTTTTGAACAAAACAAGCAAAATAGACATGGGTTACAACCCTGGAACAATCCTAGATAACACTAGACGAGCAACAGAAATGACATCAAAATAAACCACCAAATCTCCTCCCTGGCTAGCCAAGAAAGGAGTGTCCTTCCAATTACCAAACTCGACATCTTAGCCACTGGGTTGCACATCAAAATTACTGGGACCTTCACCAATTTCAATATCATTAATCTCAGTCAGCAAGTTTCCAAAAGGATGCTCATACTCCTTGTCACCACGCATCTTCCCCAAAAAGTGTGCATCATCATGTGCAGGTAAAGGATTCTGTGCAATGTTCTGGGTGTCACTGTCCTGGACCACAATTATCCTTCTTGAATCATTCTTTCTATCTCCTTTTTCAAAGAATGACAATCTTCAATGTTATACCCTTGGACATTAGAGTGGTACATGCACCGTGCAGTAGGATCAAAACCTTTTGCATATGGGTTTGGAGTATAGCCGATGAGCGGCTCAATCAGGCCAGACTGTTTTAACTTTTCAAACAAGCTTATGTAGGATTCTCCGATTGGATTGAAACACTTTTCTCTTTGTTGTTGCCTTCTCATTTTGTACTCCGGCCTTGGTTGTAACCTCTTTCGGGTAGGGGGTTGATATGCTTGTAGAGGTGGGTAAGACATTTGTGGAGGCGGTGCAAGCCGTTACAGGTTTTGTAGGTGTGGAGCATACAACGGTGCATTGTGGATAGAGTACTGGGAAGGTGAGGTATGACTTTGGGGATTTTGTGGAGGAAAGTAGCATTGGGGAGGATTATTTGGAGTACAAGGATATTCATGGGGTCGGTATTGAAGTTGAAACTGTTTAGCAGGAACGCCCACTAGATCATGTCGTTGGCGGGGCTCATCAACATCTTTTCTATCAATCGGAGAACTGACACGAGCAACTTGTCCGTTCCATTTGAACCAAAACTCCCTAAAATTTTCTTTGGGTCTCTTTCCTTGGGCATTGGGGACTTTGAACATAGTTTCATTAGAGGATCGAGGAAGAGTAGCTGGTGGACGAGCTACAAAAATAGGAGCAGATGTAGGAGCGGGGTATGAGGTTTCTTTGGCTGGTGAAGCATGGAAAATTTGGGAGGAAGTGCCAGGGTAATTGTGGTAAGGGGTAAAGCCCGGTGCATATTGAGGGGAAAGGTCAACGGTAGCGAGAACCTGGGCTTGTGATAGTGGCGGGATGGGGGGATGGTTTTCTGTATAGTTGGTAGGGAATGAAGGTGGAGGATGTCCCTTAATCCAGGCCTGATACATTTCCGCCATCTGATGTTTCAACCCTCGGACCTCCTCTTTCAGTTCTTATTCTAATTCAACAATCTCCCTCGGCGGGTCAACAACTCCTGTGTCCAAATCTTTGCTAGTCATGCCTTCCTTGCTTTTTGACCTTGTGTTGTAAAGAAAAATCACCAAATTGCCACAAACTAACCACCCTCTGTTATAATGAAAGTAACAAAGAGGAGCAAAACAAAGCCAACATGTTAGCATTAGGACATTTATCAGATAGAAATATCACATTGCGCGCAATGCTCCTAGCAACAATTAATGGTTCTAGAATGACTTCGAGGGTCACAAGGTCATTTGGCATCATCCCAATTTTGTTAATTTCAACCTTCTCTTTTCTTTCTTTTATAGCACTTCTTGGCTTGCTCATTTTCCTTCCTCTCTTTTTCTTTTTAATTATCACTCTTTTCTTTCCTCTCATTTCTCACATCCACAATTTCATCTTTTTTTTCTTTTTCTTTTTTCTTTTTCTTTTTTAATGATTCGATCGAACCCTATGTAGATTGCCTACGTATCATGTCCCTCATGAATCAGATCAAGCGTAGTTCTGAAAAAGTAATGGACAAAAATAAACTAAAAAAAAAATTGGATTTTTAATTTAATTTTTTTTTGGTTTTTCAAACACAAAATGAGAAGTAATATAACAAAAGACTCGATATTACTGTACAAGACTAGAAAGTAAAAGACAACACGAATGACAGACTCAAAACATAAAAGTATCTTTAAGCAGCTCCTGAATACAGTGGTCCTGGGGTATTTGTCATGCTCGAGCTCTAGTATACTGATCCATACCTGAATGAGAAAAATAAGACCAAATAAATCAGTGACTCAAGACACTATGCGACGCCACAACACCTCCTGTTGGACACATGCAAGACACAATTGGGCTATTTTTTAAAATTAACCTACATGGCCAAGAGTGGCTAGATGTGCAAACTCAACAAAGGTGACCACAAAGACATGAAAATATACCTCACTAAGGCTTATATGAATTCAAACTCCCGATAATCATGACCCAAAATTAATTTGTGGAAATGACCTATTTTTTTAAAAACAGCTGATATGGTCAGAAGCGGCTAAAGATGCAAACTCAATAAGGATGTGCCTTAAAGTAATATGACACCTAGTTGTGGACTCAAGTTCCTAAGACATGGGTTATTGAACCACTTTTGCGAAAATGACCCCATTTTGCAAGAATGGCCGATATGGCCAAAAGTAGCTAAACATGCAAGATATGGCTAAGATACTACAAAGCCAAGAACCTAAGACACACTAGAAAGACCGGACCCTATGTGGGTTGCCTACGTATCTCGCCCTGAGAGACGACAATCAGGTATGCGTAGTTCGGAAAAATTGGACATGGGAGAAAGCCTTTAAAAAAATACAACTAATTTGGAAAAGCCATATTTTTGTCTTTTTGAGAAATGATGGAAAATGTAAAATCTTTTGGGATTTTCTTTTTCTCCTTTTTTTTGAATTTTTTAAAATGATGGAAAATGTAAAATCTTTTTGTATTTTCTTTTTCTCCTTTTTTTTGAATTTTTGGAAAATAATGGAAATGTGTAAAATCTTTTTGGATTTTGTTTTTTATTTTTTTGAATTTTGGAAAATAATGGGAAAGTGTAAAATCTTTTTGAATTTTCTATTTTCAATTTTTTTTGAATTGTTCCAGGATTGAGGAAAAAGTGAAAAATCTTTTTGGATTTTCTATTTCTGTTTTTTTTTTTATTTTGGAAAATGATGGAAAATGTAAAATCTTTTTGGATTTTCTATTTTCAATTTTTATTTTTATTTTTGAAAGACAATGAAAGAAAAATGCGAGCGGGCCCTGCTTGCTTCATTTTATATTTCACCCTCAAATATCTTTGGTCCACCAAATGAACCATTTACCCTTAAAGAGATGCAGCATGTAGCACATATGGATGATTAAATGTCTTTTTGGGCCATAAACCCATTTTGACATAATTTGGATAGGCCTCCTACAATGGGACACGATGTCTGGGACCGAACCCTGATAGGTTTAGATGATATGATGCACATAAGCATGATCTAAAGGCTGACCTACAGTTTGGGTTCACTAGACAACGCAATTCGGGGCGGCACATGGTCGATGGCAGATGCTCTAGCTGTCCGCCCACTCCACGCTCCCATGCCACCCCCCTAACGACACGGGTGATTCACAAAAAGGCCATGTACGCTCAAACGTACTCCGGAAGACTTGTTGTAGAAAGAAAACTTGGGTTTATGTAAATGATGATAATTTATAAAGCAGTAACACATAAAGGAAAAACTATAAACAAATAAGCAACTAACAAATAAAACAACATAAACAAAATAAAAATCAAATAAAGAAAACAAAACACATAAAAACCTCAACCGAAAATCCTAAAAAGCCAACAAGATCAAGTACTAGCTCGAACCTGCAGTCCCCAGCAGAGTCGCCAGAGCTGTCACACCCCCTTTTTACCAACTTCACTTCACTAACCCTCTTAAATTAATAAAAAGATTTTGTAAAGCTTGAAAAGGCTTTTCCAATTAGAACGTGACAAAAATTGTGTTCAAAAGGAAATAACTTAGAGTCGCCACCTGACATTTGATTTCGGTGTGTCAGATCACCATTTTTCTAAAAAGTAATTTTTCCTTTAAAACACTTTGGACTCCAAAGCTAAGTCTACACCAGAGATTCGGGTAAGAAGGTTTATTTGACTCGGGGAGAAGGTGTTAGGCACTCCCCAAGTCCCGTAACTAGTAAGGTTTCGTACTCGATCTAGTTGGCTTTTAAAATATTCAGATTGATATAGAAACACACAAAAACCGAAAATAAACACAGAAGAGGTTCGAGGTTGTCCCCACCTAAGAAAAGAAAAATAAAAATAAAAAGTTAAAGTAAAATCCTATATACTAATATATACTATGCTCTTCCTTAAAGTTCGTCATGGCCTCCAAATACATGATACTAGGGGGCATACCTTAGATAAAAATATACAAATCCTTCGAGGCATTCCCCAGATAAATTTTACTAAGGGAACAACCTCTCACCTTTCAAAATAAATAAAGCATCATAAAGTTTGCCTACCCAGGCGTGGCCGGCCTAAATATGCTACTAGCGAAAGTGTCAAACAAAATAATAACTCAAACTACAACTCAGTTGAATAAAATGACATGGTAAAATAAATAATTCAAAGCTCAAATGGCAATCACATCCGATGTAAAACCCAGAACGTCATTCCAACATTTACTTTAATGTCATTTTTAACCCAAACCACTATTTTTGCTTTAATTCATTCCCGAGTCAACCCATGAACCATAAATTATTTTAGGAATCTTGTATCTTAATTCCAAATTAGTCATTCCAATATACTAGTATCAAACGAGGGCACTACAATGGCAAACAAGGAAAATTAAATTGAAAGCCATGACAAACTCAATGCAGATTTTTATCAAACCATAAGCACCAAATAGAACATCAAAACATCATTAATTGACTAAAGAAAGTGGTGGGAAAAAGACCTCAAAGAGAGCTTTGTCATTTTAGCAATGCCGTATGAATAGAAATCTGGACCGAAAACCTTGGATGTGGCAACCTTGACGAACTCAAATTCGACCACAACGAGCCTCAAACCGGCAACCAAAATCAGCAAACTTCCGAACCTCAAGCAAATACCATGATTTTTAATACCAAAACCATAATAAAAAATGAAGAAATAGAAGCTCTTTTATATATATTTTCTGTAATTTCAAGTAAATTAAAATCTGAGTTTGCAACTACAAAGGATCTCTTGTTTTTTTATCCCCTATTTTCCCCGTTTGTTGTTGCCTTCTCACGTCGATGGATATGAGGTTACTGATGGGAGGAGGGAGTATTGAGGGTGGTTGTTTGACGTGTTTGGCGGCGGACGGCTGTCTAGGGCTCTTGGTGGAGTTCCGGCACGGCTGTTCTGGAGGAGACGACTGTGTGTCCGTGTTAGAGGCTGGTGGTCGTCGGCTGCTTATGGTTTGGAGGTGAAGAGAGTTGCGGCAGCGATGGGGTCTTCTCCGGCACTGTGGTGGTGAGATTGTGGATTTCCGATGGGTTTGAATGGAGGGAGTGAAGTGACAGGCAGTGGCTATGAAGGTTCAAGGATTTCCGGCGAGTTCTGGGCATGGAGGAGGCGGCGCTGCTAGGTTTTTTGGGGTGAAGATGAAGCTAGGATTTTTTCATTGTTGTCTAGGGTTTGTCCTCCAAGGTTCAAGAAGAATGGTTTGGGAAGGGTTAAAGAAGAAGGGGGTAATGGGCTAGGTCTTGTTGGGCTTCCAATTTGGGCTCAAAGACTAAAAATCAATAGCAAACTACTACTAGAATACTAGTAATTGACTTTAAATAACATAAAATTTATATTAAAATGAAACCATCATTTTTCAAAAAATATAAATTAAAATGAAAGCAGAGAAAAGTTAATTAGAATGATAGCAACTTAGATTAATATTACTACAAAAGACTAATGGCCTTAACTTAAATAGAAAGATAAAGGATAAAATTGAAAAATATTTTTGTATTTTCGAATTTTATGTTCTACTATTAGACTAAAAGTGAAAAATAGGCTAAATCCTATTAAAATAAAAATAAGTAAATATTCTTAAAAAATACTACTTTTAAAAGTTGTGCGGGTCAAAAATTACGTGCTTATACTAAGGAGGTCACTATTAGGGATATGGTGAATTAAGGATGCAGGGCAGGATATGTGTACCCAATGTAGACAGATTATGTGAGCTGATTCTTCATGAGGCACACAGTTCGCGGTACTCCATTCTTCCGGGTGCCACGAAGATGTATCAGGACATGAGGCAGCATTATTGGTGGTGTACAATGAAGAAGGACATAGTGGAACATATAGCTCAGTGTTTAAATTGCCAAGAGGTGACGTATAATCATCATCGGTCGGGTTGATGGCTTCAGAAGTTAGAGATTCCGAAGTGTAAATGGGAGCAGATCACTATGGATTTTGTTGTTGGACTCCCACGGACTCAGCGAAAGTTTGACGCAGTTTGGGTAATTGGGGATAGGATGACCAATTCAGCTCATTTCCTTCCTGTGATGACTACTTATTCCTCCGAGCACCTGGCTCAAGTTTATATCTGCGAGATAATTAATCTTTATGGCATGCTGGTATCTATCATCTCTTGTTGAGGCATGCATTTTACATCACGGTTCTGGAGGGACGCACAACATGAGTTGGGTACTCGGGTAGAGTTGAGCATAGCATTTCATCCTCAGACAGACGGGCAGTCCGAGCTTACTATTCAGATTTTAGAGGATATGCTCCGTGCATGTGTGATGGAATTTGGAAGTTCTTGTGATCAGTTCTTGCCCCTCGTGGAGTTTTTCTTCAACAACAGTTATCAATCCAGCATTCAGATGGCACCGTATGAGGCTCTATATGGTAGGCTGTGTCAGTCCCCACTGGGTTGGTTTGAGCTGGGCGAGGCCAAATTGTTGGGTACAGACTTGGTTTAGGATGCTTTCGAGAAGGTTAAGGTGATTCAGGATAGACTTCACACAGCCTAGTCCAGACAGAAGAGTTATGTGGATTGGAACGTTCGCGATATTGCATTCATGGTTAGAGAGCGGGCCTTGCTCCGGGTTTTGCCTATGTAAGGTTTCATGAGGTTCGGAAAGAAGGGTAAGTTGAGCCCAATGTTCATTGGTCCATTTGAGGTGTTGCGGTGAGTTGGGGAGATTGCTTGTGGGCTTGCCTTACCACCCAGTCTAGCAGGAGTTCATCTAGTATTCCATGTTTCTATGCTCTAGAAGTATATCGGCGATCCATCTCACGTGTTGGATTTCGGCTCGGTCCATTTGGACAAGGATCTATCTTATGTTGAGAAGTTAGTGGCTATTTTGGACAGGCAGGTTCGAAAGCTGAGGTCAAAGAATATTACTTCGGTGAAGGTTTAGTGGAGGGGTCAGTCGGTCGAGGAGGTGACTTGGGAGACCGAGCAGGATATGCGCAGTCGTTATCCTCATCTTTTCACCACTTCAGATATGTCTCTATGCTCGTTCGAGGATGAACAATTATTTTAAGAGGGGGATGATATAACAACCCGATCGGTCTCTTTGAGAGTTATAGCCCCGATCCCCTATTAACTGCTTCCCCCGTATCTATTTTTACTATTGTGACTTGCCGGGAGATTTCGTTTTAGTTTTTGGAATGTTTTGGGACACTTAGTCCTTAAATGGAGGCTTAAGTCGTAGGATTTGGACTGTAGTTGGAACTGTGTGAAGACAACTCTGTAATGGAGTTCTGTTAATTCTGTTAGCTCCGTTGGGTGATTTTGGGATTAGGGGCGTGTCCGAATTGTATTTTGGAGGTCTGTAGCTTATTTAGACTTGAAATGGCGAAAGTCAAATTTTTTGAGATCTTGACCGGTAGTGGACTTTTTGATATCGGGGTCGGATTTCGATTTCGGAAGTTGGAGTGGGTCCATAATGTTGAATATGACTTGTATAAAAATTTGAGGTCATTCGGACGTGGTTTGACAAGTTTCGACATCGGTTGTGAAAATTTGAAGTTTCAAGTTCTTTATGTTTGAATTGGAGGGCGATTCGTGATTTTAGCGTCATTTGATATGATTTGAGGGCTCGACTAAGTTTGTATGGTGTTTTAGGACTTGTTGGTATATTTGGTTGAGGCCCCGGGGGTCTCGGGTGGATTTCGAGTGGTTAACGGACTAGTTTTTGGACTTGAAAGATTGCAGAATCTTTGATGTTTTCAATTACTAGTTTTCTCTTATTCTATCGCGTAGGGGTAGACACGATACCGAAGCTTTGAATTATGCAGCCCCCTTTTTTTCTATGCAATCGCAAGAGCTCGTCCGTGATCGCGAAGTTTGCATGACCACTGATACACGAACGCATAGCCCACTCCGCGTTCACAGTGAAGAAAAGAGGAGACTGGGCAGCGAGAGGATTTACTCTATGCGGTCATGGGGAATGTTACGCGATCGCGTAGGTCAGCTTGGCAGTGGTACGCGTTAGAGAACAGGTATCCGCGTTTGCGTTGTGCATTTTTAAACGGTTGGAATATTTTTTACGCAATCGCATGAGATTTTCCGTGTTCGCGTAGTGTGAGCACCTAGGCAGAATATAACTTTTCAAAAACGAGGATTTGGCCATTTTTATCAAAACTTGAGTTTGGGAGCTCAAATTCGGAGGAGATTTTAAGGGATTTTCAGAGACATCGATTGGGTAATGATTCTACACTTGATTTTAGTTATATCCCACTAATCAATCATTAATTTTATCATCTAATTTCGGATTTGGGGTGAAAATTTAGAATAAATGGGGAGAAGTTCTTCAACTAAGATTTTGGATTTTGATTGGGATTTTGACATCGAATTTGGATAATTTTTGTACGAGTGCACTCGTGAGTGAATGAGTGTTTATATTTTGTGACTTTTACTTGATTCCGAGATGTGGGCCCGGGGAGGCATTTTGGGCGATTTTCCAAATTCTTGCCTTAGCTTTGATTTCATTAGCTAGATTAGTTTCTTGTTGTTATATTTATGTTATGTAATTGATTTTGGCTAGATTTGAGCAATTCAGAGTCGGATATTCGTGGGAAAGACATTGTGACTGATTGATTGAGCTTGGTTCGAAGTAAGTGGCTTGCCTAACCTTGTGTGGGGAACTCCCTTTAGGATTTGGTACTGTTTTGATATGTGGGCGTTGTGTACGTGAGGTGACGAGTGCGTAAACATGCTATTTGCTGTAAAACTCCATTTTCATTAAGTAATAACCTGTTTCACTTTAAATGAGCTACACTAGCATATGTTATTATCATGTTTAGTTTAGAACAGCACGTCTACGTGTCTTAATTGCTTATCTGAACTCTGTGTAGCATGCTTAGTGAATTCCCTGCTTCTTCCTTGACTTGTACCTAGTCTAAATTGTAGGATTTCGTGTTGTAGATGTTATTTCTATCGTTTGATCTGTGTATTTACTTTTGGGACTACGTAATGGTATTGCAGGAGATCCCCCCCCCCGTATTACATATTTACTTTGGAACTAAAGGACGATATTCCCGGAGATCCCCATGTACATTTTCATTTGGGACTACGAGACGGTATCTCAAGAGATCCCTTGTAGTTTTCTCTAGGTACTGAGTTGTTACCTTTCTATGACTTCATTGTTGTTAAATTTCTGTTTTCATTTTACTGCAATATTTCATTTTGTCTTGTTTTTATTATATATATACCAGTACGACCCTGACATGACCTCATCACTACTCGACCGAGGTTAGGCTTGGCACTTACTGGTACCATTGTGGTGTACTCATGTCCTTTTCTGTACATGCTTTTCATTTACAGATCCAGGTACCTCTTACCAGCCTCGTTCTTAGTAAGTCGCGATAGCTTGGGAGACTCCAAGGTATATCTGCCACGTCCACAGACCTCGGAGTCCCATTCTACTCTTTTCCCTGTTAAACACTTCCTGTATTTTTCTTTGTTAGACTCTAGAGTATAGAGATACTATTTTTCTTTCTGTAGTTTGTGACTCATGATGTTCCAAGTTTTGGAAAAACTATTCTAGTGTTCGATTATTGTACATGTCGAGCGACATTATTATTGGTTATTCAGTATCTAATGCAGTTAGCTTTTTACTTTGTTTACATTATTGATATTTTCTGCAATCTGTTAGGCTTACCTAGTCATAAAGACTAGGTGCCGTCACAATATGTCTTGGAGGGATGTTTTGGTCATGACAGTATTTCATTTGGACTGATCACTTCCAATTCAAACCTAATTAAGGAGTAGGAAATGACCTTGCAATTATAAAATACAATGCAAGTTGGGGTCGAATACACAGAGAGTTTAAATGGGTGTTAAGGTAAACGCTCATGAAAAAGAACTCAAAATAACAAAATTTATCACTCAAACAAAGATATATAATTGTGATCTAAATTAACTGCTAGAAGATGTGACTAACTAGTGATCAAATAAAGATTGATATATTTTTGATGTTTTTGTCAAATAGAGAAAAGTCTAGGGTTGTAGCCTTCACCTAGGTGTAAACCTAATGGGTAGAGTAAATCTATGTTTGCTTGGGAGAACAGGGTTTGTATGACTCTCAATGCTCAAGTACTCACTCAATACCTCTCGGTTGAAGAGTGATTATCCTCAAATTAGCTTTCTCAAGACCAAATGGGTAGCAATCTAAACAATTGAATATCAGTCCAAGTTGAATTATCCATATCTCTAGTTCAAATCCTTTAATCGACCTAATCAAAACTTTAACTAGTTTAATTTCTTGTTAGCCAAATTTTCCTATACTATGTTTCTCTTTCTCAAGTAAAAACTAAGTCAAATAGACATGAATCAATATTTGCAACCATTAATTAGAGATATAAAGCATAAACAAGGCTAAATAACATACACCCAATCAATAACAAACACTATTGTCACACCTCCTTTTTCCGCACCCGAGAGGCGCAAGGGAGTTTTTTCCAATTAAAGGACAATCGAAACGGGATTGGTTTATTTATTTCAGAGTCGCCACTTGGGAGATTTAAGGTGTCCCAAGTCACCAATTTTAATCCCGAATCGAGGAAAAGAATGACTCTATATTACAGTCTGCGTACCAGAAATCCGGATAAGGAATTCTGTTAGCCCGGGAGAAGGTGTTAGGCATTCCCGAGTTCCGTGGTTCTAGCACGGTCGCTCAATTGTTATATTCGGCTTGATTATCTGATTTTATACAAGCATGAACTTATGTGCCAATTTTATCTTTTAAACCGCTTTTATCATTCACTGTTATTTTTATAGGACTTGCAACGTCGTGAAAACATATCTCGAACCACGTTACATCAATGCACCCGTGATTATTGACATACCTTGACTCGGTTGAGATTTGGATTTGGGTCACATAAATGTGCACCCGAATTAAGAAAAATAAATTATTTAAGACGCGCCTAAAACAACTAACGTATGGTTGTTTTGGGGAAGGCCGTAAAATTTGCTAAACGGCATGTCCCGAATTCTAAGTGTTGTAATGTATATACAGTTAGAGGGCCCCGCAGCTGAGTCTATTTTATTTGACGAGGCTCGTCTCGTTCTACTTTTAAAAGGAATTCGCGACGTCATGGATATGCCTCTCGGATCACGTCACAATCAATGTACCCGTGATTAGAAATACATTTCGAATCCGTCGAGATTTGGATTTGGGTCACATAAATGTGCACCCGAGTTTAAGAAGGTAAGGTTTATTAAAGCGTATCCTAAAAAGACTAACGTGTTGTTATTTTAGGAGGGTTGTGAGATTTGCTAAGCAACCCGTCCTGGAAACTAAATGCTTCAATAATATACATTTAACGAGGGCCCCGCACCTGCGCGTTTTGTTTATTTTCATCGAGGCTCGTCTCGTCCTTATTTTAAAAGGATATCCTATAGCAACTACGTTTCTTGTGGTGTTTGTCTCTACTAATTGAAAGCAGTAAATAGCCCTAATCGATTACATGATTGCGAGCTTACTTATAACAGGATTTAAAATGCTTTTACAGAATAATAAAACGTGACTGCGATTATGGACAACTAGTCGAAAATTATGGGCCCAAACCTAGCTCATGCGAGATGGCCAGACTTGGGCCCCTGTTTTTCGATATGGGCCTAACTGATTTGTTTCGATTTGGGCTCGGCCTTCATGAGATTGAGGCCTAGAACTGATTCTTTGTTCTGTGAAATGAGTTTATCAATTTATATGGGACAATCTGGCAAAAGGAGAAAGAACTTTAACTAAAGTGGATAGTTTTCCTATTTGGCTTACATTAGAGAATATATTACACCCTCAGACTAAGTCTAAAAATACAACTTATTACACTGGGAATGTTTTTCACCTAACAGCACACATACATGACTAGCATTCATTAACCTACATTGATACACTAAGCATGTAGGCTACTTCTATTATCCAAACGAAAATGTAACTACTATATACTACATGACATTTAACACAACAGTCCACGTGTATATAAAAACAATCTGCAGGTCCTCTCTTTTGCATTCATGTTCAAACTCTCAGTTACATTAGTGGTATCGATTGTGTACCTGGTAAGGAGGACAAAGAAGAAAGGAATGATCAGCTAGGCAATATGCAGTGAATACAGCAGCGGCAGACACACAGCAACAACACAGCAATCAACCAACTAAACCAAGTGTTTTCCACAGTCCGCGAACAACCAACAATAGTTCCCAGAACAAAAGAAACCAGCAAATAGTCGAATGCCAAACCAGTAATTCCAGACGAAGAGTAATGAACACCAGAAGTAAAAGAAGTTCGATGCAGCAAATAACAACAGTTCAGCAACCAACAAACAGCTCAGTCAGTGCAGATGACAGAACTTGGCCAAGGCAGCTTGACCAATATGAATTCTTATTCAACTTTCAGATGGTGTTTGGTTATAATCTATTTGGAAACTAACTTATGTTTTTCAGCTTTCTTTAAACTCAGTAAACCTTCCTTCAGACTAAAAGTTTCAGCTTTTAAACTAAAAATTCCAGCCTTTTGTTTTCTCTTTTTCTGAAGACTAAAAATCCCCCTACTTAAGTTATCAAATGGCCTATTTATAGGCCAAATGAACCAGTACAGCTGAGCTGCCTGCCCTGCCAATTGGCAGAATGCCCATACCCTTTAAACCCATGCCTAAGCATCTTTGGTGCCAGCCCCTTTGTTCCCCACGCCTGGTCTTTGTTTAATCAAGAGTTATGGGCTCGTTTTATTTATTCATTTTAAACCCATACTCTTGTGTCTTGTCCCCCCATTGGCATTAGTTTAATCCTAATTTAGTACCCCATTTGTCAGCCCACTTAAACTAATTACTTCTGTTCTTTTTAACACCCCAGAATACCCCTGTCAACCTTGATTATTACTGCCCCTGCCTATTGTAGCATCAGGGCATTTTTTGAACTGATGAAAGTTCGAACTCAAGACTGCCTGGGCTGAACCTTTTCAGTCAGTTTTACAGTGCAAACAAACCATTTCAAACAATGCTGGGCATACAGTTAGTGGCAAAGCTCAATTAGTCATGCGATATTATTAGTTTGTTCGTTTCATTAGTTATAGAAAACTAATCGACGACATTTATCGAGTCGACTATACTAATTATAGCAGGTAATAATCAATCGCTCACATAAACAATACATTTAGGGACCTAAAGGGCATCAGACAATTTTTGTTCAATTACTGGGGCCTATATGAGTTAACTTATCTGACGATTAAACTAATCGACGATCATGTTTATCATAGAGTACATTCAGAATCATACACAGAACACAATCGACCAAATAAAAAGGTCTTTACAGAGATGAAAGAAATCCGAATGAAAAATAACAAAAATAAACAAACAAACACAACGAAACATGCTGACCACTTAATTAAAACTAACACAAAAGAAAGGAAAACTTACCGAAAATGTTTAAATCAAACAGACCCAAATCTGATTTAACCTCGAACTTTTGAGGCCGAACAAACTTTAATCAGGATGTTCTCACATGAGAACACCTTGATTAAGGTCTATTAGACCTCAAACCCATGTCCAAACCGGCCGGATTCCCCAGATGCATGTGTTCTAAAGTCTGGATTTCCAGATCTAATTTTTAGGGAGTTGTGGGTAGATTCGGACCAAACCAAGCTTAGCTTGGTCACGAGGAAGGTCAGGGGAGTGTCTGGTGTGAAGATGGGGTGGTTTGGCATAGGTCCAGGTTCGACTCAAATCTTCAAATGAAGATTCGAGTCGAAGGAAAGTGATTCGAGCCTAGGGGGTAACAGATCCATGTTCAGGAGAGTGAGGGGGGCTTAGGGTGTTCAGGAGGTGGCCCCCGGCGTTCATGCCGCCGGGTTTTGGTGGAAGGGAAGCTAGGGCGGCGTTAGGGTTTGGGGGTTTCAGGGTTCGGGGAAGGAGACGAGTGAGGGGTGGGGTTCGGATAGGGGGCGTGGGGTGAAGGGTTGAGTTTATATATGGGGAGTCTGATTGGATCTGAGCCGTTAGATCAGATGATCTCAACGGCTTGGATCTGAGGATGAGACACGAGGCGGGGTCGTTTGGTAGTTAAACGGGGTCGTTTGGTTTAAGTGAGGGGTCGGATCGGATTGGTTATTTGGGTCGGGTTTGAACATGGGTCGCTGAAAGAGGTCCTGAACCGTTGGATCGGCTGGGACAGACGGCTCAGATTGATTTGCCTGAAACGACGTCGTTTCAGGAGGTGCCTGGGCAGCCGGTTTTGGACTGGACCTGATCGAATTGATTTGGGCCCATTTTTTGGTTTATTTCCTTGGGCCCAACCGATTTTCTCCCCTCTCTTTTTTTTGTTGTTTTTTTTTTTTTTAGTTTCATTTTTCAACAAATAAAATAATAGACAATAAAATAATGAAATTAAAACAAAGCAACAATGGAACATTTTAACACAATTAACACCAAATATTCAAGTAAGTTAACTAAAAGCCTAGAACGAAGGACGCACACATATATATATTATTTTTTGAATTTTCTTTTACTGACACATATTTTTGTATTTTTGTTTGCAAAATGGACAGACTCACAAACGACTAACAACACATGTCATGGAAAGATCGAAAAATTGTATAGCGAAGCCTTTTGCCACTATTTTTATTTTCTTTTGGAGCGATTGTCCGTGAAGCAAAAATCACGTGCTTACAGCTGCCCCTCTTTGCACGAAGACACGAAGGGTTTTCGCGCAAAGATAAAGCGAGCGATTTTTGCCCGTCCGAATACTCCGTGTGAAGCATTTTTTGAAAAAGATTTGACCGAACCTTTGCTTCAGAGGTTTCCTACATATCCTGGGCTGAACAGGAATCAGGTCAATGTAGTTCGGGAAATTTTGGTAGCTGGGACTACCGTGTGACTGTAGTGCTTGTTGTTGTTGTTGTGCGCTGTTGTATGCTGATGTAGGATGCTACTGCTCAACCGATCTCCCTATTACATTGCTCAAAGGAAAACAAGAAGCTAAGCTAAACTGAGGATCCTGAAATCTCATCCATCTTCAACTTGTTCTTGTTGCCTTGCTTTCTTGTCGGCTACCACTTTCCTCCGATGCCTTTATCTTGTGACTTTGGGAGATGATGCTGGTCCTTTGCTGACGTTTGAATGCCAGTTTTCATCACTTTGCTTGATCCGCTGGGGACACGACTTTCTTCTTTAAATTTTCCAATGGTTTCTTCAGTGGTATGTTTCTTCATCAGCATCGTCATACTGGGCATGCTACAACGCTCCCAAACTGCTTCTTTTGAGATGCGTTCCTTTTTCCTTTTGAATTGCGCGCTTGCCTCTGCAGTTGTCTGCTTCTTGGTGCTGGGGATTTTATTGTTTCCTGCTTGGGGATCTCTGTTGTAACCTTCCGTCTTCAGGTGGGGCTACTGATTCCAAACTCTAGAGCTAAAATATATTCCCGCATTATACTGGTGGGCGACCTAGAACTTAAAAATGTTCCCGCATTATACTGGTGGGCGACCTAGAACTTAAATGTATTCCCGCATTATACTGGTGGGCGACCTAGAACTTAAAAGTATTCCCGCATTATACTGGTGGGCGACCTAGAACTTAAATGTATTCCCGCATTATACTGGTGGGCGACCTAGAACTTAAATGTATTCCCGCATTATACTGGTGGGCGACCTAGAACTTAAATGTATTCCCGCATTATACTGGTGGGCGACCTAGAACTTAAAAGTATTCCCGCATTATACTGGTGGGCGACCTAGAACTTAAATGTATTCCCGCATTATACTGGTGGGCGACCTAGAACTTAAAAGTATTCCCGCATTATACTGGTGGGCGACCTAGAACTTAAAAGTATTCCCGCATTATACTGGTGGGCGACCTAGAACTTAAAAGTATTCCCGCATTATACTGGTGGGCGACCTAGAACTTAAATGTATTCCCGCATTATACTGGTGGGCGACCTAGAACTTAAATGTATTCCCGCATTATACTGGTGGGCGACCTAGAACTTAAATGTATTCCCGCATTATACTGGTGGGCGACCTAGAACTTAAATGTATTCCCGCATTATACTGGTGGGCGACCTAGAACTTAAATGTATTCCCGCATTATACTGGTGGGCGACCTAGAACTTAAATGTATTCCCGCATTATACTGGTGGGCGACCTAGAACTTAAATGTATTCCCGCATTATACTGGTGGGCGACCTAGAACTTAAATGTATTCCCGCATTATACTGGTGGGCGACCTAGAACTTAAATGTATTCCCGCATTATACTGGTGGGCGACCTAGAACTTAAAAGTATTCCCGCATTATACTGGTGGGCGACCTAGAACTTAAATGTATTCCCGCATTATACTGGTGGGCGACCTAGAACTTAAATGTATTCCCGCATTATACTGGTGGGCGACCTAGAACTTAAATGTATTCCCGCATTTTACTGGTGGGCGACCTAGAACTTAAATGTATTCCCGCATTATACTGGTGGGCGACCTAGAACTTAAATGTATTCCCGCATTATACTGGTGGGCGACCTAGAACTTAAATGTATTCCCGCATTATACTGGTGGGCGACCTAGAACTTAAATGTATTCCCGCATTATACTGGTGGGCGACCTAGAACTTAAAAGTATTCCCGCATTATACTGGTGGGCGACCTAGAACTTAAATGTATTCCCGCATTATACTGGTGGGCGACCTAGAACTTAAAAGTATTCCCGCATTATACTGGTGGGCGACCTAGAACTTAAATGTATTCCCGCATTATACTGGTGGGCGACCTAGAACTTAAAAGTATTCCCGCATTATACTGGTGGGCGACCTAGAACTTAAAAGTATTCCCGCATTATACTGGTGGGCGACCTAGAACTTAAAAGTATTCCCGCATTATACTGGTGGGCGACCTAGAACTTAAATGTATTCCCGCATTATACTGGTGGGCGACCTAGAACTTAAATGTATTCCCGCATTATACTGGTGGGCGACCTAGAACTTAAAAGTATTCCCGCATTATACTGGTGGGCGACCTAGAACTTAAAAGTATTCCCGCATTATACTGGTGGGCGACCTAGAACTTAAATGTATTCCCGCATTATACTGGTGGGCGACCTAGAACTTAAATGTATTCCCGCATTATACTGGTGGGCGACCTAGAACTTAAAAGTATTCCCGCATTATACTGGTGGGCGACCTAGAACTTAAAAGTATTCCCGCATTATACTGGTGGGCGACCTAGAACTTAAATGTATTCCCGCATTATACTGGTGGGCGACCTAGAACTTAAATGTATTCCCGCATTATACTGGTGGGCGACCTAGAACTTAAAAGTATTGAAATTGTTTCCCCGTTCTTCCGAGAAAATTTTCGACAATCGGCAGAAAATTTTCTGCCCCGGTTTTTGGTGACTTCCATGGCATTGCATCTTGCTGCCCTCATCAATCCTCTGTTCCCCTGCAACAGACAAAAGGATTTAATTAGTTTTTATCGTGGTGGTAGAGGGTGCCTTTCTGGCGAGCAATTTTTCTCTCTTCCTCTTTTCTTGCTCTTTGTCCCCATAATTGGTTGGCGGGCAAAGTTGCCTGTTGGGGGTCTCTAGCCTGCTGGGGATTGGTTTTCAGTTTATCCCCTACTCTGCTTTCTCTTTAAACACATGATGTGGGAGTCTGCTTCTAACTCCTGAAACCACTCCCTTTTGGAGCATACTTCTTCCAACATTTCCGAGCACAATCCCTGCATTGCCTGGGGCCGGCCTTTAAGACTGTTTGTATTATCCTGCATTGGATGAATTCCCCTTCGGTTTCTGGTAGTAAGCTTTGAAAAATCCTTTAAAGACACATTTTAGGAAAAGAAATAAAGATATGGAAAGGAGAAAATCTTTCTGAACCAATATTTTGTGGGAGGAGACAATCAAAAGAACTTATCTGGAGGACACAACTGGTCCCCGTGATCATGGCGTGCACCATAGATTCCGACCCAGTCTATTTGTATCAATTGATTTGCCCGATGGTTTGACTTGCTGGGGATGATAAAGGAGTGTTCACTTCGTTTCTAATGTGGTAGCTTCGCTGATCTGTCTCGTCGCCTCATAGTGCCCTTCGAGGGGTTTTCACTAATGAGACTCTCTCTTTTCTCTCATCTCCCGGCGCCTTATGGTGCCTGTGAAGGTTTTCACCAATAAGACTCTCTCATTTTATATCCCTCATCTTACATCGCCTCTCGGTGCCTGCGAAGGTTTTCACCGATGAGACTCTCTCATTTTATTTCTTTCGAGGAATCGGGGTGTTGTAGATACGACCCTCTTTTCTGGAGATTCCTTTGACTATCAATTCGTTCCCAATCTTACGATCCTCTTCTTTGCTGGGGCTTGGTGTATTATTCTCGGTCTTATTCGCCTGACTCGACATCTCTTGAACATTGATCGGGAGGTCTTTTGGACGTTGATGTTGGTTTTGGTGTGGGGTTAAAGAAAGGCTATAAAATTGAAGATAATTTGATGGGTGATGTGCTACAACTTTTGGAATCAAACCTTTGTTGGAACTTAAAAACATAACCTCTGCCCCAGTTTTCTTGCTTGGGGAATTTATTATTTATACTTATGTTGCGCTATGTGCGTTACGCACGCTGTGCCTATTACGCACACTATGTACATTATGCATCGTATATCCACTATGATGCATACTATGACCGAGCCGTGAGGCGCCTACGTATCCTCTTTGAGGAATCAGGTCAAACGTAGTTCCCCCGGTTTTGTATTTCTTTATGATTTCATCTTCTTCTTTTTTTTTCTTTTTTTTTCTTCTTTTTTTTTTCTTTTTTTTTCTTTTTCATTTTCTTTCTCTCTTTTTTCATATCTTTCCCATTAGTGATTCCAAAAGAGGGACATGAAAGAATTACTCAGGCTCGAAGGGGGAAGCAAAGGTTAAAAGTGTTTGGATAGAAGAAAGAATTGCCTCCGTCATCTCATTATTCAACAAATGCCAAAGACAAACGAATAAACCAAAAATTGCCATAATAATAAAAAAATTACGCATAATATCTCTTGACTGCATCTGAATTGATAGCCATGTCGACACATCTACCTTCGACATCTGTCAAACACAAAGCACCGTTGGACAATACTCTGGTCACGATATAAGGCCCTTGCCAATTTGGGGCGAATTTGCCTTTTGCCTCGACCTGATGTGGGAGGATCTTCTTTAACACCTGCTGCCCTACCTCAAACTTCCTGGGGCGCACCTTCTTGTTATATGCTCTTGCCATTCTCTTCTGATACAGTTGACCATGGCACACTGCTGCCAATCTTTTCTCATCTATCAGGCTCAACTGTTCCAATCGAGCTTTTACCCATTCATCATCATCAATCCCGGCTTCAGCGACAATTCGGAGGGATGGAATTTCGACCTCCGTTGGTATCACGGCCTCAGTTCCATACACCAACAAATAAGGAGTTGTGCCTATGGAGGTCCGGACGGTAGTGCGGTACCCCAACAAAGCAAAGGGTAATTTCTCGTGCCATTGTCTGGACCCTTCCACCATTTTTCGTAGTATCTTCTTGATATTCTTATTGGCTGCTTCGACTGCTCCATTCGCCTTGGGGCGATATGGGGTGGAATTGCGGTGTGTAATCTTGAATTGTTGGCATACCTCTTTCATCAGGCTGCTATTAAGATTTGCACCGTTATCCGTGATGATCACTTTTGGGATCCCAAATCTGCAGATGATATGGGAGTGAACAAAGTCCACCACTGCCTTCTTGGTTACCGATTTGAAGGTTTTAGCCTCAACCCATTTGGTGAAGTAATCAATGGTCACTAGAATGAACCTGTGACCGTTGGACGCTGCTGGCTCGATGGGCCCAATGACATCCATGCCCCATGCCACAAACGGCCAAGGTGCTGACATCGTATGTAACTCTGTTGGCGGAGAATGAATCAAATCTCCATGTATCTGGCACTGATGGCATTTCCTCACAAAAGTGATACAGTCGCGTTCCATGGTGAGCCAATAACACCCTGTTCGAAGGATCTTTCTTGCCAATACATATCCGCTCATGTGTGGTCCGCAAACTCCCGCATGTACCTCTTCCATGACCGTCATTGCTTGACTGGCATCTATGCATCTCAACAATCCCAAATCCGGGGTTCTTTTGTACAATACTCCTCCACTGAGGAAGAAACCATTCGACAAACGCCGAAGGGCTCTTTTTTGGTCTCCAGAGGCATGTTCTGGATATATCCCCATTCTGAGGTATTCCTTGATATCATGAAACCAGGGTTCGCCATCTGCTTCTTCTTCTATGGCATTGCAGTAGGCGTGCTGATCACGGACCTGGATGTGTAGAGGATCAACATACATTTTGTCAGGGTGGTGCAGCATTGATGCTAAGGTGGCCAAGGCATCCGCAACCTCATTGTGAACTCTCGGGATGTGTTTGAACTTCACCGATCGAAATTGCTTGCTCAGATCATGCAAGCATTGTCGGTATGGTATGAGCTTTAGATCTCGTGTTTCCCATTCACCCTGAATTTGATGTACCAAGAGGTCCGAGTCTCCCAAGACCAAGACGTCTTGGACATCCATGTCAGCAGCCAAGCGCAGACCCAGAATGCAAGCCTCATATTCGGCCATATTGTTGGTGCAATAGAAGCGTAGTTGAGCCGTGACAGGATAATGCCGTCCTGTTTCAGAAATGAGTACTGCTCCTATTCCAACCCCTTTTGCGTTTGCAGCTCCATCGAAGAAAAGCTTCCAACCCGGTTCCTCAGGTAATTCCAACTCATTTGTATGCATTACCTCTTCGTCAGGAAAATACGTTCTTAAGGGCTCGTATTTTTCATCAACGGGATTCTCTGCCAAATGGTCTGCCAGCGCCTGGGCTTTCATGGCCGTCCTCGTCACGTAGATGATATCAAACTCTGTGAGCAGAATTTGCCATTTTGCCAACCTTCCCGTGGGCATAGGTTTCTGAAAGATATACTTCAATGGGTCCAAGCGGGATATGAGATAAGTAGTATATGAAGACAGGTAGTGCTTCAACTTCTGAGCTACCCAAGTTAGGGCGCAGCACGTTTTCTCGAGTTGAGTGTACTTGACCTCATGCACTGTGAATTTCTTGCTAAGATAGTAGATGGCTTGCTCCTTCCTCCCTGAGTCGTCATGTTGCCCCAGTACACAACCAAATGAATTTTCCAAGACCGTCAGGTAAAGGATTAGGGGTTTCCCGGGCTTAGGTGGGACCAATATGGGTGGATTAGACAGATACCCTTTGATTTGGTCGAAAGCTTCCTGACACTCTGCTGTCCAACCTACCGCAGCATCCTTTCTCAGCAACCGAAATATGGGCTCACAAGTTGCTGTGAGTTGAGCGATGAACCTGCTGATGTAATTGAGTCTACCCAGCAGACTCATTACCTCTGTTTTGTTCCTTGGTGGTGGCAAATCTCGGATGGATTCAATTTTGGATGGGTCTAACTCAATCCCCCGTCGACTGACGATGAATCCTAGCAACTTTCCTGATGGAACCCCGAATGCGCATTTGGCCGGGTTAAGCTTGATATCATACCTCCGGAGTCTTTGGAAAAATCTCCTTAGGTCTGCTACATGGTCCTCCTGACGCCAAGATTTGATGATCACATCATCGACGTACACCTCTATTTCTTTGTGTATCATGTCATGAAAACACAACAGTCATTGCTCGCATGTACGTTGCCCCGGCGTTCTTTAACCCGAATGGCATTACCCGATAGCAGTAGGTTCCCCATGGCGTAATAAACGCTGTCTTCTCAGCATCCTCTTCGTCCATTAGGATCTGATGATAACCTGCATAGCAATCCACAAAGGATCCAATCTCGCGCCCTGCGCAATTGTCGATTAAGATATGAATGTTGGGTAGCGGAAAATTGTCCTTGGGACTTGCTTTGTTGAGGTTGCGGTAATCCACGCACACCCTGATTTTTCCATCCTTTTTTGGGACTGGTACCACATTGGCCAACCATTCGGGATATCGAGTGACCCGAATGACCTTCGATTGCAACTGCTTGATCACTTCTTCTTTGATTTTTACACTCATTTCTGTTTTAAATTTCCTTAGTTTTTGCTTGACCGGAGGGTATGCCGGGTCAGTGGGTAGTTTGTGAACCACTAAATTGGTGCTCAATCCAGGCATATCATCATAGGACCATGCAAAAACATCTTTGAATTCCCTGAGAGTTTCGATCAATTCTGCTTTGACATTCGGCTCAATGTGGATGCTAATTTTGGTCTCTTGGATGTTATCAGCGTCTCCTAGGTTTACAGCCTCAGTGTCATTTAGGTTAGGCTTGGGTTTCTCTTCAAATTGGCACAGTTCTCGGTTTATTTCTTCGAAGGCTTCCCCTTCATCACATTCGGATTCATTATCACAAACGACCTCTTGCATCATTGAGTCAGATTCAGATTGATTTATTAGACTAGGTCGAAGATCCGCTGTGCATGCCATGTCATTAGGACCAGTAAAAAGAGAACTGTTCAGAAAGAAAAAGAACAAAACAAGAAATTAAAATGGGACAAAAGAAAAGAACTTTATTAAATTTGCAGGATAAAAAAGGGTTCACACTTTTACACAACGAAAGTAAAATTGGGATTACACCCTTGAATAATCCGATCAAACAAACAAACAAACAAAACATTAATCAAAGCCTACTACCAAGACTCCCCTCGGACAGGAAGAGGAGTAACCGTCCAATTGTTGGTCTTGGCCTTAGGCCCCACGAATTGTATCTCTGCTCTGCTGGAACCCTCTCCAGCTTCCACCATACTGACATCCGCAAATAGCCTTTCAAAACTCTGATTGAGGTCTTCATTTATACCGATCAAAGGTCCTCGAATCTTTGGGATCGCTGACCCCTTGGCACTTGCTTTAACAAAAGACCTTGAGAGGCGTGGCACTGGTTTAGGCAGAAACCAGACCCTCTTCTTCATTCTTCGCGCCTCCTTCCTGTCTGCTGCGGTTGGTTTGAACCCCAACCCGAAGGTTTCCAGATTCTTAGGAAGGGAAACAGGTTGGACTATCCCTTGAAGTTCAACTCCCAGGCCTTTTCCCGGCACAAATCCGTTACCCAGCATCTCCGATACCATCATGACTGTTGCGGCAGCTACCCTAGGGTGCGGGATGATTTCTCCTTCAGAGATTTTGTTGGCCGACCCTGTATCGAGAATCTGGTAGACCCAAGGACCCTTGTCATCAGTGGTCTCTATGAAAGGCACAATGGTTCCGCCCATGGTGCATGTCGTATCCTCGCCGTGCAACACGACCTCTTGTCTTTCCCACTCGAACTTCACTGTCTGATGTAGGGTGGAAGGCACCGCTTTAGCTGCGTGAATCCAGGGTCGTCCTAACAGCAAGTTGTAAGATACCGTGGCGTCCAATACCTGGAATTCCATGGTAAACAGGACCGGGCCAATGGTTAGTTCAAGTACAACATCCCCCACAGTGGCTGTTCCGTTTCCGTCAAACCCCCGGACACAGATGCTATTCTCCCGGATTCTTCCACGGTCAATCTTTAACTGGTCCAGGGTGGATAATGGACAAATATTGGCGCTTGAGCCGTTATCCACCAATACTCGGGTTACCACCGAGTCTTCACATTTGACAGCTAGGTATAGAGCTTTGTTATGCTCCGTACCTTCCACCGGCAGGTCATCATCTGAGAATGTCACTCTGTTCACCTCGAAAATCTTGCTAGCAATGGTTTCCAGGTGGTTTACAGAAATCTCACTGGGTACATGGGCCTTGTTCAATATCTTTAACAGGGCCCGGCGATGTTCCTCGGAATGGAGGAGTAAGGACAATAGTGAGATCTGGGCAGGTGTTTTTCTCAGCTGCTCAACCACAGAATAGTCTTGCACTTTCATCTTCCTCAGGAAGTCTTCAGCCTCTTCTTCTGACACTGGCTTCTTGGTTGCCACTGGGTTGGTTTTTCTTAACTCCACCGGAGCAAAACATCGACCTGATCGAGTCAGCCCTTGCGCTTCACAACTGACTTCTTCCACCTGTTTTCCTTGGTACGTCACCACTGCTTTTTCATATTTCCAGGGCACAGCCCTGCTGTCAAGCATAGGCAGTTGGACCACCGGCTTTATGGTCACCCGTTCTCTACATACCCCTTTCAACATGACTGCCGGTGTGGGCAGGATCCCTGGTATTACCAATTTGCTTGGCTCGGGTTTGCTTGTTATGACGGACGGGTTCTTCCCCCATATTACTACCGGCTTGACGCCTTCTCCCTGCGACTGTACCTTTGTTCCTCCACCGGTTAAGACTTCTTTTGGGGCAGCTTGGATCATCATCACTGTTTGTGAGGGTTTTCTTAATTCTCCTCCCTCACACACCAACTCAATCATGTGAGTTTCGTGGTGCGTTGGCAGTGGGTTTTGGTTGATGTTAGGAGCCTCCGGTGTCTGGACCTCGATCTTATTGGTGTCAATAAGATCCTGTATGGCATGCCTTAACTTCCAACACTTCTCGGTATCGTGCCCGAGCATCCCTGAACAGTATTCACAACTGATTGAACGATCCAAATTCTGAGGCGGGGGATTTGGTTCCCGAGTATGGACGGGACTAACCAAACCCAATTGCCGCAGCTTGTGGAACACAGCGGTGTAGGTTTCTCCCAGTTCGGTGAAGGTTCTTTGCTTCCGCAACCTGTCATTTCTGGCATCTGGATTTCCCCGGAAACCTGCCCCTGAAGGATTTCTATATGCCCTTGGTGGAGGGTAAGTGTTTTGTGGTGGTGCATATATGTTCTGGGGAGCCGGTGCGCGCCATTGTGGGCGAACCGGAGGCTGAGTGTATACCTGGGCTTGGTGTACGGAACAATGTGGTTCTCGAGGTGGATAGAAATTTTGTGGTGGGTTGTATGGGTAGTTTGACCTGTGAGGCCTGGGTTGGTTGTAGTGCGGCCTGCCAGCCCTGGACCAACTGCCTGCCTCGATCGTGGCAACCTCTTCTTTCTTTCTTCTTAGCGCACCTCCCGTGCCGCTTTGAATAGCCTGGGTTGTGGCCTTAAGTGCCGAATAGTTTAAGATCTTGTCCGACCTCAAACCTTCTTCTATCATGACCCCTATTTTGACCACCTCGTTGAAAGATTTTCCAACCGTTGTCACCAAGTGACCAAAGTAGGTTGGATCCAATGTCTGCAAAAAGTAGTCTACCATCTCTCCCTCTCTCATGGGAGGATCGACCCTAGCTGCTTGTTCTCTCCAGCGGAACCCGAACTCGCGAAAACTTTCCCCGGGTTTCTTCCCAGTTCTCAATAACGTGAGACGGTCAGGGACTATCTCCAGATTGTATTGGAAATGACCTGCAAAAGCCTGCGCCAGGTCATCCCACGTGTACCACCTGCTGAAATCCTGCCTGGTATACCATTCCAGTGCAGATCCGCTCAGACTTTGGCCGAAATAAGCTATCAAAAGCTCATCCTTGCCTCCTGCCCCTCTCATTTTGCTACAGAATCCCCGCAAATGTGCCATGGGATCACCGTGCCCTTCATATAAATCAAACTTGGGCATCTTGAACCCAGCCGGGAGTTGGACATCTGGGAAAGGGCACAGATCTTTGTATGCCACGCTGACTTGATTGCCCAGCCCGTGTAAGTTCCTGAAGGATTGCTCCAGGCTTTTGAACTTTCTCAACACTTCATCCTGTTCAGGGGCCTTAATCGGCTTCTCAACCTCTGCCGGTACTTCCAAATGGGGATTGTAAGCCTGTGGTTCCGGTGCGTGGAATGTAGGCTCAGGGGGATAGTATTGTGTATCGTGAGCCTGAAACAATGGCTCACTGGTCGTTCGCTGCAAAGGGGCTGATGCAGGTCCCACAAAAATGGGAATATTGGGTGTTGGGAGAGGTTGATGGGGTGGTGGAGCTTGGGAATCATGAGGGCTTCTTTCTTGATGATAGAGGGGATTTGGGCGGCTTGTGGAAGGGCCAGAGTGAGGGTACTCCGGCACGTGTCCCAGTGTTTCAGGACTCTTTTGTGTTTTGGCTAGGGCTAGCTGCATTGCATGCATCTCTAGTCCCATCCTTTCAATCTTTTCCATTGCCTCTTTTAGCAACTGGCTCATCGGCCTTTCTTCCTCATTACTATTCTCTGAAGTAGTCATGCTTGTTGCTACCGGTCCTTTGGATCTGGTTTGGTATGAATGTGTTGCCAGAATTCTTTAACAACTAACTGTCTGATATCAGACAACAACAAACTTTGTTAGTGTTAGAGCTTAACAGATTTGATCATAACACATAGAGGATGCAATGCACCTAGGCAGTTAATCGTTTCTACATGCTTTGCCTCAAACAACATACGTCATCCCGGTTTGCTCATTCATCCCTTTTTAAAGTACTTTGGGAAACCCTGTGTTTTATTTTGTATTTTTATTTTTATTTATTAAAAGCGGTCGAATCTTATGGGGATTGCCTACGTATCACGTCCCCGCGTGAATCAGACCAGGCGTAGTTCTGCCTTAAAGTAAAGAAACACACAATTCTTGTGAAATCATTAAATTCATTCTCAAAATTTTGCTATTACAAATTACATCAAGCAAGGAATAGCAATAGTACAGACTCCACAGTTCTTAACCCGTTTTGACTAAAAGAAAGGAAAATAACATATGGAAAAACGACAAAGCCAAATAAACAGGACTCAACCAAAGATTAATTTTCCAACTTAGGGACCCGCGAGGCATCATTCGGCCTTTCCGCGGCCCTTGGTGTGAGGTCCCTCTGCAGGTTTTTCAACTCATTCATGATTCGGTGGACGCAACCCATGATGGAAACAAGGAGGGTCTTTCGAGGCTTTTGCTCGCATGCCAGGCATCTCATGTAGATGTAATGCCCAATCTCGTCGATCTTTCCCCGGATGTTGTCCCTTTCTGTGAACAAATGCCTTATCTGTTGGTTCTTCAATCCCAGTGTTTGCGCATTGTTGGCAAGCTGATCCTGGAACATCTCCATTTGCCTTTCCATTCTGGTCATTGCATCGCAACATTGCCTTCTGTCGGCTTGGGCATCTCGTGTTCGCTTGAGGATCCTTTCTCGAAGAGAGGCATTCGTTTCCCTTAATGTCCCGACGCTCAGTTCATACTCCCTTATGACTCGTTGCAGGTGCTGCCTCCGAGCCATCGCACCTTTTGCCCACTTGGTTTGCAATTTTGCCGTGCTGGCCCTGGCTTTTTCCAAATCTTCCTGGCATTCCGCAACCTGATCTTTTAACCCTGCTATCAATCTTTTATCTGCCCGGCTTCTTAGCTGGCTATTAGCCTCTTTTTTCATTCTCCGGATCTGAGCTTTGAGGATCTCGCCTTCTCTGATTAACTTGTTCTTTTCTCCCTTGTGGGCAGCAGACTGTAATTGGCACTCAAACTTCATATCCTGAACTTGTTGCTTCAGTTTGCCTGCTTTGACAAGATATTCCTGCTCTTTGGCCAACCAGCCCCACTGTTCTTGTGAAGATTTGGCAAATTCTTGCAGGTGAGGTCTTTTGGTCGGTCTTCCAGATGATGTCTCCCCTTTGTACCAGGCCTGATACCCGGGCGAAACTTCCCCTTTTGCCCGATTCATTACACAAGTATTTGCTTCTAAGTATTGACATTGGCTCCAAATTTGACGAACCCTTGCTTCAGGAAACTGGCCGTCGGGACTGATCTCGATTACCTGGATGCTCAGATCCTCATCTTTCGGCACTATCTGATACCTCCCAAGTTGCCTTAAAACCCGATGCGGTGCGTATGGTTGAATGCTCTTAAGTCCCATTAAGAGAAAATGGGGCCTAGCTGCTGGCATGTATATGACTTCGTCGATCGATAACCATCCTAGCGCCCATTGTATTTGACTGGCGTTGAGGGTATGGAAATATGAGGTCCATGCTGTGACTCCTTCTGGTAGGTAGGTTTCATTAACTCTGGTATAGAACTCCTCTATGCAGGTCTTTCCTGCGGATCCATGGCTCAGAAACTGGGCTCGGTGACATAGGTGTTCGGTCATCCACATTTGCAACAACAAATTGCAACCCTCGAAAAAGCTTCCTCCGGCTTTGCAAGAAGTGAGTGCCCGGAATATATCAGATACTATCATGGGCGCCAACGTACTATCACTCTGTGTGAGCAACGTACTGACGACCCCTGCTATCTTTATGTCAATATTCCCGTCTTTTCTTGGGAATACTAGTAGTCCTAAGAAAGTTATTATGAAAGCAATCCGTCTATGTTCTTCCCACTTTTGGCGATTACCTTTGCTGCACAACTGGTTTTCTGGCTTGTCGAATCCTCCTATGTGACCATATCTTTGATATATGAAACTCATGCTGCAAAAACCTTTTGCCAAGTCAGGGTTATGAATTGTTCTGACTATCTTTAAGGAGTCCAGGAACCGGTGTATTGCTACAGCTCTTGGAGCAATCAGATATTTGTGCCTCAAAGGAGTCTCAGCGCTGCCGATATACCCTGCTATTTCTTCTAAAGTTGGGGTAAGTTCAAAATCTGAGAAACGGAAGACATTGTGCGCAGGATCCCAGTGGGGGACTAGTGCCCTTATGATATCTCCTCGTGGCCTGATATCCAACAAACTCGTGAGGCCTTTCAGATACTTCTTGATTTCGTCATGCCCTTCTTTGCCCAAATCATTCCACCAGAGCCGCAATTGGAGGGGAATTTTATTCATGATTGAAAAGGGTTCATTCGGAATCGTGCTCATTCTGCACATTTATTAATAAGATTTTAACAACGACACTTATCCTGATAAAACAAAAATATATGCGATTTTTTGTGAATTTTCGTATATATATATAAAAACTTTCTAAAGAAGTCAATAACGGAAAATATTTTAGATTTTTGTTTCGAAAACTGGGAGCCTGAAAGGACTTTTCTAGACCTTTAGCAAGACAAATACTTTTGCCACAAATAAAGATATATATACATTTTGAAGTAAAGCAAAACTTTTGAACTTTTCATATATATATATATATATACATATATTTGCAACAAATAATAAAAGTAAAGACAACACAAGACTCTTTTTATTATTATTTTCATAAAATAACCATTTTAAAAATAAGATCTCCTTTTTTTTTTTAATTTTTATGACAAGACAAACTCTATATTTCTATTGATATTTTATTTTTTTTGAAAAACAGAACAACGACTTTTTTTCAAAATTTTGGCAGAGTTTTGACAGTATTTGTTTTTTCTTTTTTTTTTTCAACAATAAACAATCAATTCCTAACCGTTATTTCCTCTTTTTTTCACAATATTCCAAACACCGGTCAGCATGCGGGCATGAGACAAATAAATGTACGGAAAACAATAGGATGCATCAGAATGGTCTTTTCATATCAGGTTGCTAGTCCTAGACGGACCCAACCCCTGTGTTGAGTCCCCTAAGTCATATGCAACATGATGCAAATAAGCGTTCCTACTAGGGATCCGGCATGAAGTCACGTTATTCTATGTTCAAAACCTGGGTCGGTGTTCTAGACAGTGTACCCGAGCGGACAACTCGAGCTGAGGAAGGAGCTCCTTTCCGGGAACCAAAAGGCCAGCCGGCTTAGAAACTTTCCGAGCCTCTTTTTATTTAGGGTATGACACTAACAGAATAGGGAGTCTCAACCAGTGAGCACATCCCCGGAGGTAAGAAGAGAAAGGTTTCGGCACAGTTTATATACAGTTCAAATAATATCAAAGCGGTAAAAGCAGCATTTAGCACATTAGGCTCAGAACATGTAATAATCAGATAATAAATAAAGCCAAATAATAACAATTATTCTAAGCTCGAATTCTTAACCCTGAACCAGTGGTTCTGGGTATAAAGTCCCCAGCAGAGTCGTCAGAGCTGTCACACCTCCTTTTTCCGCACCCGAGAGGCGCAAGGGAGTTTTTTCCAATTAAAGGACAATCGAAACGGGATTGGTTTATTTATTTCAGAGTCGCCACTTGGGAGATTTAAGGTGTCCCAAGTCACCAATTTTAATCCCGAATCGAGGAAAAGAATGACTCTATATTACAGTCTGCGTACCAGAAATCCGGATAAGGAATTCTGTTAGCCCGGGAGAAGGTGTTAGGCATTCCCGAGTTCCGTGGTTCTAGCACGGTCGCTCAATTGTTATATTCGGCTTGATTATCTGATTTTATACAAGCATGAACTTATGTGCCAATTTTATCTTTTAAACCGCTTTTATCATTCACTGTTATTTTTATAGGACTTGCAACGTCGTGAAAACATATCTCGAACCACGTTACATCAATGCACCCGTGATTATTGACATACCTTGACTCGGTTGAGATTTGGATTTGGGTCACATAAATGTGCACCCGAATTAAGAAAAATAAATTATTTAAGACGCGCCTAAAACAACTAACGTATGGTTGTTTTGGGGAAGGCCGTAAAATTTGCTAAACGGCATGTCCCGAATTCTAAGTGTTGTAATGTATATACAGTTAGAGGGCCCCGCAGCTGAGTCTATTTTATTTGACGAGGCTCGTCTCGTTCTACTTTTAAAAGGAATTCGCGACGTCATGGATATGCCTCTCGGATCACGTCACAATCAATGTACCCGTGATTAGAAATACATTTCGAATCCGTCGAGATTTGGATTTGGGTCACATAAATGTGCACCCGAGTTTAAGAAGGTAAGGTTTATTAAAGCGTATCCTAAAAAGACTAACGTGTTGTTATTTTAGGAGGGTTGTGAGATTTGCTAAGCAACCCGTCCTGGAAACTAAATGCTTCAATAATATACATTTAACGAGGGCCCCGCACCTGCGCGTTTTGTTTATTTTCATCGAGGCTCGTCTCGTCCTTATTTTAAAAGGATATCCTATAGCAACTACGTTTCTTGTGGTGTTTGTCTCTACTAATTGAAAGCAGTAAATAGCCCTAATCGATTACATGATTGCGAGCTTACTTATAACAGGATTTAAAATGCTTTTACAGAATAATAAAACGTGACTGCGATTATGGACAACTAGTCGAAAATTATGGGCCCAAACCTAGCTCATGCGAGATGGCCAGACTTGGGCCCCTGTTTTTCGATATGGGCCTAACTGATTTGTTTCGATTTGGGCTCGGCCTTCATGAGATTGAGGCCTAGAACTGATTCTTTGTTCTGTGAAATGAGTTTATCAATTTATATGGGACAATCTGGCAAAAGGAGAAAGAACTTTAACTAAAGTGGATAGTTTTCCTATTTGGCTTACATTAGAGAATATATTACACCCTCAGACTAAGTCTAAAAATACAACTTATTACACTGGGAATGTTTTTCACCTAACAGCACACATACATGACTAGCATTCATTAACCTACATTGATACACTAAGCATGTAGGCTACTTCTATTATCCAAACGAAAATGTAACTACTATATACTACATGACATTTAACACAACAGTCCACGTGTATATAAAAACAATCTGCAGGTCCTCTCTTTTGCATTCATGTTCAAACTCTCAGTTACATTAGTGGTATCGATTGTGTACCTGGTAAGGAGGACAAAGAAGAAAGGAATGATCAGCTAGGCAATATGCAGTGAATACAGCAGCGGCAGACACACAGCAACAACACAGCAATCAACCAACTAAACCAAGTGTTTTCCACAGTCCGCGAACAACCAACAATAGTTCCCAGAACAAAAGAAACCAGCAAATAGTCGAATGCCAAACCAGTAATTCCAGACGAAGAGTAATGAACACCAGAAGTAAAAGAAGTTCGATGCAGCAAATAACAACAGTTCAGCAACCAACAAACAGCTCAGTCAGTGCAGATGACAGAACTTGGCCAAGGCAGCTTGACCAATATGAATTCTTATTCAACTTTCAGATGGTGTTTGGTTATAATCTATTTGGAAACTAACTTATGTTTTTCAGCTTTCTTTAAACTCAGTAAACCTTCCTTCAGACTAAAAGTTTCAGCTTTTAAACTAAAAATTCCAGCCTTTTGTTTTCTCTTTTTCTGAAGACTAAAAATCCCCCTACTTAAGTTATCAAATGGCCTATTTATAGGCCAAATGAACCAGTACAGCTGAGCTTCCTGCCCTGCCAATTGGCAGAATGCCCATACCCTTTAAACCCATGCCTAAGCATCTTTGGTGCCAGCCCCTTTGTTCCCCACGCCTGGTCTTTGTTTAATCAAGAGTTATGGGCTCGTTTTATTTATTCATTTTAAACCCATACTCTTGTGTCTTGTCCCCCCATTGGCATTAGTTTAATCCTAATTTAGTACCCCATTTGTCAGCCCACTTAAACTAATTACTTCTGTTCTTTTTAACACCCCAGAATACCCCTGTCAACCTTGATTATTACTGCCCCTGCCTATTGTAGCATCAGGGCATTTTTTGAACTGATGAAAGTTCGAACTCAAGACTGCCTGGGCTGAACCTTTTCAGTCAGTTTTACAGTGCAAACAAACCATTTCAAACAATGCTGGGCATACAGTTAGTGGCAAAGCTCAATTAGTCATGCGATATTATTAGTTTGTTCGTTTCATTAGTTATAGAAAACTAATCGACGACATTTATCGAGTCGACTATACTAATTATAGCAGGTAATAATCAATCGCTCACATAAACAATACATTTAGGGACCTAAAGGGCATCAGACAATTTTTGTTCAATTACTGGGGCCTATATGAGTTAACTTATCTGACGATTAAACTAATCGACGATCATGTTTATCATAGAGTACATTCAGAATCATACACAGAACACAATCGACCAAATAAAAAGGTCTTTACAGAGATGAAAGAAATCCGAATGAAAAATAACAAAAATAAACAAACAAACACAACGAAACATGCTGACCACTTAATTAAAACTAACACAAAAGAAAGGAAAACTTACCGAAAATGTTTAAATCAAACAGACCCAAATCTGATTTAACCTCGAACTTTTGAGGCCGAACAAACTTTAATCAGGATGTTCTCACATGAGAACACCTTGATTAAGGTCTATTAGACCTCAAACCCATGTCCAAACCGGCCGGATTCCCCAGATGCATGTGTTCTAAAGTCTGGATTTCCAGATCTGATTTTTAGGGAGTTGTGGGTAGATTCGGACCAAACCAAGCTTAGCTTGGTCACGAGGAAGGTCAGGGGAGTGTCTGGTGTGAAGATGGGGTGGTTTGGCATAGGTCCAGGTTCGACTCAAATCTTCAAATGAAGATTCGAGTCGAAGGAAAGTGATTCGAGCCTAGGGGTAACAGATCCATGTTCAGGAGAGTGAGGGGGGCTTAGGGTGTTCAGGAGGTGGCCCCCGGCGTTCATGCCGCCGGGTTTTGGTGGAAGGGAAGCTAGGGCGGCGTTAGGGTTTGGGGGTTTCAGGGTTCGGGGAAGGAGACGAGTGAGGGGTGGGGTTCGGATAGGGGGCGTGGGGTGAAGGGTTGAGTTTATATATGGGGAGTCTGATTGGATCTGAGCCGTTAGATCAGATGATCTCAACGGCTTGGATCTGAGGATGAGACACGAGGCGGGGTCGTTTGGTAGTTAAACGGGGTCGTTTGGTTTAAGTGAGGGGTCGGATCGGATTGGTTATTTGGGTCGGGTTTGAACATGGGTCGCTGAAAGAGGTCCTGAACCGTTGGATCGGCTGGGACAGACGGCTCAGATTGATTTGCCTGAAACGACGTCGTTTCAGGAGGTGCCTGGGCAGCCGGTTTTGGACTGGACCTGATCGAATTGATTTGGGCCCATTTTTTGGTTTATTTCCTTGGGCCCAACCGATTTTCTCCCCTCTCTTTTTTTTGTTGTTTTTTTTTTTTTTTTTAGTTTCATTTTTCAACAAATAAAATAATAGACAATAAAATAATGAAATTAAAACTAAGCAACAATGGAACATTTTAACACAATTAACACCAAATATTCAAGTAAGTTAACTAAAAGCCTAGAACGAAGGACGCACACATATATATATTATTTTTTGAATTTTCTTTTACTGACACATATTTTTGTATTTTTGTTTGCAAAATGGACAGACTCACAAACGACTAACAACACATGTCATGGAAAGATCGAAAAATTGTATAGCGAAGCCTTTTGCCACTATTTTTATTTTCTTTTGGAGCGATTGTCCGTGAAGCAAAAATCACGTGCTTACAACTATTATTAAACACTCATAAGTTTTACACAGTAGAGTTGGACCACAACCCTAAATAAAATCTAGCTACTCATAATCATTTACATGAAAAAATGTAAAAAAAAAAGAAGTAATTGAAGACATAAAACTAGAATTAAAGAGTAAAATTAATGGGTCTTCTCTAATTGTTGCTACAAATTGCCCAAAAATGGCTAAGTATAACCGCTAGCAGCTGCTACAGTACAAAAGTTTCCCTAAAAAGTGTTCCTCGTTTATTTATAGTCCTATGAAATTCATTGACAAAAATACCCTTCGGAGGGTTTTGCTGCTGCAAAATTACGTCTACAGTCCGTATTCTGGGATTTTTCCCTTGCAGGTGTTTTCATATGAAGAGATTCTGCAAGCGCACATAAGCTTCTCCAGTTGCACTTCAGCTTCTGTGGTCGCACAATTTTGCTGCGGACCGCACTTTTGAGGAGGCTTCAGACTTGTTCAATTGCAATCTTTTTGATCTTTTAGTCTTCATCAGTGCGTTCCTCAAGTACGCCCGCACTTTTTGGCATGCATACCTCACCTCTTGCTTGATACCCTTGAAGCTTCAGTTACTCTTTTGTGGCCACATATAATCTTCAATGGGAAATATTTGTTTTTGCCTGTACTTCTCCTCTTGATTATTGAGCTGGAATTTCTCCTCTTTGAGTTAGATTTCTTGTTGAGCTCACATTTTACAACACAACTTCAATTCATGCATTTTCATTAGATTCGGGAACAAAGATCATTGCTTTCGAACTAAAAACTAAAGCCAGAAGGTACTAGTAAGTGGTAAAAATACACTTATCAACTCCCCCAAACTTATGTCTTTGCTTGTCCTCAAAAAAATAGTTTATTCCCTTCCTTTCCTCATTGAAAGTTCATTTTAAAGAGTCACCTATAAGTCATTTATAATACTTGGGACCAACAATTACCCAAAATACTCATACATTCTAAACAAGGTGTCAAATTTTTCAAAAAGGTGCAACTTGCATGTAACTCTAGTATGACATTTGAGCTTCAAGAATTGACTTCATTCATCAAGGACTTTTGCTTTTTCTATAAATCATAGTGCACTCCAAACTCTTCCTCTTCTACTTTTCATTTTCGATGCTCGCTTCAAGATTTAACACTTAATCTCTAGAGCAATAAAGATTTCACTCTTCTCTCACAAAGGAATTCCACAAGTAAAGCTTCAAGTATCATAAGCTTGCCCCTTATATAAATCTCCACTAATGCAAGCTCACTCGGTTCAAAATCAAATAAAACTTCTTTCGAGTTGTAATGAAGGTTTTTATATCGGGCTAGGATATCATATGGGATATAAGTGGTTACATCCTTTCTTAAACACGTCACATCTCATCTCTTGGCTCACACTTGCCAAACCCTTAGTGACATTTCTTTTTCTTGGGGGCTAGATAGACTTGTCATCACTCTATATTGTCAATTTCGCCATCTTTCTCCCTTGATGTTCATACTAGATGTATTTGCCTCACTTTAATTTCATCAATCTCCCTTTTAATTTTACTTTTGTGTTTTTTTCTTTTCTTACTTTCTTTTTTATGGAAAGTATTTCTTTTCTCTCCAATGTCGTGATACCGCTTTTAGATTCCTAAACTTTCCCCCCAAACATAGGCTTTGAGCCACTTAATACATATGAGTGATAAGGAAGATTTGGGTGCCAAGAGAGGACTATGATAAAACAAACGGGTAAAGGCTTATAGCATGGTTATCAACAGAGAAAGGCTAAAGGCTCAAAGGGGTTGAATAGAGATAACGATCATAGGATCAAAATAGAAAGCTCAAACGGTCTAAGGAAAGCCAAAAATTGTCGTTCAAACGAAGAAAACTTAGAATTTCACTTTGAAGCACATTCGGGGAAAGTTCTAGACTATTCACTCAAATACTTGGGACTAGCAATAAAATTTCATCTCACCTCTCATGCAACTAGACTGTAATAGAGGATAGAGTCTAAAACTCACAACAATCACAGTCAAGTTAAAGATCACTATGGTCCACTCAACCACCTAATGATTATCAAAGACAACTCAAGAACCTCAAAGTTACTTTTACTAGAGCTATTTCTTTCAAAAACCTTGTCTCAAACTATAAGCATGTGGTTAAGTGTGTTGGATCCACATGAAGAATAAATAACTCCTTTGTTATAGACTAACTTGATTAGAGCTTTTATTAATTACTATGTGTAAATACCTAATTTTTGCTCTTTCTTTTCCCCTACATTGCACCTTTTTAGATTTATTTTGTGTGTGTTTGTAGATTTTAGAATTAAGAGTTTTTAAATATTGAGTGATGGGGTTAAAGGGATTTGGTCTTGCCATTTTAAAGCACAAATTGGCCCAAAATATGGACCAATTCGTTGGCTCAAGAGTACCTGACCCGCCCAACCTTCATGCACATACCAGAAATGCCAAAACGACGTAATTTTGTTTAAGTGGCTGAGATTGAATCTCAACCACCCATCTTAATTGGATATTATCGCCATAAATCACCCTTATCTTAGGTATTTAAAGACCCCAATTCCCAAATTTTTCCCCCATTTTTCCCTATTTTCTCTTCTCCTTTTCCCTCATTTTCTTCCTCTTTCTTCTCTTCTTCTCTCTACCAGACTCGCCGCTGCCGCCGCTCTTCTGCCGCCAAAAATTGCACACCGGTAGCGGTCTTCATCCAAACCACCCCAAAATCTCACCATACAATCCCCTCAACATCTTCTTTCCAAATCTCCAACCCAAATCCCTCAAAACTCGCTCAAAATCCCTGAATTTTAGATTTAGGAAACCCTAGCCGCCATTTTTTTTGCCCAAATTCTAGAAGCTCCGGTCACCACTACCCTACAACACATACATGAATGGATAGAGCTCCACGATACATACACTTCCCCCCTAATTTCACCCATAAATGCTGCCATCCACCGTCGTCGGCCGCCTTACTACCGCCGTCGCTCCACCACCAATCGGTGGCCTCAACTCCTATAAAATTTATACCATCATCCTCCTTTTTTCCTCGTATTTTCTAAATATCTAACCCAAAACCACCATTGTCGTAGCACCCAGCCACCGCGTCTCCATTTCAGTCCACTTCTTGACTCAAAGACGCTCGTTTCGTTTTCGCAAGAAGCCGAAAATCATTTGTTTTAGCGTCTGCCCGAAAGAAACGCGCATTTTCGGGTCGAACAGCCGCTACTTGAAGGTTCTGGTATCGTTTCGTCACTCGATTCTGCCTCGAATGTCCCTAGAATTGGGTAAACTCAACCCTTAATCTTTTCCCCATGTTTCTTTTTTATTGTTCTTGTTGTTTCCTACTGTTTGATTTTAGTTTTTATTATAGTATAAATTTTTTTGTTATTTTGTTTATGTTCGTAGTCATTTTGTGTAATCATTTGTTTATTAGTTTGATTAACAATTGTTTGTCTCTTGGTTATTAGGGCTATTTAAAAGTTATATTGAGTTTCTGTTTATTCAAGTATGTTGTTTAGTCATAGTTGTTATAATGAAACAATTAGTTGGTATGTGATATGTTAAGCTGATGGTTTCAATTAGTTAGTCTTGATAATATACTTGTTTTTGTTTGATTTTTAGTTATTAGATTTTGAGTTTCTCTTAGTTGATTTATAGTTCATATTTCTAAGTCTAGTGATGTGCTTTTATATCTTAGTTTAGTTTGAATCAATAGTGTGATATTTATGTTGTTAAAATCTGAAAATTAGATGGGTTTGATCATGATTTAGAGTACTAGTAGCTTACGTTTTCTAGTAGGGTGGCTGAAATAACTCTTTGCTTCTGTTACAGCAGGTTTTCAGGTTGTCCTTTCACCTTTTGGACAGCCTTTGAATAGTGTTTAGCACACAAAGTCAGTCCCTTTTTGGATATATTTTTGGTGAACCAAAATCTGCCTAAAAAAGTGATTTTCTTTTCCTACTTAAGGGTTGCCCTTTCCTCACTTTAGATGGACTCTAACACACCTCTGCTAGACATTTTTATACACTAAAAAATACAATTTTAGGAGTAAAAATCAACAGCTGAACTTAAAGAAAGTAAGCTAAAATTGTGAACTTTATGAGTGCTTCGTAGAGTGAAAACTCTTTCAAAAAGAATAAGTCTTTTAGAGTTGATTCTGGGCATCTTCTCTACGGTTTTGGGGTTGTTTGATTACGAATTTGCTGCTGTTTTTGCTCGCTTTCATTGCTTTTTTTCTTCTATTTTACTATTGTTTTTGCTCGTCTCACTGTTGTATGTTTATTTTGCGAACCAGGTAACTCCTACGTCTTTGTATTGCAGATTTTTGATAGTAATAAGAAGATTTGAACTTGCCCGGATAGCTGAAGCATGTTTTACTTGATGTTTGTTTAAGAATAAGTGTTGTACCTATGTATAAAAACATGTAAATATGCAGTAGTTATTGCTTTGAGAAGATAACTCTCTACTTATTGTTATCTAGTTGTTGAAAGTCCATTTCCCACCTTGTTGTTCTTAAAAGTCCTTAATCTAATTTAGGTGAGCATGTTGTAGACGTGAATCTAATTCTTTAGTTTATAAAAATATCCTTGTTGAATTTTGCTTGAATCTTTATTTTGTTTATTAGCGTTAGAATTCAGCGAGCCTTTATCATGTTTAGGTTACATCATTTATTGAGGTGAATTGTTATTAGCATCAAATTTGGTCAGTTTCATGGTAATTAGGTTGAAATAAAGTTTGTTTTGTGAGACTTAAAAAGAGATTTGGGGTTTAACTGCTAATAGGCTTCAAGGATTCATTATATATATATATATATATATATATATATATATATATATATATATATATATATATATATATATTATATATATTTACAACATCAATAACATACTGATTTGGCTCATTGATATCAAGTATCCATAAGCTGAGTTCTTTTCTTAATCAATAAATCAACCGTTTTTTTTACAAACAAATAAGTGGCCTAATGTCATGCAATTCCAATAAGCATAAGACTAGCAAGTTGCTATATGTTAGTTAAAATTCAATAGTAGTATATCCTCTCCTCTTGAATAATTAATTAGATAATTTAATCTATTTCTTAATTAATTAATTTAAATGCTAGGCAATTAGTAAGCACTCTTTAACTCATGGAATCGCTTGCGTAGCGTGATTTTTAAAATGTAATAAATTAATTCAATAATCTCATATCATACCCATTAGTTTCAGTCAATTTTTAATTTAGTTAATCCTTTGTTAAAATTGCAAATTCGCTTGCGTAGCGCGATAGTTGATTTTTTCTAAATTGTCAAGAGTCTATTTTCTCAAATGTAATAATTTTTCAAAAATATTACAAATAATTGATTGTCATGATTTCGGGTTTGCTTGCGAAGCGCAATTATGTTAAGTTAATTAGTTTTGTTATTTGATCACGCATTCGCTTGCGTAGAGTGGTTATGACAACGTAATATTATCCAAATTATTTTGTTTAATAATTTTAATAATCAAGAAATAAAAGTGATTGGTAAAACATGAAAATCATAGAAATCACAGTTTATACATAATTAATTAGAGCCAAGTTTAAGTCAAAAAAGTGACCATGCTAGAACCACGGGACTCGGGGAAAGCCTTACACCTTCTCCCTGGTCAACAGAATTCCTTACCCGAACTTTATTTTCGAGGACCGATAATAATAGAGTCAAACCTTCCTTTGACTAGGGATTCAAATAAAAGGTGACTTGGAACACCCAAAAAATTTATTCCAAATGGTGACTCTGTAAACAAAATAATCCCTATTCAAGTTTGTCACTTTAATTGGAAAAACTCTTTAACCCACCCACAATCCATAACACACATATCTTTCGGGGGTAGAAAAGGGGTGTGACAGATCTGGCGACTCTGCTGGGGAATAACCAGAATTCGGACTTGCACATGTTGACTTTTAATTTGGCTTTATTAATTTTGTATATATTGTGATTTATTTGTGCATAATGTGCTTCCTATTCGATTTTACCGTTTTGATATTGTTGAACTGTACATATATTATTTTCTCGCGCACCCCCTTTGAGTCTTCTTGAAATTAAAATTGGGCATTTGCTTGACAGAGCCCGCTTTCTTTGAGATAGTCTAGGTACTTGTCACCCGGTGAAAGATTTTAGTCACACATGTTTTAGGTGGGGAGCACCACCAGTTAAGCCGGAAAGCAATGCTACGGTACACTGGCCCTCCTCGGCTCGAGTTGTCTGCTCGAGTAAGCCAGTCTAGATACCTTCTCCACCAGGATTTAAACCTAAAAGAACAAACCTCATGCCGGATATCCCTAGTAGGTTCGCTTTATGTTCATCACATGCATTTGACTTAGCGAAACTCGGCACAGGGGTCGGATCCGTATAAGACAGGTATCCTCTTTGAGACCATCATATTCACCTATGTGTTACTTGATACATCATTTGGAAGGCATACTCGCATTGTCGACCGGCTTTAAAAATTAGTGTAATTATTAAAAATGAAAAAAAATTGAAAAAAAAATCATTCTCCTAGTTTAGTGAAAATAAACCTTTTTAAAAAAAATTGCAATAGTCTAGCGTGAGGTGTAAAGATTATTTTTATAATAATCAAAAGAGAAAATACTCGATTTTACCGAACTACACGGGTTTGGTTCTCACCGAATGTGAGATGCGTAGGCAACCTTCATCGGGTTCAGCCCACATTTTTCAAAAAAAAAAAGGAAAAGGAGCATAAAATTTTGCATGTGCATAAAATTTTCGGGAAAAAAAATGTTATTTTTGTCACCCTTTTACTGTTTTGCTCTCATATTTCGGCTGTTTCGCCAAGACAGCCTTAGCATCTTCCTGGGAAGTGCCGAAGGGCATTTTCATAAAAATAGTTTTTATTTATTTATTTTGTCTATTTTTATCATTTTGTTCTTATGTTTGGTTGTTTTTGCCTAGACATCCTTTATGCCTTCTATGAAAGTATTAAAGGGTCGTTTTCGTAATAATAGACATTCTTCCTGCTTTTATCATCTCAACTTTTGTGTCTGGTAATTTCAAAAAAAGTGTATTACAATAATAATAATAATAATAATAATAATAATAATAATAATAATAATAATAATAATAATAATAATAATAATAATAATAATAATAATAATTGATCGAGTCCTAAATTGGCAACAAAAAAAAGGAATAAAAACAATGATCAGAATTTGCATATAGTTTAGGTAAGTCCTGGCCCTTTTATCTTATTCTTAAGTTTACCATGAGTTCTCCACAAAGAAGCAGTCAAAAAAGAGTAAGGGACGAGACACCTCCTATGTTCTTGATCAGAGATAAGACCCCGAGTATTCTCTGTAATTGGTGGGCTAGTTTTGCTACATGGGAACAGAATCAAGTATTTAAGCACCTCAAGTTCCTCACAAACATCATGGGAATTAAGCCTAACAGAGATTCAATCGAGGCTCTAGTGGGTTTTTAGGACCCCGTGAATAATGTCTTCAGGTTCAAAGATTGTGAAATGACGCCTACATTGGAAGAATTAGGTGGGTTCACCGGATTGGGGAGAGACCTTCAAGGGAAAAAGCCTACTGCTCCAAGAAAAGTTGGTGTGAACAAGTTTTTAAAGAAGTTATGCCTCCGTCGAATTCCAATGGTTTGCTTAAATGAAGGTTGGGTTCCATTGGAATATTTTTATGACAGATTTGGGGATGAGAAAGGGTTTGAGAACTTCTCAGGCACAGAATTCGTCAACCAATTGAGTTACGATGCTTGGAGGGAGTTGAGAATCTTCACTTTCATGATAGCATTTCTAGGGATCATGGTCTTTCCAGAGCGTGGTGGGCGCATTAGAATTCGGTTGGTTGCGGTAGTCTTGTGTTTGCAAAGTAGCAAGGATCATACCATTCTTCCCATGATTTTGGGAGATATTTTTCGATCTTTGATACATTGTCAAGAAAGTGAAGATTACTTCGAGAGATGCAACATTCTGATGCAGATGTGGTTCATAGAGCACCTTTATCATCATCTAATAGTAGTAAATTTCAATGATAATTGGCTGAATTACATTGGATGTCACCCAGATAGAGTTGCGAGTTGTAATCTTCTAGAGGGGGTAAGGGCCTGGCAGACATTACTTGGTTCATTGAGTGCTGATAGAATCACTTGGAACTATTATTGGTTCCATTCTGCTAGAGTCATGCATATGTCGATGTATCGCCCGTTCTTCATACTCATGGGTTTTAGAGGTTTCCAACCCTACGCGTCATGCGCCATCTAGGGAGAGAGCAAAAGAGGCCCCCTATTGAGGACATGCGTCTGTTCATGTGGGAATTCAAGGGAGAGGAACCTCCAAGGGAGTCATATGCACAAAAGGTTTGGTTTGGTGGTCGATTTTCTGATTTGGACGAGATGTAGCTGATCATGAACATGGGGAGGTAAGCCTCACATACCTTGAGTGGTTTCACAACCAGGCTATCCCTGAGCAAAGGCCAGAAAGATCCATACAGCATGCAGTTGATTGGGAGTAGGAGATCGAGGCCAGATTTAGAGAAACTAGGAGGGAAGTGGGACAAGAGTTCCAATCTTGTATTGACATTTTACAAAAAGATAAGGGCATTCTGGAGACAACCATTGACATACAGCATGCTGATTTCGAGTGGGAAAAGGCTTAGTGGGCACAAGATAGGCGAGCACTCAAAGCTCAAATTAGACAGAAAAAAGTGATCACTACCTCTCAACAACAAGAAGAAAGAGAAGCCTAGTTCAAGGTGGTCCATGATCATAAGCATAGAGGTTTTGCTCCATTAATCCAAGGTTTGAGGGATCAAATAGAGGGAGTTGAGTCAACCAAGGAGATCCAGATCGCAGAATTTGAAATAAAATAACATCACTACCAAAGTATGATCAATCGATTGTAGGGGGAGTTACTAGAAATTCGGCGCCAAAGAGATATTGGCTTGGACCTCGAGCGTGATGCGATAGATCTAGCTGAGACCCGTGGTCAGCAAAATCAAGAGTTGCATTTGGCTCAGGAATACATCAAGGGAAATATCCTTGAGGTAGCCACATATACCTCACGAGCATGCAGGAGTTGCCAGGGAATGACACTTGAGAGGTTTATAGAAGTATCATTGAACGTCGCTCGTCATATATCTGCAGACTTGGAGAGGATATACCACAATGTTGGGGGTCAGCCGTAGGAACAAGCTCCTTGATTACAGTGATGCTGGTGGATTCTACTGCAGAGATCAAAGTCTTCTTTTAGTTAGCAGTCCTTTTGATTATTCTTTTGATATCGTTTAGTCTATAAGAGTCTTTTGATATTTTGTGTCTTGTTGTTTTGCCTTGTATCCTAAGAAGTCTGTTTGATTCAAGTCTGGTCTTGTTTAAATGTTTATCGTTATGTAATTCTTGTTTTGAGTCTTATATGGAAAAAAAATAATTTGAAAAAGATTTTATTTTAGAAGAATCCGAAAATGAACCCAAAAGATGTTGTTTTTTGTGTGTGTATATATATATATATATATATATATATATATATATATATATATATATATATATATATATATATATATATATATTAAAAAAATATATGGTCATGTTCTTGAACTATGTAATGATCTGATTCATGCGGCGACATGATACGTAGGCAACCCACAAAAGGTTAGATCAAATATTTTTCAATGACTCTAAAGTGAGGGATCAAAATAAGGCGTGTGAAAGGAAAAACGAAAGAGAGAGAGAGAGAGAGAAGGAAATAAGAGTGTCAATAAGCAACAACCTGATAAGCCACAAATGAAACATGAAGCCTTCCAAAAGCATTTTAGAGATAGTGATAATTTTAGGAGCATAGCATATTTACGTGTACTTCCTATCTATAAAATGCTTAACCCAAACACGTTTGTTGCCTCTTATATAGTAAGCTTAAGGTGGTTGGTTTGTGGTGAAACTGGCATCACACCATTACTTCACAAGATCTAAAGGAGCGGTGGTAATGCATAATAGTGATGAAATCGAGTTGGTCAGTGACAATCCGCAGTATCAGTCAGTTGAGCAAGAGTCAGAGGAGATACGAAAATTGAGACAGCAACTGTCAGATGTATATCAAGCTTGGGTTTTCGGTCGACCTCCACCCCAGGATCCTTTAGAGGGAACTTCCACCATACCCCAGGCTACTCAACCACCACTCCATGCAACGAGCGATCACATTCTACCACCAGGGTATGTGCCAAACTACAGCCTCCATGTGGTCGTCGGTACCTCTAATATGCGACCCCCAGTGGCATCGGTCAGGAACACCCCTCTTGTCGTGTATGGCGCACCGGTATATATAATCCCGCCAATAACTCCTATGACGAGTCCAAACAATGAGCCACCATCTCATGCTAACAATGAGCCACCATCTCATGCTTATGATGGCCAATACTATTCTCCAAATATGGCTTTCAGGGTCTCGGCTCCATACAATTAGACTCCTCAATACGAGTCACCAGTGAAAAATTAAAAGCCTGCCACGATGGTTGAGCTAGATGAGATGGCCAGGAAATGAAAAGTCTTGAACAAAATATAAAGAACATACAGGGACTAGGTGGTGTTGCGCCCCCTTTTTCCCTCTTTGCATCGGAAAATCGGGTTTATGACATTTTTGGGTGTAGGACAACTCATTCCTTTTGGGAACTGGGTTTTGCATTTGAAGAGCCGCCACCTAATGAGTTAAGGTGCATTAGGACACCTATAAAGTTCATTTCTAAGTTTGTTTGATAACCAGAGATGGGGTAAGGGCTTGAAATTATCCTAAGGGGAAGGTGTTAGGCACCTCTCAGGATCCACTAGTGTAATTCCCGGCCAGACAGTTTTGTGAATTTATACAATTAGAAAATAGACAAGTATAGGCTCAAGAAGTAGGGGATTTAGGTTTAAACACATAAGGGTTTGAAAGAACAATCATTAAAGGCGAATTTTGAAATGGAGTTACATTTTTTAGTAATACTTGAAAATATAAAAGGAGAGAGGAGTCCTAGGTGTATTTATAATATGGATCACATCAATGCGATACCCGGTATGACACTCCTAAAAAGAGGGGATACACGTGGTATTAGGAAACCGGTCATCATATCCATATCTACCCTTCCCACCCCGTTAAGGTATTAAAGCGCGGATTGGTCTCGACCTCTATTGCATGCTATTACCTGTCCCATTCCTATCAGTCCCGGAGGAATTGAGGACTACTATTCCTATAAGAGGGAGGATTTTAGGCTGACTCTTAGGTTTTAAAGGTAAAAGACTAAGGCGACATTCAAAAAACATAGGACTGCATATTAGGGGAAAACATGTAAGCAGCCAAAAGGCTCATATATACCTCCTCAAGTAAAGCACATAAGTAGCATGACTCAAACACATTTAGGGTCAGAATTTAAAAATACTAAGATAGGAGAAGTTTAGTTGTTGAAGCAGACTAGTTTATTACATAACTCAGATAAGAAGTCTGAATCAGGCCTGCCTGCTGGTTGTAGCACTTACTAATTAACAGAGGCGGATTCAATTTTGTTGGTATCACCTAAGGCTTGCCTAGGTGTGTTGGTTATATCCTATAAGCATGATATCTATTACTGATTCAGAATGTAGCAAAGTAGTAACAGTTTCAAACGAGCAATTTAGGGATCATATAGGCATGCTTTCTAAACTGTATTAATAAAAAGAGTAGGTTGTTTAAGACTGATTCAGAACAGTACGAGTCAAACAGATTTAAAACTAGACTGGTTTCAGATCCTATAGGCATGATCTCTATTATTGCTGATTTTTAATCCCAATAGACATGATATCTAGTTGAACGTGAAACGAAGCAGGCAGGATTTACTTGAAATTCCTATAGGCATATTTTCTATGAGAAATATTGATTTTTAACCTTATGAACATGATGTCTGATTATATCCATTTAGATCCTATAGGCATGGTGTCTAGGTGTGGTAATAAAACATGCAGAATTTAAAACAAGTCCTATAGGCATGTTATCTAGATGTAGAATTAAAACATGCAGTATTTAAAGAAATATATCGTATAGGCATGTTCTCTACCCTTCTAATAGCTAAACATGCATAATTACCCATTCCTTTTTCACTAACCAACCCCCAATATTTGTTACAAGTTATTACAAACTAAATACTGAATTACATCAGAACAGTGTAAAACAAGAAGTTACAACCATAGGAAGCCTGATTCTTGACCTCCTCTCTGAGTTATGGAATAAACCACCTCAAGCACCACTTGTTTCAAAGCCTTTCTCAGACCTGGGTGTGTCAAAGTTCCCTAAAAGCCTCAAAGGACCCAGGGCAGTGCTTACACCCAGGTTTGCATAACCAGATAGAGGTGAGTGTAGTGTCGAAGGGTCAGCCCTTATGTGTCCAAGTTCAGAGGGAGCTCATGGGTCCCAAGGCAAGGTTTACACAAGAGGGGCAGAACCTAAGTTCTAAGAGTGTAGTGGAAGTGCAGAAATAGAGATTTATTTTAAGACTGGATTGAGAGTACTAAGGGGTAAGGGTGATTTGAAAACAGTAGTAGTAAAACTTAAATTACACAGAATCAGTAGTTGCACAAAGGGGGTCAGGGGTTTCAGGAATACATTGCATGAAGCATATGACCCCAAGAAGGGTCAGGTTTGTACATGTATAGCAATAGATGATGTTGGCATGCCCACAAACCAGCCAGAGAAAACAAGCACAAAGAGGGGATGTGGGGTTTGGAATTCATACACCTAGGGGAGCATTAATTAAAAGGGGAAGGGAACATATTTCACATGCTAATAATGTAACTTGATTGCAAAAACATAAGCAAAGTAGAAAAGAATAAGAGAAGTTGGGAAAATTAAAGAAACTTGTTGTTGTTGATGCTTGAAGATTAACTAGGACATACCAGTAAGAAGCAAAGTGCAGAAAGAAAAACTGAGCAAATTTCCACAGCCTAGCCTTGGCTAGGAAAAGAAGTAGCACAAGGAGTAGTAGAGAAAAGAGTGAGTTTTGACTGAAGTGTGTGTTCTGAACTCAAATGGTTCGTTCGTCGTTTGAAAGAAAAGAAAGTGGGTACTTATAGTTCTGAAAATAGGTGAAGAATAAGGTAATAAGTAAAGCCTTAACACAAATATAGAAACAATCACAAGTCAGAATCAATTAGAAAAGTGATTCCCTTTACTTGAGGAATCACTGATTAACGGGTAGTAACAGGTTCAAATAAGGAAAGAAACCAGTTTGATTATTGCCATATAAGGGTTAGTAAAAGCATGCAGTGAACAATCAAGTCTGAGTACAAAAATATGCTTATTTTTGGAAAGGATTCAGCAAGGTAAAACATCACAATAAAGGGAAAGGAATCAATTAATTTTAAACAGGCGAGTGAAATCAGGGCTCATATAAGAAAAGCTTTTGAAATAAGTCACAAAATCAAGGCCATTCAAGAAAGAAACATGCTTTTGTACTTCAGTAGATAAATAGAGTGAACAGAAACATCAGACATGCGAGGCCAAGCATATTGGCAAAAGAAACAACATACAATAATAGAAGAAATAAGCATAGGATTTGGTAGTGAACAAAGTTAGATAGTCAGGGCTCGCACGTATAGCCAAAGTGAAGAAGAGAGTCAAAACAAGTACAGGTCTCACAGTAACAAGTGAGGAAACCTTTTGAGAAATGGGGGTTTCAATAATGGTCGAGTTTAAAAGATGGTAAAACTCAGAATCAGATGAATCACATAAAGAAAAAGAGAGTGTGAAACAAGGAACCTTAAATCGAGTCAAGTATTCAAACAAACAATCTCAGACCTAAAGACCTAGGGTTTTAAACAATAATCGAGTTTAAAAGATGGTAAAACAAATAAGTCAAACAAGAACGAGGAACTTAATCTAACCAGTACACAAAACAAACAGTTTCAAAGCTCGAAGAAGACCAAAAAGAATTAGGGTTTTCAACATGCTGACTCAGATAGAAGAACCGCATGAGCAAAACATAGCAGAATCACAAACAACATTAAAAATTGGAGAAGAGATCTTTTGAAAAACTTAAAGGAAAACCTTAACGAAAGTCGTTTTGAAGGAAAGTTGAAGAACTTTCGAGAAAAACACTTAAAACATTCATAACAAGTATAGATTTAAAATAGGTTTGAAAGAAAATCAAAATATCTCAAAGATTAGGGTTTCGAAAAACCCAGAAGAGGTGAGAAAGGCCTTGAAAATTTCAGATCTAACCAGGAAAGTCAAGGATCTACCTTGAAAGGCGATGGATGGCCGGAGAAAAGCCATAAACAGCAGTCGAGCAAGGACTGGACCAGATTCCTTCGAGGACTGGCCATGAACCACAGAAACAAACACTTAGGAGCCATAGGAGGCCATTACACATCTCCAATGGCCATGGGAGGCCATAGATTAGGCAGGGTTTAAGGCGGATTAGGGTGCATATAGATAGCGGCGGCTAGGGTTCATAAGGTTTCAGAGAGAGTTGAGAGAGAAGAGAGATTCAGAGGTGGCGGTTGGTGAAAAATGAAGTAGGGTAAGGGGTCGTTTAGGGTTAAAAAGGTAAGGGGTAATGGGGGCCGTTGATCTAAATGATCAACGGCTGGGATTAAAGGGGTTAGATGGGAATCCGGGTTGGGTTGTTTAAATGGGTTAGGGGTCGGGTTCAAACTAAAATGGTCCGGGGGAAATTGGATCTGATTAGGGGTTCAATTTAGGCTACAATTGAAATGCAATTGGGCTATTATTTAAATAGCCAATTTTCCCCTTTTAAAATTATAAAAAATAGTAAATTAATTTCTATTAAAAGCACTAAAATGACTTATAATATATGATTAACCATTTAAAAATACTGGACTTAATTTGTATGAATATAAATTCAATTAAATCTTAAAAGAGGCTAATATTGCGATTATATGCAATTTAGCTTTGAAAATACTAAATAAGTTGGTATAAATATGCAAAAAAATTACCTTAGCTATATTTTAGCCTAAATATGAAAGTCCAATAAATGAATTACCAAAGATAATAATTTTGGAAATAATTATTGGGTTTTTATGGACAAAATAGGGGAATAAATTGATTTAAAACCCTTTAAAAATTAAGGAAGAATAATAAAATATTTGGACATACTTATATATGCATACATATGCTATTTTGAAGGTATTTTGCATATTGAAAAATATATAGGGAAAAATTGGGTATCAACAGGTGGTCACAAAAGTATTTCATTCAGTGATCTATATATGTTCCCTCACAATCATTTGCCACGAGGGTTCAAGATCCCAAAATTTGAGAAATATGATGGACACGACGACCCTATCACCCACTTGAAAAGGTATTGCAACCAGCTGAGGGGGCAGGAGGAAAGGAAGAGTTGTTGATGGCTTACTTTGGGGAAAGACTTGTGGGGTAGCTTTCAAATGGTTCATTGACCAAGATATCTCTCACTGGCTTGTTTGGGATGACATGGCACAGGCCTTCGTCAAACAATTTCAGTACAATATTGATATTTCGCCGGATCATAATTCCTTGTCCAATATGAAGAAAAAGCCGACGGAAAGTTTTAGGGATTATGCCATCAAGTGGAGGGAGCAAGCGGCTAGAGTTAAGCCACCCATGGATAACCACGAGTTGATCACTATTTTTCTGGAGGCTGAAGAGCCTGATTACTTTCAAAACATGATGTCTGCGATGGGTAGACCATTTGCAGAAGCAATCAAAATAGGGGAGATGGTCGAAAATGGCCTCAAGACTGACATAATTATAAGTCAAGTTGCTCTCAAAGCCACCACCCAAGCTATCCAAAATGGGTTGGGAGGTTTGGAAAATAGAAAGAAGAGAGATGAAGGGTCCATGATGGTTTCGGGATCTAGGGAAGTTCAAATAGGGGCATGGCACCCTTATGTGCAAGTCCAGCAAGGGCAATCCAGCTACCCTCAACATTATTATCCCCCTCCAATTCCTTAATACTCTATGGGCCCACCACAATATACAGTGTTCAATGCTCAATCATATGCTCGTCCTTCAAATCAGCAGGTACAGGCACCAGCTCCAATGGTCCCCCGACCTCAGCAGCAAAATTTTCGGGCACCCCACAATGCTCATCCCAGGCAGGATTATGGTTGAGAGCAGAGGCCTGTAGAAAAATTCACTCCATTGGCCGAATCATACTCTAGTCTATTCCAGAAGCTGAAGCAAATGGGCGTGATTGGACCCATCGCTCCCCACCATATGCATCCTGATTCACATGGATTTCAAGAAAATGCTAGATGTGAATATCATTCAGGTGCCCCGGGGCATAGCACTGATGACTGTTGGACTTTGAAAAGAGCCATATAGAGACTCATTTCTAAAAAATTGATTGTAGTGATGAATGGCAAGGACCCCCCTAATATGAAAAACAACTGGTTGCCAGCACACAATGATATTCATTTTGTGGGAATGATTGGTCGAGATTAAGATTACAAGCCGGTCGGTCGAGCAGAAATGACAGTGGGTGCAATTCAAAAAGGAACAGGTTAGGAAGTAAGTCCCAGCCGAGATGTGCCATTGATTGTGAAAGGCGCCCAGAGCTCAAAGAAGGCAATTTTATTTGTTCCAAAAATATCGAGGTTGAAAGTTCGCTCCAATGTTCCAAGTCAAGGTTATATGTCCTTGGAGGCCACCCCAATACAAAGACGAATCAGGGTGGTACGAATGGCATAATAGAGCCGATCATAATCAAACCTACCATGCAACCCCATGTGACAAACACGAAAACCATTCCTTGGAACTACAACAAAATTGTGATGACCTACAAAGGCAAGGAAATCATAGAGGAAGTGGGGGAAACTGGAGGTTTGACTCGATCGGAGAGGTGTTACCCTCCAGAAGAGTTAAGGAAAGCCAAGCAAATCAGAGAAGGCCAATTGCCAATAAAGAAACCAGTCACTGAAGTAGAGGCGGAAGAGTTTTTGAAAAAGATGAAAGTTAAGGATTACTCAATCATTGACCAGCTAAGAAAGACTCATGCCTAAATCTCTCTACTATATCTGCTCATACATTCTAAAGAGCACGCCCGTGTACTAATCAATGTCCTAAACGAGGCACATATATCAGAGAAGACAACAGTGAATCAGTTAGAGAAGATGCCAATAGATTTTTAAGGTAAACAGAATCTCCTTTATTGATGATGAACTTCCCGAGGAGGGAGCCGAGCACAATAGGGATTTGCACTTGATGGTCAAATGTGAGGGGCATTATGTAAAGTGAGTCATGGTTGATGGAGGCTCAAGTGTAGATGTATGTATGCCCTCTCTCTACCTTGCAAAGCATGAAGATTAATACAGACAGAATCCGACCCAGCAATGTTCGCATTCAGGCTTTTGATGGCTCAGCGAGAGATACCTTGGGGAGATCAAACTCATCATGATGATTGGGCTGGTTGACTTTGAGATTGTCTTCCAAGTAGTGGACATGGTTCTTATAACTTTCTTCTTGGAAAGCCATGGATCCATACGGCCCGAGCTGTGCCATCCACCTTGCATCAGATGCTCAAATTTGACCATGACAGGCAAGAAATTATTGTTCACATGGAAGATGAGTCCTCCATTTATAAAGACCCGTTAATCCCCTGTATTGAGGCTAAGGAAGGGTGTGAGTCCATTGTCTATCAGGCTTTTGAAGTGGTTGTTGTGGACCATGTTGAGGAAGGAAATCCCATTCTGCATCCTTGTCTTTCCGCCACATCTGTAATGGTGGCTGCAGTTATGTTGAGATAAGGTTATGAGCTAGGAAAGGGCTTAGGGGCATCATTACAAGGAATTTCAGAGCCTATTTCTCCATTCAGTAAACAGGGTACTTTTGGCTTAGGCTTCAGGCCAACACAAGCAGACGAAAACAAAGCCAAGCACCGCAAAAAGCATGGATGGCTCTTGCAACAACCTATCCCTCACATTTTCTACACTTTTGTCAAGCCACGACTCCAAGAGGTTCAAAATTCCTCAGCTCATGCAAATATTGATGAAATTTTCCATGGCCTCGGCTAGATGTTTTCTGAAGTGAATATGATCCAGGCTGGTGAAGGAACTATCATGCCGATATGCAACTAATTGACCCATACACCATGCTCGACAACTGGGGAGCAACTCCTCTCCCCACAAGGAAGGAGTCTTGGTAGTTTGCTTTTACAGCTTCTTTTTGTACTTTGGGTTGCTTTCAGGGTTGTAATCCAAATATCTCAGTATGATTGTTTTGTTTTGATTTTAACCCTTCTATCCTATCGAATTCAATGAAATGCAGTTCATTTTCGTATTAAGTTTTGTATCTTTTCCTTTTCCTAATTCCTGTCATTTTATTTCCATTTCAGTTTTGTAAATGCCAGCTTTAATAATGTGACATGCATGCGGAATTGACGCCCAGATCTTAAAAAGTTGTCTAATATCGAAATAATGTATCAAGAGGTTGAATATGATGAAGATGAGGTTGTTGAGGAAATAAAAAGAGAGTTGGAACAATTTGAAAACACGCCTAAGCCCAACCTCAATGAAACTAAGCCAATTAATATCGAAAGTCATGAAGAAGTTAGAGAAACGAAGATAAGCATTCACACTGAACAAAAAACCAGAGATGCCTTGATTCAACTTTTATTTGAATATAGAGATGTGTTTGCTTGATCTTACGATGATATGCCGGGTTTAAGTGCTGATCTAGTGGTTCATAAGCTTCCTATGTATCCTGGTTTTCCACCACTCCAATAAAAGCAATGAATGTTTAAAGCAGACATGAGTGACAAAATCAAAGAGGAAATAATGAAGCAACTAAGCACCAATGTGGTTAGAGTTGTCCGATACACCACCTGGGTGGCAAAGGTTGTGCATGTGCCAAAGAAGGATGCAAAAACCAAATCCTGTGTTGACTATAGGGACCTAAACAAAGCAAGTCCAAAGGATAATTTTCCTTTGCCAAATATCCACATTCTTGTAGACAATTGTGCAAAGCATGAGATACAATCATTCGTGGATTGCTACGCTGGGTACCACCAAATTCTAATGGATGAGGATGATGCAGAAAAGACCGCTTTCACCACTCCATGGGGTACTTATTGTTACAGGGTCATGTCATTCGGTTTAAAGAATGCAGGGGCAACTTACATGAAGGCCATGACCACCATTTTCCACGACATGATACATAAAGAGATTGAAGTAAATGTTGATGATGTCATCATAAAATCAAAGACACAAGTTAATCACATGTGCGATTTGAAAAAGTTCTTCGAACGGCTTCGAAGGTATGACCTTATGCTTAATCCAGCCAAGTGTGCATTTGGGGTTCCATCTGGGAAAATCCTTGGTTTTATAGTCAGCCGGAGAGGCATCGAATTGGATCCATCTAAGATAAAGTCCATTAGAGATCTACCAGCCCCGAAGAATAAAAAGGAAGTTATGCGTTTGCTCGGGAGGTTGAACTACATCAGTAGGATCATTTCTCAGCTCACAACCATGTGTGAACCCATCTTTAAGTTGCTAAAAAGGATGCCGCTATCAAGTGGATGGACGATTGTCAAAAAGCTTTTGACAGGATCAAAGATTATCTGTCAAAACCCCCTGTATTGGTCCCACCTGAACCTGGTAGGCCTTTGTTTTTATATCTATTGGTGATAGATAATTCCTTTGGATGCATTTTGGGGCAACATTATGCAACAAGCAAAAAAGAACAGGTTATCTATTATTTAAGCAAGAAGTTCACCAATTATGAGGTTAAGTACACCCTTTTAGAAGGACATGTTGTGCCTTGAATTGGGTTGCTCAAAAGCTGAGACATTATCTTTTAGCCTACACAACTTACCTCATATACAAAATGGATCCTTTGAAGTACATCTTCCAAAAGCCAAAGCCTACTGGCAGGCTCGCAAAATGGCAAATCCTGTTCACAGAGTTCGACATCGTCTATGTCACTCGCATCGCGATGAAAGCACTGGCTTTGGTAGATCAATAGGCAGAGAATCCAGTTGATGATGAGTACATGCCACTTAGCACATATTTCCCAGATGAAGAGGTCAACTCAATCGAAGAAGTAGTTCTAGACGATCACCCTGTATGGAAAATGTATTTTGATGAAGTTGTCAATATCAAAGGAGTTGGGATCGGGACAATCCTCATCTCACCTATTGGACATCATTACCCTGCAACGGTCGAAATTCAGTTCTTCTATACCAATAATACGGCAGAATACGAAGCTTGTATCATGGGTTTGAAAATGGCCATCTATTTGGATGTGCATGAACTATTGGTTATGGGAGATTCCGACTTGATTATCCGGCAAGCCCAAGGAGAACGGGAGACTCAAGACATCAAGCTTATTTCGTACAGACAAAATGTGCAAGACTTGAGCAAAAGAATAAAATCCATCGAGTTCAGGTACATTCCCAAGTTTCACAACGAGCTAGTCGATGCCTTAGCTACTTTAGCCTCAATGCTCCCTTATCTAGGCAACACTCATATTGATCCACTAGAAATCCAAGTTCAGAATCAACACGATTATTACAATACAATTGAGACAGAACCAGATGGTGAACCATGGTATCATGACATAAAACGATTCCTAAAAATAAGAGAATATCTAGAGCATGCCAAATGAGATCAAAAAAGAACTATAAGGCGGCTTGCCGGTGGTTTCTTCCTGAATAGGGAAATTTTTTACAAGAGGACCCCAGATTTAAACTTGTTGAGATGCATAGATGCCACGGAAGCGGATCGGATCATGAGTGAAGTGCATTCGGGGGTATGCGGACCACACATGAATGGATATATTTTGCCGAACAAGATTCTGTGGGCAGAGTATTATTGGCTTACTATGGAGCGAGATTACTTCAGTTTTGTTCGCAAGTGTGACCAACACCAGATTCATGGTGACCTGATTCACTTGCCTCCTTCAGAGTTGCATCCCATGTCCTCTCCTTGGCCTTTCGTTGCTTGGGAAATGGATGTTATCGGTCCAATCGAGCCAAAGGTTTCAAACGGGCATAGATTCATTTTGGTTGCAATTAATTACTTCACCAAGTGGGTGGAGGCCGTCACTTTCAAAGCAGTCAGCAAGAAAGCAGTGGTAGACTTTGTTCATTCCAACATCATCTGTCGCTTTGGTATCCCAAAGACCATTATCACTGATAATGCAGCCAATCTAAATAGTCATTTGATGAAGGAGGTATGCGAACAATTTAAAATCATGCATCGTCATTCTACCCCTTACCGGCCAAAAGCCAATGGAACCGTTGAAGCGGTGAACAAGAACATCAAGAAGATTCATAGGAAGATGATCCAAGGTTCCAGGAAATGGCATGAAAAGTTGCCTTTTGCTCTTTTGGGATACCGCATGACTGTTTGCACATCTGTTGGTGCAACTGCGTATCTTCTTGTACATGGAACTGAAGCTGTAATACCTGCTGAAGTCGAAATTTCCTCTCTCTGAATTATTTTTGAATCAGAGATTGAAGACACTGAGTGGGTCAAGACCCGATTAGAACAATTGATGTTGATCGATGAAAAACAACTAGCAGCAGTGTGTTTCGGCTAGTTATACCAGCAAAGAATGGCACGCTCTTACAATAAGAAAGTGTGCCCAAGGAAGTTTGAGGTAGGCCAGCTAGTTTTGAAATGCATCCTTCCACACCAGGTAGAAGCTAAAGCAAAGTTCGCCCCGAACTGGCAAGGACCCTACATCATCAAGAAAGAGTTACCAAAAGGGCCTTGCACTTGGTAGATGAAGAAGGACGGGTACCAGACATGACAATTAATGTAGATGCAGTCAAAATATATTATGTCTAATATATACCCACTGTAGAATTCTCACGCATTGATTTTCTCAAATCGAGATGACGAAGGCTATGATTTGCTCGCTATTCCAAAAAGGTGTCACCCTTTTATTAACTCTTTTGAGACGTATTCTTCTTCTTTAGTTCTAGAACCTGTGTATTGTAAAAGTAAAAAAAGGGTCAAACAACAAATCTTCTAAGTAATTGAACTACATCCGACCAGATTCCGAAAGGATACGTAGGCAGACTTACCCTAGGTTCGGCCCTATCAGAACAAAAATCCGTATTCCCAATACTCCAAAACTGGAGCAGAAGATTGTTTTATTTTACAGTTTTTCTGTAAAAATGGTTCCAAAAGTTGTAATCCAGTTCAAGGTTCATTTCGCCTTTTTACCTTTCAAGAACTTCTGATCGTTTTTTTAGAATGTTTCAAGTCCCCATGCTAAGGGCATTGGGCAACCTCCCTCATACAGTATCTTAGTCAAAAATAAAATAAAATGAGAGAGTCTTATCAGTGAAACCCGTACGGGCACTATAAGGCGACAGTGAGTAGAGACATGAGAAAGTCTTATTGGTGAAAACCCAGATAGGCACCATAAGGCGACGGTTAGTATAGAAATGAGAGAGGTTAGTTAGCAAAAATTTGCAAAGGGCGCTACTAGCCGAATGAGGGTCTTTGATTCTCCGGCATGAGCACAACTAAGACAATTTCAATATGAACATTTGCGATGAATTTTGAGAATTAGACAGCTCAGAAGGATCAGGCATCCAGTCCAAAATGCATGTCATGATTCATTGAAGTCGGCACATACCTCCAGATAAGTCTCCCTATTCCTTTCCCCGAAAGGGACACCTTTTGTTTAAGCATAGTTCTTTTTCACTTCTAATTATTATTATGTTTTTACGCATAATTTTTCTTTGAGTCCCTTTCGGTCTAATCTCGCATCAAAAGCGAAGCAAAGAAATAGCTGCAAAACTAGCTACAATTTCCCCATAATATCGAGCACAATTTGGGGCATATATAGCATTGATGAAGGCACGAATCCATATGAGATCTCATTTTATAAGGCGAACAAAGTGTTTCAAAGAAACTGAAAAGTCGCATGAGCAAGACCTGCTTTATGAGAAAAGTTGATAAGCACTACGGACGCAAACTGATACTGGGTGAAAGACAACTGAGTTTTATTTTAAAGAAAAATGCATTGCCTTAGAGACACGGGTAGCGGTACCATGGACATCTGGGTATGAAACAGTTGGGGACAATGTTGGAAAGCCAAGGTCTCCGAAAAATGATACAGAGCAGCCGAGAATCTCAGTACCACACTGATAGAATCGGTTCTGCGACAGTAGTGGCCGTGAATCAAGCTACTCAGGGCATCAAGGCCACAAACCAACCACCACTTTGAAAACTCATAAATTTTTCTTTGTTTGAAGCAAGAACAAAGTAGTGCAGAATGGCGATTCTAAAAGAACGAACGTCACCAAACGTAAGCTCCTTAAAATTTCCATTTTTTTATTTTCAGCACGCATCACTACTGTTCACACCTCCCATTTTCGTAGCTTAACTCTGGTAGAACTGTTTCGCCTAGAAGGATCCAGCTCATAGTTCCGGATAGAAATACTCTTCGCTCAAGTAGTTTTACGTAGCTTAACTCGGGTAGAACCGCTTCGCCTAGGGGGATCTAGCTCATAGTTATGGGTAGAAGTACTCTTCGCTCAGGGTGTTTTACGTAGCTTAACTCAGGTAGAACCGTTTCGCTTAGAAGGATCCAGCTCATATTTCTGGGTAGAAGTACTCTCCGCCCAGGCTGCTTTATGTAGTTAACTTAGGTAGAACCTTTCCGCCTAGACAGATCCAGCTCATAGTTCCGGGTAGAAGTACACTTCGCTCAGGTTGTTTTACGTAGCTTAAATCAGGTAGAATCCTTTTGCCTAGGGGGATCCAGCTCATATTTTCAGGTAGAAGTACTCTTCGCTTAGGTTGTTTTACGTAGCTTAACTCAAGTAGAACCGTCTCGCCTAGGGGGATCCAGCTCATAGTTCCGGGCGGAAGTACTCTTCGCTCAGGTTGTTTTATGTAGTTTAACTCAGGTAGAATCTTTTCACCTAGAGGGATTCAACACTTTATCAATAATACATGGTGCTAACTCCTGATTCTATTTCCTTCTAGTAAGATAAGGTACCAACCCCTGGTTACATTTTCTTTCAATAGTACAGGGTACCGATTCCTGGTTACACAATCATTCATTACAAATTTAATCTCTTTTAGATAGTTTATACTACTGTTTTTGTCTGCCTTTCAATAAATTAAATAGTTTATAGCTTTCACTGATAACTCATAAAATTTTCCTAGTGCAAACTGGGGTAGAAAATTTTGTTCGTTTTGTTCGTCTTTGATGGCTTTGCAGGCCTCGCCGCAGAGCACAGGTTGTGACGATCGAAGCTTGTAGTTTCAGATATCATCAGAAGGACGATCATAGGATAGTTGGAGTTAACTTCGACAATGTGTCGGCAACACATCTTATCAAGTTTCATTTTCTCAAATTCCGATCCAAAAAGCATGCAATCGAGATTGAGTCATAATCTTTTCTTCAAAGAGAATCAAGATCCAATCTAAGGTCAACACAAGCGAGCAAGTCAAGAATCAAGATTTGACTCCAGAAGACACATAGATAGGAATTTTATATTCTTAGTTTGTAGACATATGTAGTGCTCTTCTCTTTTTCTTTTGATGTAAGAAGCAAATAACAGTAACAGTAATTGTAGAAGCAGCAGCAGTCTTAACTCCACTGTCCGGTAGTCCCAGCTACCAAATTTTCCCAACACTACATCGACCTGATTCCTTTATAGCCAGGGATATGTAGGCAACCTCAGAAGCAAAGTTCGATCACATTTTTCAAAATGCTTTCATTAGAGCGATACACGAGCAAAATTAGCTATGGCATTCACTTTCTTTGCAAGAAAACTCTTTATGTTCTCAAGTAAAGAGGGGCAGCTGTAAATACCTAATTTTTGCTCTTTCTTTTCTTCTACATTGCACCTTTTTAGATTTATTTTTTGTGTGTTTGTAGATTTTGAATTAAGATTTAAATATTGAGTGATGGGGTTAAAGTGATTTGGTCTTGCCATTTTAAAGCACAAATTGGCCCAAAACATGGACCAATTCGTTGGCCCAAGAGTACCTGACCCTCCCAACCTTCATGCCCATACCAGAAATGCCAAAACGACGTAGTTTTGTTTAAGTGGCTGAGATTGAGTCTCAATCACCCATCTTAATTGGATCTTATGGCCATAAATCACCCTTATCTTAGGTATTTAAAGACACCAATTCCCAAATCTTGCCCCTATTTTTCCCTATTTTATCTTCTCCTCTCCCCCTCTCTTCTTCCTCTCTTTGCCAGATTCGCTGCTATCGTCGCTCTTTCGCCGCCGGAAATTGCCCACCGGCGGCGGCCATCATCCAAACCACCCAAAAATCTCACCATACAATCCCCTCATCCTCCTGTTTCCAAATATCCAACCCAAATTCCTCAAAACTAGCTCAAAAACCCTGAATTTTAGATCTAGGAAACCCTAGCCGCCATTCTTTTTTGCCCACATTCTTGAAGCTCCGGTCACCACCACCCTACAACACATACATGAGCGGATAGAGCTCCTCGATACCTACACTTCCCCCCTAATTTCACCCATAAACACTGTCGTCAACCGCTGCTAGCCGCCTCATTGTCGCCGCCGTTCCACCGCTAGTCGGTGGCCCCAACTCCTATAAAATTTATACCTTCATCCTCCTCTTTCCTCTTCTTTTCTTATTTCTAACCCAAAACTAACATTGTTATAGCACCCATCCACCGTATCTCCGTTTCAGTCCACTTCTCGACTCAAAGACGCCTATTTCTTTTTCACAAGATGCTGAAACTCATTTGTTTTAGCGTCTGCCCGAAAGAAATGCGCATTTCCGGTTTGGAAAGCCGCTACTTGAAGGTTCTGGTATCATTTAGTCGCTTGATTCGGCATCGAATGTCCCAAGAATTGGGTAAACTCAACCCCTAATCTTTTCCCCATGTTTCTGATTTTTTTTTGTTCTTGTTATTTCCTATTGTTTGATTTTAGTTTTTATTATAGTATAAAAATTTGTTGTTATTTCGTCTATGTTCGTAGTCATTTCATGTAATCACTTGTTTATTAGTTTGATTAACAGTTATTTGTCTCTTGGTTATTGGCTATTTAGTAGTTAATGTGCTGAGTTTCTGTTTATTCAAGTATGTTGTTTAGTCATAGTTGTTATAATGAAACAATTAGTTGGTATGTGATATGTTAAGCTGATATTTTCAACTAGTTAGTCTGAATAATAAACTTGTTTTTGTTTGATTTTAGTTATTAGATTCTGAGTTTCCCTTAGTTGATTTATAGTTCATATTTTTAAGTCTAGTTATGTGCTTTTATATCTTAGTTTGGTTTGAATCAATAGTGTGATATTGATGTTGTTAAAATCTGAAGATTAGATGGGTTTAATCATGAGTTAGAGTACTAGTAGCTTAGTTTTTCTAGTAGGGTTGCTGAAATGACTCTTTGCTTCTGTTACAGCAGGTTTTCAGGCTGCCCTTTCACCTTTTGGGCAGCCTTTGAACAGTGTTTAGCACACAAAGTCAGTCCCTTTTTGGACAGATTTTTGGTGAACCAAAATCTGCCCAAAAAAGTAGTTTTCTTTGCCTACTTAAGGGCTGCCCTTTCCTCACTTTAGATGGACTCTAGCACACTTCTGCTAGACATTTTTACACACTAAAAAAATACAATTTTAGGAGTAAAAATCAGCAGCTGAACTTAAAGAAAGTAAGTTGAAATTGTGAGCTTTATGATTGCTTCTTAGAGTGAAAAACTCTTTCAAAAAGAATAAGTCTTTTAGAGTTGATTCTGGGCTTCTTCTCTAAGGTTTTGGGGTTATTTGACTATGAATCTGTTGTTGTTTTTGCTCGTTTTCAACGCTATTTTTCTGCTATTTTACTGTTGTTTCTGCTTATCTCACTACTGTATTTTTATTCTGCAAACCAGATAATTCCTACATCTTTCTATGTAGATTTTTGATAGTAATAAGAAGACTTGAACTTGCCCGGATGGCTGAAGCATGTTTTACTTGATCTTTGCTTAAGAATAAATGTTGTACCTATGTATAAAACATGTAAATATACAATAGTTATTGCTTTTAGAAGATAACTCTCTACTTATTATTATCTAGTCATTGAAAGTCCATTTCTCACCTTGTTGTACTTAAAAGTCCTTAATCTACTTTAGGTGAGCTTGTTATAGACGTGAATCTAATTTCTTTAGTTAATAAAAATATCCTTGTTGAATTTTGCTTGAATCTTTATTTCGTTTATTAGAGTTAGAATTCAGTGAGCCTTTATCATGTTTCGGTTACATCATTTATTAAGGTGAATTGTTATTAGCATCAAATTTGGTCAGTTTCATGGTAATTAGGTTGAAATAAAGTTTGTTTTGTGGGACTTAAAAAGAGATTTGGGGTTTAACTGCTAATAGGCTTCAAGGATTCATTATATATATATATATACACACACACACACCATCAATAACATACTGATTTGGCTCATTGATATCAAGTATCCATAAGCTGAGTTCTTTTCTTAATCAATAAACCAACCCTTTTTTTATACAAAAAAATAAGTGGCCTAATGTCATGTAATTCCAATAAGCATAAGCCTAGAAAGTTCAAGCTATAGATTAGTTAAAATTCAATAGTAGTATAGCCTCTCCTCTTGAATAAGTAATTAAATAAATTAATCTCTTTCTTAATAAATTTTTTAAATGTTAGGCAATTAGTAGGCGCTCTTTAACTCATGGATTTGCTTGCGTAGCATGATTTTTAACATGAATAAATTAATTCAATAGTCTCATACCATACCCATTAGTTTTAGTTAATTTATTTAGTTAATCCTTTGTTAAAATTGCGGACTCGCTTGCGTAGCGCGATAGTTGATTTTTTCTAAATTGTCAAGAGTCAATTTTCTCAAATGTAGTAATTTTCAAAAGTATTACAAATAATTAACTGTCATGATTTCGGATTCGCTTGTGAAGCGTAACTATGATAAGTTAATTAGTTTTGTTATTTGATCACGTAGTCGCTTGCGTAGAGTGGTTATGACAACGTAATATTATCCAAATTATTTTGTTTAATAATTCTAATAATCAAGAAATAAAAGCGGATAAGTAAAACATAAAACTCATAGAAATCACAGTTTATTCATAATTATTTAAAGCCAAGTTTAAGTCAATAAAGCGACCGTGCAAGAACCACGGGACTTGGAGAATGCCTTACACCTTCTCCCCGGTCAACAGAATTCCTTACCTAAACATTATTTTCGCGGACCGATAATAATAGAGTCAAACCTTCCTTTGACTAGGGATTCAAATAAAAGGTGACTTGAAACACCTAAAAAATCAATTCCAAGTGGCAACTCTGTAAACAAAATAATCTCTATTCAAGTTTATCACTTTAATTGGAAAAACTCTTTAACCCACCCACAATTCATAACACGCATATCTTTCAGGGGTAGAAAAGGGGTGTGACAATATGTACTACTACTATTACCTAAACATGAATCAAACCCATTCCCTTAAGAAAGTTGTCACACTATCCATCCTCGGGAAGAATCATCTGGTTCACACAAGAAATCACCTTTGGAAAGAACCGTAGCATAAAAAAACCAAAGGCTTATTATTAACAATAGAAAGAAAAACATAAAATTTAAACTACCAAAACAAACAAAATTAAAGACATTACTAAATGTAACAAACTATTAAAGATAAACAAACTAGAATCATCCAATTATTACATCCTAATGTCATCAAATGTGTCAAATCATCAAATATAGAATTCTCCATCCCCCAAATGAAAATAAGAATTGTCCACAATGCTTAGAAAAATAAGATCAAAGAGTAGAAAATGCGAAGAAACTCCCTAAGTGTCCTCTGTCATCAAACAGTCACCAACAGCATCAGTCCCAGTCGGCTTAGCTAACTGAATCATGTCATCATCTTGTGTGGAAGTTGCCTGAGAGCTGAACATATCATGTACCACCTCAACAGTGTTGGATGCAAGGCAAGGCTCCTCAATTTGAGCATCACGATCCTCATGAGAAGGCGGATCTGGGTGAGACTGGGCGGCGTCTAATAGCATATCAAATGGCAAGTCACTAGCCTTAACTATCCTAGTCACCTTAGGTCGAAGTGTATCAAGCTGCTTCTTGCTGACCTGTTTCTTTTTCATCTTCTTCAGTTGCTTGGTAAATTATTCAATCACTGTACCATGTTGTACTAGTGTATCCATGATCAGCTTCTGGTTGTCCAAGACCTTGGTGAGCTTCTTATCGATATTAGAAGGATCCAGTGGTGTATGTTAAGATGTCTGACCTGAAACTATAGTAGAAACCTTAGACAACTTTGAAGTAACTCTCTACATCTAGTTTTAAGGCTGACTAGTGTCTGAGATACCCGCAAGGTAGTTAATGGGCCCGCAGGCAAAAGCACCAGGCTCAGAGCTGGTGTAGGCACTAGAGCAAGGGCTGAGGATGATGGCTCAAGAATGGCAGCTCTAGCACTAGTAGAAGGATCAGCTGAAGTGGAAAAGATATCAGAGGGACTAGAATCCTCGACTATTGGCATATCAGACTAGCCAAAAGAAATAGAAGGATGAATACTTTTCTTTGGTTTCCTCGTGTCTTGCCACTTGTACCACTCAAAAGGACCAATTGGCTTGACCTTAGTGTCAAATGGCATGGACTCATCCTTGGCATCAGTCAAATGCTCAGTGATGGTGTTGGGGTAGGGGTAGGAAGTGCTTCTTTGCTATGCCAAAATAGTGATGTTGGACGACATTAGAGCACCGGCATTGATTGGGTACCCACCCATGATTGAATCTACCAACACTACTCTTGCCAATGGAAAATTGTTCTCATTTTGGCATGGGTCAAGTCTGTTGCATACAACCTTTTTCTTCAATACTCAGAGTGTTGCAGAGAATTGGCACACCGAAACCTATCAAGGGGGAGTAGGACTAGGTACAAGAATCTCTGCGAGCCATGGTCTGAACTCCTCTTTCTCTACCGACTTAGCCAAATACTCCTTTGGCTACACATCCTCAAAGCCGAGGTAAGTATTCAAAGTTTGCTAATCAAACTTAACTTTAAGGTTGTGCACTATGATGGTCTTTGTCCCTTTGAGAATATGCACCGTGTTGGCATAGAATTTCCGGACAAGGTGTTCCTTCACATCCACCAGCTTCTTGGTAAACTGCATCCACCCCTTTCTCTTTGTAAACTGCTCCAAGACAACGGGATTGTATTTGTCTAAGTCCTTGAGGATGAATTACGTTTCGTAGGTTAGTGATCTTTCCCTACGCTACATTTGGAAGTCTGTGTAAGCTTTCAAGCTCAAAAATCGGTCTTCCCATATCACCTTCTTAGTTCTTTCCATTCCTGCCTTTGCACTTGATCCCCGTCTTCCGTTATCTGGGGAATCATCAGAATCAGAGTCCTGAGCATCTGCATTAGACTCATGAATTGTACTAGCTGAGCCTTGGGAGGTACTGTAAGATGTGGAAGGCACATCTAGGGGATCAGACTGCCCGTGCGGCCTAGATTGCTACTCGTGGTGCTCTTCAGGTAGAGACATAGAATTCCTTATGAGGCCTCCCTTGATGGGGCATAAGTAAACTCTGAGAGGCTTCTACCTCTCCCCTGTCCTGTAGTTGTCTTCTTTGTTATGGCCCTTTATGCACTCAGGGTGCATGGTACCTTGACTCTACCTCCCTTCCATTACAAGACTCCCCTTGTCTTCTTGATCGAACCATTGTCTTTGTATGCACAAAGAGATTTGTCAGTTGATATACATATTGCAAAACTGTTAAGTCATGTAAGCATTGGAGGACACCATGGAAGCAGCTGGGTTGCAAGATTGCACCATGTAGTAGACAGGGTACAAGTGCGGTCCGCACAATTTGGAGTGCATTCCGCCAAGATGAAGTGCAGACCGCACAATTTGAAGTACATACCGCACTTCAACATAGTTGTGTCAAGTCCTCAGAGAGAAGTCCCTGATGGACAGTGTTGACTCCTTTTGCGGCCACAAAATTTTACTGTCATCTGAATAATATTTTTTTATAGCCTGCACTTGAGTAAAAGTACTCAGGGGCTCAGAGATGAAGTTCTCTGAATGTCAATGCAGACCTCCCTTTGCGGCCATAAAATTCAAACTATGGTCTACATAATTTAAAGTGTGGTTACACAATCAACTAGCACTAAAGTTATCAAATTGGAAGTTTTCAAACCACACAATTTCAAGTACGGTCCGCACAGTTATGAACAGTGACGACAACAGGTCTTTTTACCTAGATCATGCAATTATGTGTTTAATCCTACTGGGGAACATGGTAAGGGCATGATAATCAACAACCCAACCCAATCTAAGCATGCTTTGGCAATAACCCAATGTTAAACTACCCCATATAGACACAATAAAGAGATGCAATAACAGATAGCCTAAAAAGATATTCAAAGGCCAAAACAAATTTAAAAATAAAAATAACAAGATTGAAGTGATGCATACCAGATAGTGCTAGTATAATAATATCCAAGTGAGTGTGAAGGGTTGTTTGTGATCACAACAAGCAAGCACATGGGTACCTCTTTGAGTGGAAGGTTGAGAGTGAAAATGACAAAAGGTCAAAAGGTGGAGGTACTGTTCTATTTATACTCTGCTGAAGGTAAGGCAACAAATAAGCGAGTGTGGCCGCACAATTCTAAGTGTGGTCCCCACTCTATTACTTGAGAAGAAGGAGCACATGTAACTGTGCGGTTCGCACTTTTTCAAGTGCGACCACACTTCTGTCAACTTGGTTCCAGCTACTTTTCTGGTAGAGCTCTATCGCGGCCACATAATTCATGATGGTCCGCAAACTCACTCCGCACTGTTGGGAGAAAAGTTCAAAGGACCCTCCATTTAGCACATGAGACGATCCTTGCAATTACGGTCCACAGATAAAATCTACGGCCGTGCAAAATATTATGGGGCCCGCATTGCTCTTCTACGGCCGCACTAGGAAAGTGTGGTCCACATTTTTGCCATTTATGACACAACTTTGGCTATCATTTCACATCTAACACTAATCCCTGCGACACACTTCAAATCGAGCTAAAAACAACAAACACCATCTAACTAAAAGAAAAAAAGGAAAATATCTTGGATTGCCTGCCAAGAAGCGTCTTATTTAAAGTCATGGCATGACGCAATATCATAGCATCCTCCAATGATGTAAAGAACTGCCAGTACGTGGCTCTAACCAACTTTCCCCAAATAGTGCTTCACTCGATGACCATTGACTCGAAATATTTCATTATTCTTGTTCTTTAGGTCCAAGGCACCAAATGGTGTCACACCAACAATATCAAGTGGACCACTCCACTTTGACTTGAGCTTACCGGGAAACATTCTCAATCTTGAATTGAACAACAATACTAGATCACTGCCTTAAACTCCTTGTTCCAAATATAATTATCATGAAGATATTTTATCTTATCTTTGTACAAGGACAAACTTTCATATGTATGGTACCGAAACGCATCCAATTCATTCAAGTGTGCAACTCGCAATTTAGCGGCTACATCTCAATCAAGATTCAATTTCTTCAAGTCCCACATTGGCTTGTGCTCTAGTTCCACCGAAGATGACAAGATTTTCCAAATGCCAATCGGTATGGGGACATTCTGTTAGGTGTTTATTAAGTCATTCTATATGCTCACAGAGCATCATCAAGCTTATTAGACCAATCTGTCCAATTTGCATTCACCATCTTGGACAAAATACTCTTTATCTCCTGGTTGAAGACTTCCACTTGACCACTAGCGTGTGGGTGATAGGGAGTTGTCACTTTGTGAGTGACACCATACTTTCCAAGTAAAGTATCAAAAGATTTGTTGTAAAAATGTGACCCTCCATCACTTATGATTGCTCACGAAGTCCCAAACCTTGTAAAAACGTTCCTCTTTAAGAAAGCTATCAAACTTCTGGCCTCATTATTGGGTAAAACAATGGCTTCAACCCATTTAGACACGTAATCTAACGTGACTAAAATGTAACTGTTTTCACAAGAACTCACGAAAGGGCCCATAATGTCAATACCCCAAACATCAAAGATATAAATCACCCAGATGATTGTTAGGGGCATCTCATATTTTTTTGAAGTTCCTCCGACCCATTGACATTCATCACATCTTCTTACCAACTCATTTGCATCTTTGTAGAGTGTAGACCAATAGAAACCATAAACTTAGGACTTTAGCAGTTGTTCTCGCTCAACCATGATGACCATCATATGACAAAGAATGACAAAACCCAAGAATATCACCTTGATCTTTCTTCGGAACACATCTTCTAATCACCCCATCCGTGTAAATCCAGAAAAGGTATTGTTCATCCCAATAGTATTCTTGACAATCTCTCCTGAGCTTCTTTCTTTGGTTTGAAGAGAACTCATCCCAAATGATGCCACTCATAAGAAAATTTCCATCCGCAAAACATTGTACCTCTTTCATTGAAAGTGCCAAAGGTTGATCATAGGAGAAAGAGTCATTGATTTCAAGGCCATCATGTGCCCCCCTCCTTCTCCAAACGAGATAAGTAGTCCGCCACTTTATTTTCATTTCCCTTATTGTCTTGGATGTCAATATCAAACTCATGCAAAAAAAAAATAATCCATCTCATCAACATATATTTATACTCCTTTTTGCTCATAATATAGCAAAGTGTCGCATGATTTGTGTGGACAATAACTTTGTCACCCATCAAGTTCAGGCAAAACTTCTCAATAGCAAACACATTACCAAGGAGCTCTCTGTAACAGTATAATTTACTTGGGAGCTATTCATGGTCTTAGTAGTTAGTAAACCAGATGAAAAACTTTGTTGATACGTTGCCCCAAAACAGCCCCAACCGTTACATCACTTGCATCACACATGAACTCGAAGGACAAACTCCAATGTGGAGATGTAATGATAGGAGTAGTTGTCAACTTGAGCTTCAATTGTTCAAAATCTCTCATTCAATCATCATTGAAATGAAACTTGGCATCCTTCTCAAAGAGTTTGCACAAGGGGTTTACCACTTTAAAAAAATCTTTGATAAATTGCTGTTAGAATCCAGCATGGACCAAGAAACTCCGCACACCCTTCACCGAGGTTGGGGGAAGCTTAGAAATAACCTCAATCTTTACCTTATCTACATCAATACCATTCTTTTAATTCTTATGGCCGAGGACAATGCCTTTCTAAACCATGAAATGACATTTTTCCCAATTGAGTACCAAATTTGTTTCCTCACATCTAGCCAACACTTTGTCCAAATTAGCAAGACAATCATCAAAAGTATCTCCAGCCATTGAAATGTCATCCATGAAGACCTCAAGTTAGTCCTCCACCATGTCAGTGAAGATAGCCATCATACACCATTGGAAAGTCTCTAGTGCATTGCATAATCCAATAGGTATCCGTTTAAAAGAAAAAGCACTGTATGGACATGCAAAAGTGGTTTTCTCTTGATCTTACGGAACAATAATAATTTGGTTGTATCCCTAGTAACTATCAAGAAAGCAGTAGAATGCTCGACCAGCCAATCTATCAATCATTTGATCCATGAAAGGGAGAGGGAAGTGACCCTCCTTATAACTTTGTTGAGCTTATGATAATCCATACAAACTCTCCAACCGGTGACTGTTATTGTAGGAATTAACTCATTCTTATCATTGGTAACAATCCTCATGCCCATTTTCTTTGGGACACATTGGGCTGGAGATGTCTAAGAGCTATCAAAAATGGGGAAGACAAGTCCGGCATCCAACCACTTGATAATCTCCTTTTGGACCACCTTTTGTATATATTCATAGTCTTCTTTGATATTCAATGGACAGTTTGAAACCATCCTCCAATTTTATTTCATGCATGTAAAATGCGGGGCTTATACATTGAATATCCGCCAAATTCCACCAAATAGCTTTTTTCCTCTTTTGTAACACTGCCAATGTGGAGTCAACCTACACGTTAGTCAAACATGAGAAAAGGATAACCGGAAAAGTAGAACAAGGGCCAAAAATTTCATACCAAAGATGAGGTGGTGGTGATTTCAACTCCAAGGTTGGTGGCTCTTCAATTGAAGGCTTTGTAGGAAGAGTCTTCCTATTCTCAACATCTAATGATAACTTTTGGGATGCATAGTTGTAAGACCCTAATCCTTGCAAAGAGTTCATACATTCCATGAAATCATCCATCTCATCATCATCAAAGTTGAGCAAAAAGGCTTCTAACATGTCACCAACATTGATTGTATCATTTGTATCATCAATAATGACATCGGTCACCAAGTCCACAAAATAATACACTTCATTGGTATTTGGTTGACGCATAGACTTGCACACATGGAATACCATTTGTTCATTACCAACTCGGAAAGTGAGTTCTCCGGCTTGAACATCACAAAGGGTCTTACCCGTAGCAAGGAAAGGCCTCCCAAGAATGATAAGCATTTCATAGTCAACCTCAAAATCTAGAATTACAAAGTCCGATGGAAGGATAAATTTATCAACTCGGACTAAAACATCCTCAATCACTCTCAATGGCCTCTTCATAGTATGATTGGCCATTTACAACCTCATAGATGTGGGTCTTGGTTTCCTAATCCCCAAAGTTTTGAACACCGATTAGGGCATCAAATTTATACTTGCCCCAATATCACAAAGAGACTTAGCAAAATTGTCACTTCCAATAGTACAAGGAATTGTAAAGGTACCAGGATCCTCCAACTTAGGAGCCATGGAATGAACAATTACACTCACTTGATTAGTGACCTTGATAGTTTCAAAATTTATCGACTTCTTCTTGGTCACAAGATCTTTCATAAACTTGGCATAACCGGGCATTTGATCCAAAGCTTCTACCAACGGTACGTTGATAGAGAGGACCTTCATCATTTGAATAAACTTCTTGTATCGATTCTCACCATTTTGCTTAGTAAGCCCTTGAGGATAAGGAGGTGGAGGTATTGGAAAGGGTGTCTTTCCTTTTGCACTATCGGTTCTGGTATGTCAATAACGTGTTCCTTAGATGGGTTCACCTTTTATTGGGTATCTTCCACACAATCATCAATATCAATCCAAACCTCATCATGAACTTGAACATCATTCCGCGGGATTTTCCCATATCACTTGGTCTTCCCATAAGTTGCTTTTCATTTGAGGTGGGTACTTTCCTGCCTCTTCTACTTCTTATGATAACCTCCTTAGTATGCCCTGTATTATTACCACCCTTTAGGTTCACTACCGTGTCACTTGGTAATGCACCCTTAGGACGAGTATTAAGAGCTTGAGAGATTTTCTCCATTTGAACTTCAAGATTACGGATTGATGTGGTATGTGAGGCAAGTTGTGCATCCTAATCCGTATTCTTTTACATCATTTGCTTGAACATGTTCTCAATATGACCCATTTTATTATTTGAAGAACTTGAACCATAGGAAGAATACGGAGGTGGGTTACTCGACTGTTAGTACATTGGGGGCCTTTGAAAACTCGAACCTCGATTTGCATGAATATTATTATTTCCCCAACTTCCTTAGTTATTGTTGCCTACCCAATTTCCTTGGTTATTGTTGTTGTTATGCCAATTTTCTTGATTGTTAGAACCCCAATTGTCTTGGTTATTATGAGAATCCCATTGATTTTGATTGGATCCTTGAAAATTACTTTGTTGCCCTTGGTAATTGTTCACAAATTGTACATATTCTTCTTGCTCATGATAAGAATCATCTTGGTAGCTACCATCACCTTGTGCATAATTATTCACTCGGGATTTAAATTATGGACCTTTACTCGTCTTCTTGTTGGCCAAGATATTCACTCCCTCCATAGCATGAACTTGCTTAGGAGCTTGGATTTGATTAACTTGAGCCTTAGCAAGTTGAGTCATGGTTGTGGTCAATTCGACAATAGCTTGCCCATGGTCTTGCAACTTTCTCTGAAGATGGATCATGTTGGGATCACCTTGGGGAATATTATCTCAGGATTGCCAAGCTAAAGAAGTTTCTGCCATCTCATCAAGAATCTCACATGCCTCCGCATAAGGTGTTTTCATAAAATTTCCTCCGGCCAATTGATTGACCACACATTGATTTGTAGTATTAATACCACAGTAGAAAGTTTTTTGGATCATGTTATCGGTCATATCATTATTCGGGCACTCCTTCACCATTGTCCGATATCGCTCCCAAATTTCATGCAATTCATTGGGCTCTTGCTTTAAGGCTAATTTTTTATACCGTAGAATAGTCATGTGCTCGGGAGAGAAGAACTTTGAATTCGTTGCCAATTCATCCCAGATATGGATAAAATGATTAGCAAGCATTCCAACCAATAAAAAACCTTACCCCTTAGTGAGAAGGGAAAGAGCCTTAACCGAAAAGCATCTTCCGAAATATTCATTGGGCTCTTGCTTTAAGGCTAATTTTTTATACCGTAGAATAGTCATGTTCTCGGGAGAGAAGAACTTTGAATTCGTTGCCAATTCATCCCAAGTATGGATAAAATGATTAGCAAGCATTCCAACCAATAAAAAACCTTACCCCTTAGTGAGAAGGGAAAGAGCCTTAACCGAAAAGCATCTTCCGAAATATTTATTTGTTTTCTCCCCCAACATGTATTCACAAAATCTTTCAAATGCTTGTAATCATTTTGACTCGTTGCCCCGATGAAATAACCTCGTTGCTCAAGCAAAGTGAGCATCACATTGGTAATTTGAAAATTTCCCGCCTTAATGCGAGGGGAACTATGGCACTTGCGTAAACGTTATTGGGAAAAATCGTTGTTGCGCCGCTTGTTATTATGGTGGTGGTAGAGGTGGGGGAGGTGGAGGCACAATGTCTTATTACCCACAACCTCGACAGTTTTGTTGTGGTGCTTGAGGTATTTCATCAAGTTGCTCCTCTTCCCAATCCACCTCTCCCAATGGCAAGTTTTCAAGTTCGTTGTTCGCCATTTGAAACCTACAATCAATTCAACAAATTAGAATCACGAAAGTAAAAGAAGATATTTCAAGAAACACACTCAAGTATATAGCTAACACTGTAAACTCCTCAGCAACGGCGCCAAAAATTAATCATATCCAATTCACACCCAGTTAAGGAGTATGAACAGACGTTACAATATATAACCTAATGCGAGTCGGGATCAAATGTACATGGAGTTTAAAATGGTGTTAAGGTAAACACTCAAGAAAAGGAACTCAAAATAACTAAATTTATCTCTCAAACAAAGTTATATAATCGCTATCTAAATCAATTGCTAAAAGATGTAACTAACTAGTGAGCAAATAATGATTGAAATGTTTTGATGTTTTTGTCAAATAGGGAAAATCCGAGGATTGTAACCTTCACCTAGGTGTAAACCTAATGGGTAGATTAAATCTATGCCTTCTTGATAGATCAGGGTTTGTTATGACTCTCAATGCTTAAGTACCTACTCAATACCTCTCAGTTAAAGAGTGATTATGCCCAAATTGGCTTTCTCAAGACCAAATGAGTAGCAATCTAAATAATTGAATATTAGTCCAAGTTGGATTATCCCTAAATCTAGTTCAAATCATTTAATCAAACTAATCAAAAGTTCAACTAGTTTAATTTCTTGTTAGCCAAGGTTTTCTAGACAAAGTTTCTCTTTCTCAAGTAAGAACTAAGTCAAATAGGCATGAATCAATATTTGTAACCATTAATTTTTTATATAAATCATAAACAAGGATAAATAACATACACCCAATCAATAAGAAGCAGGGGTGTGAATTCGAATCGCTTTATCGATAAATCGAATCGATTATTTATTATCGGTTTATCGATTTATCGATTTCGATTTCGACTTCGAAATTTTCCTTATGAGTTATCGATTTTGATTTGAATTTTGTCCTCTTCGGTTATCGATTTATCGATAAACCGATAAGATATACTAAAAAGACAAAAAAAAAAAAAATTTTTTTACCCTTATCCTATAATACCCTTCCCTTTACCCTAAGTCCCTAACCCTATTATTTCCTCTACCACATTTAAGGAATGATCATATTTAAAGCTCAAGGGAATGAAGTTCAAATTAATGGAAAATAGAATTAGATGTGATGATGTATTTTGTTTTTCTTTATATATACCGTTGGAGTGTTGGTGGCATACATTTGATCCCTTACTTTAGTTTCGTTGCATGTGCTTGTTGACATAATTTTTATGTTATAAATAGTGTTTGTCTTATTTTAGCTTCTTTTTGTCCATATAGTTAGGCGTGTTTATCCCGATATACTTTCCGTAGAATCCCGCAAATTTTCTTATTGGTGTAATCGATAACCGAAACGATAAGCCCCAAAAATCGAGAAATCGAAATCGAAAAAATCAAAACCTTATTGAAACGATAACGATAAGCATATGTACAAATCGATAATCGATAAGTAATTATCAATAAGGGTCAAAATCAAATCGATAAATCGAATGCACACCCTAATAAGAAGCATTAATATTAAACATCCATAAGTTTTATATACTAAAGTTGGATCACAACCCTAGATAAAATCTAGCTACTCAAATCATTGACATGAAAAAATGAAAAGAAGAAGAATAGAAGACATAAAACTAGAATTAAAGAGTAAAATTAGTGGGTCTTCTCTAATGGTTTCTCCAAATTGCCCAAAATGGCTAAGTATAACCACTAGCAGCTGCTACAGTACAAAAGTTTCCCAAAAAAGGTGTTCCTCTTCTAGTTATAGTGCTCTAAAATTTGCTAATAAAAATACCCCTCGGAGGGTTCTACGGCTGCACAATTACGTCTGTGGTCCATGCTTTGGGATTTTGCTCTTGCGGGGGCTTTCAGATGAAGAGATTCAGCGGTCATGTATAAGCATATGCGGCTTCACTTTAGCTTCCACGGTCGGGCAATTTATTTGTGGACCACAATTTTGAGGAAGCTTCAGACTTGTTCAATTGCAATATCTCTGATCTTTTAGTCTTCATTGTTATATTGGGTGTTGAGAACGTGGAATTTGTTGATTAGTTGTTGGCACTAATTATTGGAAGGTTCTCATATGACGAGTTGTGTTCAAATACTATTGTTGAAGTTGAATATGCTTTCGTCCTTGCTTGGTATTGTATTGTTTTGATTGCTTGGTGAGGAAGGTTGAAAAGCACGAAGGGTGTTGCCATGCCTTATTTTCATATTGATGTCACTGCTTGAGTGAACGTGAGGATAAAGCATGAAGGGTGATATCGTGCACATGCATTATTATTATTATTATCACATGAGTAGTGCACATATTTTATTATTATCATCATGTGAAGATGAGAGCAAAAGCACGAATATCGTGTACTTGCTTTATTATTTTATTACATGAGGATGAGATTAAAAGCACGAAGGGTGATGTCATGCATATTTTTTGATTTCACTGCGATTTATATTAATACTTGGAATGTGAACTTGAATTGGTGGCTTTGTTACTTACTTTGGAAAAAGTTTATTTGGTGATTCTTTATTTATTATTTCTGTTTGTTTCCCCTTTTAAATGTCCCTATCCTATTGTCATATTTGTTTTTGTATCTGTTATTTTGTTACTTCTTAATATATAATTGCACAGGTTTTAGTAGGCTACTCGTCTTAGCCTCGTCACTATCTCAAAGTTAGGCTCGACACTTACTAAGTATATTAGGTCGGTTGTACTCATACTAAACTAATGCAGTTCTTATGAAGATCCATATATTGGTACCAGTTGAGTACCGAGAGGTACTTAGCAGATATTGGGTGGTGATTCAAGGTAAATCTGCATTTTGTTCAGAGACCTTAGAGTCACTTTTGTAGTTGCAATGTGCTGTTTCGATTTTATATTGGACAATTTTGTATTTCCATTCAAAATATTATATTTAGTATAATCTAGAAGCTCATATACTTGTGACTCGATATCGTCGGTTATTCGCGTTAAATGTTGGTTTTAGACATTTTATGCTTATCTCAGATTTGCCTTTATGTTATGTTATTCCTCTATTGTCAGTATTTTATAGTGGTTCTTCCTATTTATCTTCTGTGTGTTGGCTTGCCTAGCAAGCATTTTTAGGCGTCATCACAACCCCGATTGGTTGGGATTTTGGGTCGTGGCAATTTAGTATCAGAGCACTAGGTTTCCTAGGTCTCAAGATCCATAAGAAATCTTAGTAGAGTCTTGAGAATCGACACAGAGACGTCTGTACTTATCTTCTAGAGGCTATAAGGCTTTAGTAAATTTCACTTTCTTTGTTTCTCTATCGTGCGACTTTGTTCTATCGCTAAGTTTGAATTATTCTTTTCTTATTCTCTCAAAGATGGTAAGGACATGTACGGCATCCGTAGCTGATCTAGAGCTGGATCCCCAGACTACAGCCACAACCAGGGGTAGGGGTCAGGGCCGAGGTAGTGCTAGAGGTAGAGGGAGAGCTCAGCCTAGAGCACGCATAGCGGCACATATTATCGAGCCTCAAATTGAGTAGGATGATGAGATCCCTGTTCCGATAGAGCCAGTGGGACAAGCTCAGGTCCCAAAGGGGTTTATTCCTACCCCAGTTCATCAAGACACCTTAGTACCCATGGTTGGTCTTATGGTGAGTATGGCCCACGCCGATGTGTTTCCTATGGAACCGCTGTTTCTCAGGCCGAAAAGGAGCCCAAACTCCTGGTACTCATACACCAGAGTAGATGGCTCACATGTATCAAACCCTAATAGTTCTACTAGTTGGGGCAGTTCAGCATGTTGTTGCTATACAGCCCAGGAAGAGACCCGCGATGTCAGCTGAAGAGGTTGGACAAGTTCACCAAGTTGTTTCCCCTTCACTTTTGTGATGCACCTTCTAAGGACCCCCAAGTTTTCTTGGACCATTGACATGAGATATTGTGTGATATGGGTATAGTGGAGTCCAACGGAGTTGATTTCATAGTGCTTTAGATGCATGGTTCTGCCAAGAGATGATGGAAGGTGTATGTACAGAGTAGGCCAGCAGGTTCGCCTCCTCTCACATGGGGTTAGTTCTCACATTTGTTCTTAGAGAAGTTCATTCCCTTCACTTAGACAGAGGACTTCCTCAATTAGTTCGAGAGCCTTTAGTAGGTAGTATGATCGTTATTCATTATGAAACTAGATTTTTTGGATTTATCACGCCATGCAGCTATCTTGATCCCTACTGAGAGGGAAATCTTGATAATAGATGAATTAGGTAATTCCATTCTCGCTGGTAATAGAGACAAGAATATCTATACTCTAAGAAAACTAGATAATCTTGATAATCATATATGTTTGGCATCCATGTTAGATGATCCATGGTTGTGTCATAGAAAATTAGGACATGCAAGCATGCATTCTGTTGAAAAGCTTTCAAAACAAGATCTAGTCATTGGTCTTCCAGAATTGAACTTTTCAAAAGATCATATTTGTGATGAATGTCAACTTGACAAATAGATTAGATCCTCGTTTAAACCAAAAGACATTGTTTCTACTTCAAAACCATTGCAATTATTGCACATGGATCTTTTTGGACTAACAAGAACATCTAGCATAAATGGTAAGAAATATATATTTTTTATTGTTGATGATTATTCTCGTTTCACTTGGGTTATTTTCTTGAGTCACAAAGATGAGGCACTAAAGAATTTTGAAGTCTTCTGCAAAAAGGTGCAGCATGAAAAAGGTTTGTGCATTTCTTCAATAAAAAGCGATCATGGAGGAGAATTTGAAAGCATAGATTTTGAAACCTTTTGAAATGATTATGGAATCACTCACAATTCATCTCCAAGAACTCCTCAACAAAATGGGGTTGTAGAAAGAAAAAGCATGACACCACAAGACATGGCCAGAACAATGATTGCAGAAAGCTCACTACCACAATATTTCTGGGCATAAGCAGTGAGCACAACATGTCTTATCATTAACCAATGCATGATCAGACCAATCTTAAAGAAAATGCCCTATGAATTATTGAGAGGAAAAAGGCCAAATGTAAGCTACTTTCATCCTTTTGGATGCAAGTGCAATGTTCACAACAATGGTAAGGATAACCTTAGTAAGTTCGATCCTAGAAGTGAAGAAGGTATATTCTTGGTTATTCTCTATCAAGTAGAGCTAATAGAGTTTACAATAAACGTACTCTTGTGGTAGAAGAATCAATTCATGTAGTCTTTATTGACACTAACCCTCGTAGTGAGACTACCAAAACAATAGATGAAGAAAATCCTGGAGGTGTATCAAAAACAGTTCAAGCTCCTGAAGGAAATACTGAAAACTCGACTCCAAGCAAATTACAGTCGACTACAGAAAAGGTCTCACGACCATAAAACCGACTCTATCGTGATGGCGCCTATCATGAAATTAGGCCAGCCAACACAACTCCCGAATTAACCATTAATCAATAAAAGTCATTTTTAAGTCTTTAATTAATCAAATATTTTATAATGAAAGTCTAAATGAATAGTGTGGAATAAATACACAAGCCCAACATCGGGATGTCACATGTCTCGAGCATCTACTATGGTCTAAATACAACGAAGAGTCTGAGAATATACTAAAAACAGTCTAAGGAAGATAAGAGGGAGAAAAGCAGGGCCGCGAACGTCGAGCGACTACCTTGCTAACTCTGATGACTCTTCCACTGAGCATCAAAACTCGCTACTGGGTTCAGAAATATTTGAATCTGCACGCACGGTGTAGGAAGTAATATGAGTACGCCAACTCAATAAGTAATAAAAGTAAATAAAATCTGAGTAGTAAGAAAACACGTAAACCACGTCAAAATGCTACAACAAATGCAGGATATTTCGAGCACAACACAGAAATCATTTACTTTGTAAATCATGCTCAGTTTCAGTAAAACCTTTTTAAAACAATTTTCAATAGTTTCAAACGAGGGATAAAATAGTGAGTAAACATGATAGAAACGTAAACAGTCCCTCAGGAAAAATATGTACCATAAACCACCACCACCCCCCTCGGGCATAATATCAACAGAACCAGCCCCTCGGGCTACCTCACAATCACTCGTAATCAGCTCCTCGAGCATAACATGAATCAAAGACCGCCCCTCGGGTAAACATGGATCAATAGCAGCCCCTCGGGCATTAATATGAAACAACAACAACAACAACAACAACAACAACAACAACAACAGCCCCTCGGGCTACAACATATCACTCACACTGGGCACCCACACTCACTGGGGGTGTACAGACTCCGGAAGGAGCCCCTTACAGCCCAAGCGCAATAACAAACCATCTCGTGGCATAATCAAACAGGCTCTCAGCCTCATATCAAGCCACCTCGTGGTGTAACAAATTAGGCCATCGGCTTCATAATCATAAATCAGTATCACATTGCTGCAGCGCGCAGCCCGATCCCATAATATCCTCACAATATAGGCCCTCGGCCTCACTTAGTCAGAAATATCTCATGCCACTCAGGCAACAGTAAAACATGATGCTCAGCCCAAAATATTATTTAAAATATCAAAACGGAGTAATATGGCTGAGTTATGAAAACATTAGAATACAGCATGACTGAGTACAAATATAAAGTAAAAATAGTGAGAAATAGTAGTAAAAATCCCTTAAGGGTCCAAAATAATTGGCACGACGCCCAAATATGGCAGTCAGCCTAAAACATGGTAATAATTTCCAAACACAATGATATCAAACAGTTTTCGATCAAATACGTGACTTAACAGCCATACGGGACGGACTAAGTTACAATTCCCAATGGTGCACGACCCCACGCTCATCATCTAGCGTGTATGTTACCTCATAGCAGCACAACAATGTGAAATCCGGGGTTTCATACCCTCAGGAAAAAAATTTACAATCATTACTTACCTCTATTCGGTCCAAAATCTAGCCCGCGATGCCTTTGCCTCTCGAATCGGCCTCCAAATGCTCCAAATCCCAATCAATCCTCTAAAAATCCCTTCAAAAATCGCCTCAATCCGAGCTCCATAGCTCTAAAATGCAAAAATGGTTGAAATCCTCGAAATAGAGTACTTTATAATCTGCCCAGGAATTTACCCTATGCTATCGCAGATAAACTAATGCGATAGCAAAGCACAAAATTTTCCAGCCCTTCTTTTATCCTATGCGATCGCAGCCATGCCCCCGCGATCGCGTTTAACAAATTTTTCCAACAGCCGTCTCTAACTCTTCCGGATAGCCTCTAGTATAATGGTCATAACCTTTTGTACAAAACTCCAAATTACAATTGGTTTAACTTTCTGAAAACTAGACATCAAGGGATACAACTTTCATTTTTGGATAATCTTCAAATTCCTTATAGATTGTGAGTTATAAGCTTCCATAATCGGGTCAGTGCAGCAAAGATTTTACTCTATGCGATCGCGGGAAGACTTACGCGATCGCATAGCAGAACTCCATTTTTCTATGCTAACGCACTATACACCCTTGAAGCCAAAAATCGGCAACTAGAAATGGCCTATAAATGGTCCGAAACCACCCTGAAACTCACCCGAGGCCCTCGGGACCTCAACCAAACATGCCAACACATCCCATAACATCATTCAAACTTGTTCCAACCTTCGGAACGCTCAAAACAACATCAAATGACCTGAAATTTTGCACACACGTCACAAATGGCACAACGGACCTACTCCAGTTTCCGAAATTTCATTCGAAGCCCGATATCAAAATTTCCATTGCCGACGAAAAATGTCAATATTCCAATTCTGCCAATTCAAGCCTAAATCTATCACGAACCTCTAAAATACATTTCGGACGCGCTCCCAAGTCCAAAATCACCTAACAGAGCTAAACAAATCATAAAAATTCAAATCCGAGATCGAATACTAAAAAGTCAAAAGTTGGTCAAACTTTTCAAATTTAAAGCTTTAAATTGAGAACTGTTTTTCCAAATTCATTTTGATTACCCTGAAAACCATAACCAACGATTTACATAAGTCATAATACAACACACAGGGCTAGTCATGCCCAAGAACTGGCGAGCGAAATGCAAAAGCCCAAAACGACCGGTCAGGTCGTTACATCCTCCCCACTTAAGCATACGTTCGTCCTCGAACGTGCCCAGAGTTGCTCTGAAACCCATCAAATTGCTGTGTAACCTTACCATGCACATACCCGGGGGTGATCCCACGTCATGCTATCTCATATAGGTCCGATAACACAATGTAACTAAAATTTCACAATCCAACCTAGCCCATAAACCTTAGAACCACATTTCCACTTCTGAAATCATCTTACAATATTAGAATCTCACATCTATACTCTGAATAAGCCTGAACCGACTGTAACAAACCATACTTGCAAACTCATATGCAATTACATGAAATACCATATAGCTCAAACTCTCGTAGCGATAACTTCTGATCACAGCAGTTTCTCAGAACAACCGAATATCGATAATAAACCTCTTATCAAATAAAGCCTCATTCCAACACTTATGTATACTACCAATGATAAATGAAACACGTAGAAAGTCATAACCATTCCTCAGATCACCATTCGTGAAGCCACTTCTCCTTTGGCAAGGACCATAGCAAATTTCTAAGCCGAACATCGATATTATTCTTCCAACACTCTGAAACAGAATCCGTTTGTATTCATTCCAGATCCCAATGATCTCATCTAATCCAACACAACTACTCTGATGACATGACACATCAATAGAATCTAAAGCCACAACTCGTGCAATCCGTGCACCAATAAGCAATAATCCGAACGTACTCAAATCATAAAAAATGACTCAAATGAGAGAGTTGTACCGCAAGCTCACCAGTAACACCACACACAATGCTGAGAACCCGTCACACATTGTAGAAATAGAACACACGAATCTAACCCGAAGGGTCATACCTCCACATAACTTCGCAGCAATGCACGACCCTATCCAAACACTGGTCCACATGAAACACCTCAAGTCACTATACTCAAAATCGACAACCACGCGCAATTTGATGTCTAGAACCAAAGGAAATCATCATAACTCGGTGAAGCAATTGACATAACATTACACAAACCCGAAAGGACACAACTAATACGCTATCCGTCGAGCAATACCCAATACTCTTCCAGCTTGAATTCCACTGAGAGACCCCAATAAAACCGCACCACATGTGCCTATAACCAACAAATCCCAACGCCTCACAACACGTAAAGGTAACTCATAGATCTACCTAGGTCACTAATAAGCTCAACAATAATCGAATCAACATATCTCTCAATAATACAACTCGGAGTCAACCAAGCCGACTCAAGTTAGAACACACATCCACATTGGCCTACCAATGAACCCCTTATCAAGGAGTCCTTGAAGTTGCTCCTTCAATTCCTTTAACTCCGTTGGTGCCATACGATACCGTGCCCGACACCCAATCAATACTAAAATCAACAACCCTGTCCGGAGACATGAAACACACCCGGAAACTCCCTCACCACCGGAACTGAATCAATGGTAGGAGTCTCTGCACTGACATCCATCACGAAGGTCCAAATAAGAAAGGCAACCCTTCCCAGCCATCCGCTGGGTCTTTAAAAATGAAACCACCCTACTGGGAACATAATCCGTCGAACCTCGCCACTCAATCCATGGCATTCCCGGCATAGCCAACGTTGTCATCCTAGAGCAACAGCCTAGAATAACACGACACGGAGACAACCAGTCCATACCTAATATCACACCAAAATATACCATACTAAGCAACAAGGATCCACTCGGGTCTCCAAACCTCCAATAGTTACCCCACAAGACTGATATACGCGGTCCACAACCATGACCTAACCTGTTTATGAGGACTCCTAGTCTCCAAATCCATACAGCACGCGAATCACGATATCCGATCCCAACTCCACCATCTGAATATACAACACACCTCTAATACCCAATTATTCCACGAGAAGTACTCCTATAATTCTTCTATGCCACCAAGCAAACTCGAATATCAATAGTCAATCCAACAAGAGAGTGCTGCAATACTAATAAAGTATCCTCAACTCAAACACACTGTCCTTTCTAAAATGTATACCCTCATCAACCCACACCAATCAATGATCTCATTTATCTAGTCATCTGAAACTGTCCATGCTACCTAAGAATTTGTGACCTTCCTTTCAAAAATGAATCGTGACCTTACACATTTAAATCTCAATCCTACACAACATACCACATATACCATACCATCCTAGGATAAACATGAAAACTTCATATCTGTTATGAGCCACAAGCAACTAAATCGTCAGGGCTGAATCTTTATCCCATGCTCCTCACGCTCGTAGAAAATATACATCTCTAATTATGGTAGAAACCATCAAGAACTCTTCGAATTCCATTTGCACAAAACTAAACCGTCAGGGCTGAATCTTTCTAACTCAGCCAAGCTACACTGGCCACTAAAACCCAAGATCTTTGCCGCGAAACACCTATAGAAACTCATTACCTCGTAAGCACCCAAAGAACTAATCATCTCCTTACCATGCCCATCTAGCCTATTACCAAGCTATCACATCTAAGTTCCTTCTGATATACATTCAACTTGATACTTCTTCCTGCTATAACATTACAATCCTCGATCTAGACTCGCCACACGAGACCCAAGCATAAATCCACATTGTCCTATGGTCCATAAGCCGTTGAATACTATCTTAGATATTCCCAAAAGCACCACATTCAGAATACCTACCCTGAAGAGACTTCCTGCGAATCCAAAGCAATTACATTCGCCTTCCTAATACTGATATATAGAATCCCCTAATTGATATAGAAATACCACAAGTCTTGACACCCTCCAATGCAAACCTCAATTTCTAGCCAACTATACAACCTAAAAATCTCCAAATATTACATGTAAAATCTTGAACCCATTAGAACCATTTTCGAGAGCCCTCCACTCTACTCAAATGGCAATTAGACCGATCAAATGAACCGGATGACCTGTGCTCCATTAGCACTCCGACATCGCAGAATGTAACCTCACCTCAATGCAACCAAGTAGCTTCCTGTTCTATGCACCGTACATCCTTTACCAATTAACAATTCAAGTCATTCCGTTATTTTCATACACCATAAATCATAACATAACCTTTATTGAAATTTTCTTTACTCTATCCATCATCGGTCTCAACCTCCGTAAGCATAATTGTTTCACCAGTACGCTTCAAACTGGAACCAATATAGCACATAACTGTGCAATCAACTAATCAATAGCAGACTCCCCCACTTGGGTCAATGTCATAGATCAAAACACACAATAACTCATAATGTATATACTCTATCATTGCCATCATAACATAGTGAGATTAAACTCTATACTTCGTAAGCTCGTGCAACACAAACCATCTCGTACAAACTTCAGAACACTCTGAAGGAGGTAACCCACCTGATTCGCCTCAAACTAATAACTCTTCATACCCTTCCACTGTCATAAATATTACGCAATCACTTAATCTTCCTGAGTATGAACTCATATCATAACATGAAATCTACTCCACTCCCCAGCAAAACAACAAAAAAGGATTCTTCACACACCCATAATTAGGGGTTATACATCAAGTCAAGATGGAAATGAAGCACCAAATAGTTCTTCTATCCTCAAGTAGACCCTTCTCGTCGCTTCCAAATCATATGAATACATCTTGCAGTCACATCATAATCATCACATAGTCATCTAGCCATCACTTCCACAAATAGGAAACTTCAAAATTCGACCTTTCGGCATTTCAAGCCTAAATTCGCTACGAACCTCTAAAACACAATCCGAACACGCCCCAAAGCCCGAAATCACCCAACACAGCTGACGAAACCATAGGATTTCCATTTCGAGGTTGTCTTCACACTGTTCCAACTACAGTCAACTCTCCAACACTTAAGCTCTCATTTAGGGACTAAGTGTCCCGAAACTCTCCGAAACTCGAAGCCAAACATCCCGTCAAATTAAAATAGCAGAAATAAACTTGGGGAAAGCAGTCAATAGGGGATCGGGGCGTTAAATTCTTAAGATGACCGGCCGGGTCATCACATCCTCCTACACTTAAATATTTGTTCGTCCTCAAACAGGCGTAAAACCATACCTGAAGTGGTAAAAAGATGAGAGTAACGGATGTGCATATCCTGCTCGGTCTCCCAGGTCGCCTCCTCGACCGGCTGACCCCGCCACTGAACCTTTACCGATACAATATTCTTTGACCTTAGCTTCAAACCAGCTTGTCCAATATTGCCACTGGCTCCTCAACATAAGATAGATCCTTGTTCAACTGGACTGAACTGAAATCCAACACATGTGACGGATCATCGTGATACCTCCGGAGCATCGAAACATGAAATACCAGATGAACTCTTGCCAAGCTGGGAGGTAAGGCAAGCTCATAAGCAACCTCCCCAACAGGCCTCAATATCTCAAAAGGATGAATAAACCTCGGACTCAACTTTCCCTTTTTCCCAAATCTCATAACGCCCTTCATGGACGAAACTCGAAGCAGAACCCGCTCTTCAACCATGTAGGAGACATCACGAACCTTCCGGTCTGCGTAACTCTTCTGTCTGGACTGGGCTGTTCGGAGTCTATCCTAAATCACCTTAACCTTCTCCACAGCATCCTGAACTAACTCTGTACCCAATAATTTAGCCTCACCCGGCTGAAACCAACCTACCAGGGATCAACATCGCCTACCATATAAAGCCTCATATGGTGCCATCTAAATGCTGGACTGATAGTTGTTGTTGTAAGCAAACTCAGCCAATGGCAAGAACTGATCCTAAGACCCTCCAAACTCAACCACACATGCACGAAGCATATCCTCAAGAATCTGAATAGTGCGCTCAGACTGTCTGTCTATTTGAGGGTGAAGGGTTGTACTCAATACCCGAGTACCCAACTCATGTTAAAAGGCCCTCCAGAACCGTCATGTGAACTGAGCACCTCTATATTAAATGATGGAAACTGGAATACCATGCAGACGAACAATCTCCCAGATATAAATCTCCGCCAACCGCTCAGAAGAATAAGTAGTACACATAGGAATAAAGTGAGCGAACTTGGTCAGCCAATCCACAATCACCCAAATAGCATCGAACTTTTTCAAAGTCCGTGGGAGCCCAACTACAAAGTCCATGGTGATCCACTCCCACTTCCACTCTGGAATCTCTATCTGCTGAAGCAACCCACCCGGCCTCTGGTGCTCATACTTCACCTGCTGACAGTTGAGGCACCGGGCTACAAACCCAACTATATCTTTCTTCATCCACCTTCACCAATAGTGCTGCCTCAAATCCTGAAACATCTTCGCGGCACCCGGATGGATGGAATACCGTAAACTATGGGCCTCCTCTAGAATCAACTCTCGAAGCCCATCAACATTGGGTACACAAATCTGACTTTGCATCCTGAATACCCCATCATCACCAATAGTCACATCTCTGGAATCACTGTGTTGAACCTTGTCCTTGAGGACAAGCAAATGAGGGTCATCATACTGCTGCTCCCTAATATGATCAAATAAGGAAGACCGAGAAACCACGCAAGCTAGAACCTGACTGGGCTCCGAAAGGTCCAATCTCACAAACTGGCTGGCTAAGGCCTGAACATCCATAGCCATAGGCCTCTCTGATACTGGTAAATAGACCAAACTCCCCAAACTCTCGGCCCGGTGACTCAAGGCTTTGGCCACCACATTGGCCTTGCCCGGGTGATACAAAATAGTGATATCATAGTCCTTCAGCAACTCTAACCACCTCATCTAGCGCAAATTTAGATCCTTTTGCTTGAACAAGTATTGCAAGCTCCGATGGTCAATATAAATCTCACAAGGCACACCATATAAATAATGGTGCTGAATCTTCAAGGCGTGAACAATGGAAGCTAACTCAAGGTCGTAGATCGGATTGTTCTTCTCATGTACCTTCAGTTGTCTGGACGCGTAGGCAATCACCCTACCGTCCTGCATCAACACTGCTCCCAGGCCAATCCTCGAGGCATTACAATAAATTGTATAAGACCTCGAACCTGTAGGCAGTATCAAAATTAGGGCTGTAGTCAAAGCTGTCTTGAGCTTCTGAAAGCTCGCCTCACACTCCTCCATCCACTAGAACGGAGCACCCTTCTAGGTCAACCTGGTAATAGGGGCTGCAATCGATGAAAACCCCTCCACAAAATGACGGTAGTAGCCCGCCAAGCCAAGGAAACTGCGGATCTCTATAGCTGAGGATGGTCTGGGCCAACTCTGCACGGCCTCTATCTTCTTCGGATCCACCTGAATACCCTCACTCGATAACACGTGGCCTAGGAATGCCATTGAATTCAAACAAAACTCACATTTTGAGAACTTAGCATATAAATTCTTCTCTCTCAGAGTCTAAAGCACAGTCCTCAGGTGTTGCTCATGATCTTCCCGACTCCGTGAATATACCAGAATATCATCAATAAAGACAATAACGAACGAGTCAAGATACGGCCGGAACACACTGTGCATCAAATGCATAAAGGCTGCTGGGGCATGGGTCAGCCCAAATGACATAACAAGAAACTTGTAATGACCATACCGAGTTCTAAAAGCAGTCTTCAGGATATCTAGCTCCCGAATCTTCAACTGATGGTAACCTGAGTGCAAGTCAATATTAGAAAACACCTGTGCACCCTAAAGTTGGTCAAATAGATCATTAATACGAGGCAGAGGATAATGGTTCTTCACTATAACCTTGTTCAGCTGGTGATAATCAATACACATAGAACCATCTTTTTTCTTCACAAACAAGACAGGAGCACCCCAAGGCGATACACTGGGATGAATAAAACCCTTATCAAACAATTCCAGTAATTGATCCTTCAACTCCTTCAACTCAGGAGGAGCCATACGATACGGAGGAATAGAAATGGCCTGACTGCCCGGCAACATATCAATACCAAAATCAATATCTCTATCAGGCGGTATGCCTAGAAGATCAGCTGGAAACACATCGGGGAAATCCCGTACTACTAGGACTGAATCAACTGAAGGGGTATCAATAATGACATCTCTCACATAAACTAAATATGCGTCACACCCCTTCTCAACCATACGCTGAGCCTTAAGGAAAGAAATAACTCTACTGGGAGTGTTATCTAAAGTACCCCTCCACTTAACATGCGGTACACCTGGCATAGCCAGCATCACGGTTTTGGCGTGGCAATCAAGAATAGCATAATGGGGCGACAACCAGCCCATGCCCAAGATAATGTCAAAATCTACCATGCTGAGCAACAATAAATTGGCTCTAGTCTCAAAACCACTAAGAGCAACCAAACACGACCGATAAACGCGATCCATAACAAGAAAATCTCACACATGAGTAGAAACATAAACAGGGGAACTTAAAGAATCCTGTGGTACACCCAAATGCGAAGCAAAATAAGAAGACACATAAGAGTAAGTGGAGCCTGGATCGAATAGAACTGATGCATCTCTGTGACAAACCAGTATAATACTTGTGATGACAGAATCGGAAGCAACAGCCTCAGTACGGGCAGGAAGGGCATAGTATCTGGCCTGGCCTCCCCCTTTAAGGCAACCTCTACCTCCCCGACCTCCACCTCTAGCTGGCTGAGTAGGTAGGGTAGCAACTAGAGCTATAACCATAGCCTGAGAACTCTGCAGGGCACGTTGTGGCTGAGAAGTCTGTGGAGGTGCACCCCTCCCAAGTCTAGGGAAATTCCTCACCATATGGCATGTGTCACCACACTCAAAACAAGCTCTGGGAGGGCGCGGCAGCTATGACTAGCTCGGGCCAGGTCTGCTGGACTGACCTTTGAAAGCACCCCACGCAAGAGGCGCGCTAGAAACCGGAGGTGCATAGTAAGGCTCCTGAGGCCTAGGAGGAGCTCGAATACCACTGGCTGCTGGAAGAGCTGAATGAATAGGGCAAAAAATATACCCCTACCATGACGACTTGCAGCTGGGGCACGGGCACAAGAATAATGGCCCGACTCTCGAGACCCCTTGGCCTCCCTCTCCTCTCTCTCCCTAGCATGCATACCCTCAATCCTCCTAGCAATGCTCACCACCTGCTGATAAGAAATATTCATCTCCAACTCATGAGACATGCTAGACCTGATGATGGGAATAAGCCCCTCAATAAACCGGCAAACCCTCTCGCGAATAGTAGAAACCAAGGCTGGTACATGCCTAGCCAAAAACGGACAGCATACTCTGAGATGGCCATAGTACCCTAGCGCAAATGCTCAAACTCTGCGCGCCATGCATCCCTAAGGCTTTAAGGAACATACTCTCTCAGGAAAAGATCTGAAAACTAAGCCCAAGTTAGTGAAGTAGCCTCATCTGGACTGTCTAACTCATAGGTGCGCCACCACTCATAGGCGGCTCCTCGAAGTTGGAAGGTAGTAAAGGAAACCCCGCTCGATCGTGATATACCCATGATATGGAGAATGCGGTAACACTCATCTAGAAATCCTAGAGCATCATCCGATGCGAGACCACTGAATACAGGAGGCTTGTACTTCTTGAACCTCTCAAGCCTCAACTGTTCATCCTCGGAAGTCACTGCCCTGTCCTCGGGCTGATCTCGGACTGCAGGTTGTACAGGAATAATCTTAGGGACCTGCTCAACATGCACTCGCTGCTCAGAAGTGCGGGCGGCAGGAGTCTGTGCTCCTCCCCCGTCCTGAGACGTAGCTGCAGCAAGGGGAAGCAACCCTGCTTGAGCCAAAGTGGTGTACATACTCATGAACTGTGCCAGAGTCTCCTGAAGTGCTGGAGTAGTAGTAGCAGTAGGCGTATTAGGTGCCTGGACTCTGGCTAGAACTGTTGATGCTACCTCGGTGATAGCTCACGTAGGTGCTCTAGCTGCACCACGTGCGCATCCTCGGCCTCTACCCTGGCCTCGGCCTCTAGAGGCTGCAGTAAGGGGCGCGGGTGCCTGATCATTGCGGGTAGCACGTATCCTCACCATCTGTGAGAGAATAGAAGACACAATTTTAGAATTATGATGTCAAAATATCACACGACAAAGAAAACAAATGAAGTGGAAATTTTCCTAACCATTACATAGCCTCTCGTAGATAAGTACAAACGTCTCCGTACCAATCAGCGAGACTCTAATAAACCGGCTTGTGATCCATGACTCTTATGAACCTAGAGCTCTAATACCAACTTGTCACGACCCCAGTTCACCCTCCGTGAACTGTCATGATGGCACCTAGTCTCTACGACTAGGTAAGCCTAACAAATGCGGAAAATAAAAGAAACTTGCGGAAGAATTAATTAAAAGCCAAAATAACCGAATGAATAGTATTTAAGATATCGCTCGGCATATACAACACAACTCTCAGAATCTAATACACTTTCCCAAAACCCGAAAACTCATGGAACCACAAGCCTTTGAATATCTAATAGTGTCTAACTCCAAAATATCTAACAAAGAAAAGAAATACAGAAGGGCTAATATTTAAAACCGAGAATAGAAAGGGATTCCTCGGTCTGCGGATGCGGCAGATGTACCTCAACGTCTCTAGAGCAGTTTCCTCGCCTCAAGGGTGGTAGGACTGAGTTGACATACCTGGATCTGAACATGAAAAACATGCACAGAAAGGGCATGAGTACACCACAGTGGTACTCAGTAAATGCCACGCCTAACCTCGGTTAGGTAGTGACGACGAAAGTTAGGGCCCTATTGAGATTAAATAAAGTATAAAGTTTGATAGTGTAGAACGGAGCAGTATAAATAAGTACAATAATAAAAGTAACACAAGATATAAAGAACAACAACAACTACACAGAGGCAAGTAAGCACAGGAGTAAAATACAGCTCAGCACCAAGTCATATCCATCGGGGATCTCCTAGGATACTGTCCTGTAGTCTCAAATATACATATCCAATAGTTCTCCCGGAATACTGTCCCATAGTCCAACTCATAGTGCGCGAGGATCTATCGGAATCCCGTTCTGTAGTCCCAAATATAAATACTCAGTACTGGGAGAATCTACCGGGTGCAATCCCGTAGTTCCATATAACCGTGTAGGGGGATCTATCGGAATCCCACATCCGTAGTCCCAAATGTAAACAAATAAGGGGGAGCTACCGGAATTCCACATCTGTAGTCCCAATGTAAATACACAGCAACAACAAGAAATTTCTCAAAAAGGTCAAATTTCATATTAAGGCAAACAAGTAAGTCTAGTCTAGCATGCTGCACAGAATTTAGATAAAGCAGTTTGAGCAAATAAGGCAATTAAATCACTTAGACATGCTTTCCTAAGCTAGCAACGGCTTAATAGTGCAAGTAATAAATAGGAAAAAAACATACTAGTAATTACTTAATGAAAAAGACCGGATTTCCAACAATTAGCACAAGTACACACTCGTCACCTCACGCACCAGGCATTTCAATTATCAACAATGACGAATCCTAAAGAAAAGTCCCCCACACAAGGTTAGACAAGTCACTTACCTCGAACCGGCTCAATAATTAATCTGAAACCACGCTCTTGCCATGAGTACTCGACTCCAAATGGCCCGAACCTATTCAATTCAATTTCATAATGCAAATAACACTTCAAGTAACTGATTCTACAATTAAATCCTAAGCTAATACGCGAAATTAGGTAAAATGACCAGAATGTCCCTCGGGCCCACATTTTGGAATCAGGTAAAATTTATATTTTCAGAATCCTCATACTCTCACGAGTTCATACATACCAAAATTATCCAAATCTAAGGTCAAATTCCCAATCAAAAGCCGAATTCTAAGTCTAAGAACTTTCTTCCAACGTTTCCCCAATTTTCATCTCCAATCCGAATTTAAATGATGAAACTAACTATAGATTGATGGAATATAACTAGAAAGGGTTAAAGAATTGTTACCCAATTATCTCCTCTTCAATTTCCTCTCAAAATCGCCCTCTCCCGAGCTCCAAATCGAATTATCAACTTTTGAAACTAAACCCTCGAAATTTCATATTTCTGCCCAGTTGTTACCGCATATGCGGTCCCGCTTTTGCGAAACACAGGTCGCATCTGTGACTTCTCACTTAAAACCCATCTTCCGCATCTGCGATTCCCCTTCCGCAGATGCGGTACCGCTCCTGCGAAAATCTTACTACTTCTACGGTCCCTGCTGAACTTCCCCATTTCCGCTTCTGCAATCGATTCGCCACTTCTACGGCTCCACACCTGTGGTCCCACACTCGTAAGTGCGGTTATGACAAAAGAACAACTGAAGCTGCAACTCCAAATTCCAAAAATCTTTCCGTCAACCATCCGAAATCATCCCGAGGCTTCCGAGACCTCAACCAAACCTACCAACATATCCCATAACTTTATTCAAACTTGTTCCAACCTTCGAAATGCTCAAAACAACATCAAAACACCTATTTTTCATCGGATTCAAGCCTAAGAATCCCAAAAACTATAGAAATACGCTTTCGATCAAAAAGTCTATCAAACCTCGTACGAATGACCTGAAATTTTGCATAAATGTCACATTCAACACTACGGAGCTACTCCAACTTCCAGAATTCCATTCTGACCCTCGGATCAAAATCTCACTATCGAACCGGAAACTTTAAAATTTGACCTTTCTGCATTTCACGCCTAAATTCGCTACGGACCTCCAAAACACAATCTGAATACGCCCCTAAGCCCGAAATCACCCAAGGAAGCTGACAGAACCATCGGATTTCCATTCTGAAGTCGCTTCATACTGTTCCGACTACAGTCAACTTTCCAATACTTAAGCTCTCATTTAGGGATAAGTGTCTTGAAACTCTCCGAAACTCGAAGTCGAACATCCCGGCAAATCAAAATAGTAGAAATAAACTCGGGAAAAGCAGTCAATAGGGGATCTGGGTATTAAATTCTTAAGACGACCGGTCGGATCGTCACATTATTGCAGTAGTTACATCTGGAAATAATGTGTTTGCCAAATTTAATAATCACATCATCAAAAGGGAGTTTGCTATATCATAGCCTTCATACTAGAAATGACATTTTAAAAGGAATAGTAGATTTCCATACCTTGTATATGAATTGAACTTTTGGACTATATTTCCTTACCAGATTCCATGCACTTTTGTTTGTGTACTTGCCATTATCCGAGAGTATCCAAAATATTTGACCATCCTTGTTTTGGTTGCCAATAGGAATGATTTGGATATGGTAAACCAGATGATCTGGTAGGAGCTCCTTCAACTTGTTGGTATTCTATTGACCATCAGAAATGAATTCCTTTACCAAAGATTTGGAAGGGAACTGTTTTGCTAGGGGCCTTTAAGCGACCAATTATCCCACCAGAAGTTATTAGAGCCAGAATTCACCTATCACACAATATGATTTTTTGCAATATCTCTCATTTTGAGAACATGACTCTGGCATGGGAATTACCTGGAGCAAGCTTTTTAGAGACTAAATAAGATCTGACACAATATTTATTTCTAATGAAAGTGGCCTAGAGAGATGATGTGGACCTTATCCTCCACCGCCTTTTCATATCTAACATGTTACTAATATCTTCCATTTTTCTAATGCCAATGCCTCCTTCATCAAGAAGGAGGGCAAGATGGTTCCAAGAACTCCAATAATATTTCTTGTGATTCTCAGAGGAACCCCAGAAGAAATTAGCAAAATATTTCTCAATTAACCTAAATAATTCCTTAGGAGGAGTCATAGAAGAAAGAGTGTACACTGGGATAGACTAAAGAACACTCTTAATTAGAGTAGCTTTACCCCCATGAGAAAGCATTTTGCCTTGCCAGCCATTAAGCCTTTTCACAATTTTGCTAATCATGTTATCAAAAAAGTCAATCTTTTTCCTACCCACATACAATGGACAACCTAGATAAGTAAAAGGAAAGTTCTTATCCATAAAGCCAGTGCATTTTCTAATCCTGTTAATTCTAGTGGCAGCAGTATTAGGAGCAATTAATAAGTAATTTTTGTCCCTATTAACTAGCTGACCAGAACTTCTTTCATAGTTATCAATAACATTCATGACCAGTTTGATAGAAGTAGAACCACCACTACAGAACATAACAATATCATCAGCATAAGCAAGGTGGTTAATCCTAGGAACGTTAGGGGGCATGGAGAATGGAGTGAAGTTAGGATTTTTATATAAAGAGTTAAGAGATCTAGATAAGACTTCAGCAACAATAATAAAGAGACTAGGGGAAAGAGGATCCCCTTGCTTAAGCTCTTGAGAAGAAGTGAAGAAGCCATGTCTCATACCATTAGTGATAATTGAGTACCATACATTTGATATGAGATTGTGCACCAAACCAATCCAATTATCAGAAAAAATAAATTTTCTAAGTGCTCCAATTTAATGATAACATTACCCCCATTATTGCATTGAGAATTATTGTGAATAATTTTCTGAGCTAACAAAATATTTCCTGAGATGAGTCTATCCTTAACAAAGCCACTTTGGTTCAGGGAAACTATTTTATGCAACAAAGTGTTAACTCTAAGAGAATAGATAATCTTGTTAGTAAAGTTGGATAAGCTAATGGGTCTAAAGTCAGAAAGGTAGTAGGATTGTCAATTTCAGGAATTAGAACCAAACAAGTATGAGAATAAAATTTGGTCAAACATTTTCCTTTGAAGAAATCTTTCACAAAAACAATGACTTCCCTCTCAATTATTTTCCAGCAACTCTGAAAGAAGGTGTCATTGAAGTTATCTGGTCCTGTTGTGCTGTGAGGGCTGAGGCTAAATATTGCTTCCTTGATTTCATCTTGCTATGGGGCCTTTCTAAGCATTTTATTGTCATCACCTGAAACACAAAAAGGAATACAATCTAGGATAGAATTGTTAATTATAGGTGGGGTGAGGTTAAAGATGGTTTGAAAATGTCTCACAGCTTTTCTGGTTATCTTCTCATCTCCCTTAATCCAGCTTCCTCTACTGTTTTTTATGCGATTAATTTGTTGCCTTCTTCTCTTCTCTATAAGGATGGAATGAAAGTGTCTGGTATTCTTTTCCCCTTCTTCAAACCACTTTATTTGAGATTTTTGTTTAAGTATGGATTCTTGAAGACTGAGCCATCTAATATACTGAGCATGAGCCATGTTGACATCTTCTCTACTCTTTTCCGAGTTATCTTCTATATCAATGTCCTTCAACTCCTGAAGTTTATCTTCCCAATTGGTAACAGCTTCATTAATGTCCCCAATTTCATACCTAGACCATTGGGATAGCCTTTTACTAAGAGCTTTGAGCTTACTTTGAAGAATCCACATAGGATTCCCAACCACTTCTGTATTTCATGATTCATTCACTATATCAAAGAATCCCTCTATGTTAACCAACAATTCAGAAATCTAAAATAATTGATGTGTTGATTATCAGCATCCATATTCTTCATAAGAAGGGGTCTATGATCTGAACCTGTCCTAGTCAGATGTCTAATAGAGGTTCTTTGAAACAATTGATCCCAATGATCATTAACAAAGATCCTGTCAAGCCTTTTCCAGATTCTCTTCCCATGTCTTCTGTTATTGCACCAAGTATAATTAGAACCATTGTAACCAATGTCAATGAGGCCACAGTTGTTGATACAAGTTTGAAATTCCAAAGTTCTATACATTCTGTGAGGTTTACCCCCGAGTTTTTCATTAGGATCCATGATTATGTTGAAATCCCCTCTCACACACCAAGGGACATCAACCACCATATTATCTAGTTCAAGAGATTGTCATAGGTCCCTTCTATCTATGGATTTGCATTTAGCATAAATTGCAGTAATATATATGTCCTTCATACCAATAGCATTGTGAAAGTTGATTGTGATATGTTGATCGCTGATGGTAGTGGTTGTAGTAGTGTTGTAGGAATTCTAGAAGCACCAGATTTGGCCAATATTATTGCAGCAACAATGTTGGAAACCCAAGAATTTCATGTACCCCTCTAATTTATCATTAGAGATAAAAGGTTCAAAGATAGCCACGTATTGAGAGTTGTTAATGTTAATCAATTTCTTTATCCTATGAATGGCTTTTTGAATCTAACTCCCCTAATGTTCCAAAATAGAGTACTAATCATTAAGATCATTTGGGGGGTTATCTTCCTTTTGGTTCCTCCTCATAGAAGGATGAGTTATGTTCCTGTTTCTTCTACTAATTTTCCTGATTTCACTTCTTCCTCTCCTGTTATTCTGTTGTTGATCTTTTGTAATGGTATGGGAATTTTGATCTTCTTTTCTCCCCTCTTGTTGGCTGTTCGATTGTTCTACTCCTTGCCAGCTATCAGAAAGGTCATCTTCTTGATTAGGAATGTTACACTCTTCCTTGTTTTCATATAAGTCTACAGCAAGTTGAAGTCCCGAGAGATTCTTTATTTATGTTAGAACAGTAGAAGATCTGGGGTCACCACACTGCTCTTGACCTTGTATCCCTTCACTTTTGTCTTCTTGATTAGTTTGAGTAATTCTGTTTTGAAGTTGTTGATCCCCTGTTCTATTAGTCTCACTCAAATTCTCAGAAGAATTCTTGTTGATATTCTCAACAGTTTGTTCATATTGGTAGTCGTTGTTTTTTTGTTGTTGGGCTGCGTATGCTTTCTTTAGTGGATTGCCTTGAGAAGTCATTTTGTTTTGCAGCTGAAACAGTTTCTTCTCTTTGTTTACTGTTACATGGTATAAACACAACTTTACTCTTCTTTTTTGGAAACTTCTTAGGTTTCTTCTTCTCTGTCTTCTTCTTTTTATCCTTTTTGTTGCTGCGAATGACCTCTTCATTTTGTTGTTTTGAGTGTTCTCTGGATTCGGCAGATTTTGAGATTTTGCTACTCTCATTAGCCTTGCTCCCCTCTTGTTGTTTGGTTGACTGATGATCAATACCTTGATTCTACTTCTCTTCTTCTTGAATATTTTCAACTTTCTTTTTCTCCAGAGCTCTGCAATTGATCATGTAATAACCAATTTTTCTATAGTATTTGCAATATTTTGGGACTCCTTCATACTCCAATTTTTGAGTGTAGACTTTGAGAGGAGAATCTTCATATTCTTGGCGAACAAATACACTTTGAGGCAGTGGCTTCAGCAGGTCCACTTCAACTCTAATTTTAGCCATATTTGGCCTTGTTCTTCCCATGGTGGCAGCGTCCAATGCAAGAGGTGTTCCAACAGAACTTAGGAGTTGTTTGACATACGTGCATATGAAATGGTAAACCAGGCAAGAGAATCCACGCCAGAGCCACTGGTAAGTCTTCCTCTGGCTTAAAATCTGGAGACCATTTTTGTAGCCACATTTGCATACCATCAGTTTCAGTAATCCTCCTAAACCAAACTGATTTCCATTCTTCCTCATTAAATAGGTCAATAAAATATTATGATTATCAAAAAACCCAATTCTAACTGACCCCTTAAGAGAAACAATTTCCTTGAATCTTGACCTAATTCTATCGATTTGGGGATGGGGTCTTAGAAATCGATCCACAATTATAAATTTGCAAGATTCAGCCATTATACCATAGTAATCAGTTGCTTTGAAGATAACAGCAGGCATACCGTTATGAGTAGTGTGTCGAGCTTTCACCTTCTTCTTTTTTCTAGCTTGAGATCGATCGGCGAGGAGCTAGAGGGGGCTGAGATTTTATCTGCATAAGAGGTGTTTCTGGAAAGGATTCCTTGCATATGAGAGGAATCCTCTTTAGCTTGCTGGTGCCTTCCAGACGCGCCGGTTGGAGGCCTCCGACGGCTCCATCTGGTGGCGCGTGGACCAGAAGTATTGAGAAATTAGCCGTTTGGGAGATGTTTCAAGAATTCAAACTCTCTCTTCTTGAATTTCATAAGTAGCTAGTCAACATCATCACATAAAACGGGACAGAGGGAATTACATCTAAGTTTTAATGATGACAATAGTACAAATCTAACCAACTCTAATTGATTGTCGGAAATTAGGAAACCTATGCAACTGCTAAAGACATCAAAAGGAAAGAGATTAAATGCAGCTACTCTAGGCGATCACTAAAGTAAAAATGATAAGCAATCAGTTTGTAAATTAAGGAGAGTCGATAAAGAAAGAAATCAAAAGATTTTGATAAAGGTTAGAGTGATCAAGATCAATCAAGATGTGTCGCATATTACTCTTGAAAATCAAGAACGCAAGAAGGAAAGAAGATCAGTGAATCCAGCCTTCCTAATGAGTTGGATTCAGATGCAACTCTTGGGTCAAATCTCTTAGAATATTATTGCCTTAATCAATGGTCAATTGGCAACGGCAATTTCAAGAGAAGATCACAAGTCGCAAGATCACAAGTCGTACATATAAGAAGAACTGAAAGACAGAAAGAAGGACTACGCAACTTAATACATATTTCTATATCTTTCTAATTCCTAGTACAAACATTGTATTCATGAGTTTACGAGAGTCGCAAAAGATAGAAAGAGTTAGAAAACAAATAAGAATTTGTGTCAAGCATAAACTATCATTGTTGTCGAATATTGTTAGTGATGAACGAACTAAAACCACAACTATTGTAACGACTCAACTATTGAAGATCCAAGAGAACTCATGTGACGCAAGGGAACTGGATGTAAGTACTGAACCAGTATAAAACTTCTGAGTCGTTACTATTTTAATTCTTGCACAATTTGCTTCGGCTAATTTCTAACCATCTGATAAAGAGAAGTCACTATTACTTTCTCTAGTCAACTGAGTTTTTAAATTGGTCACAATTTACCCCTCCCCTCTTGCGTTTCATCTTACACCAGAGCATCATTGCAAACATGGTAATGAAAAAGAAACACTAAAGCAATCATATGTCATATAGCGACATTTTCAGCTTCTTGTTCACTATGTTTTGAAGTAATTAAAAATAGTAGTAGATTAACTAAACAAAAGCTATAGGTAGCTTTTTGAATTGGAAAAATATTACTAGTACCATAGAATTGAGAAAGAAGAAAACACAATAAAAAGAGTATCAGCAACTAGCTTCAAACTTAATGTGGAGAATAAGAAAATTGAAGAACTAAATTAAGTGAAACAGATTGATAAAGTAGAATATACTCCATCCATAGAGAAGCAGTAAAAGTTGGTGCTTTCAATGCATGGTGGCAGAAAGCACGAACCCATTTGCCATTGCACTTGCTAATTTCCCTCTCCAATATTTGTGGAGGCAGAAGTTGGAAGAAGATGCTCTATCTGCCCTCCTTCCTCCAAGTTTGCTATGTGTTTCACTGATTTACCCTTTCGGTAAATGGCATATATCACTAGTTGTGCCATTCCCAGCAGACATCCTATCCCATTTGGTACCTTAAAAGTATGGAAGTAGATTTAGGATTTAAATTGAAGTGGTTCGAAATTCTAATTTCTTTAAAAATATGGGTTAACCCTTAATACCAAGTTATATTACTTTATTCCCAATTTTATGCTAGAAGTATTGATTCAATTGTACCCACTCCGACACTCTAAGTCCGCTTCTGACTGTACTAATGCAAGAACACTTAGAATTGGTTAATTCAAATATAGGGTCCATCATCGGGTCACAACTATTTTTTTCCTTTGACTCGACAGTCATTCTTACGAACTATATTTGTAGACGAATGTAAAACCCTAATTTTCAATGAACGCTTGATTTCTATTTGAAGTACAATACAATGTGAAGGAAAAGGAAAAAAAAAAAAGAATTGCGGAACCAGAATTCTGCAATATCAGTGAAATTAGATTCCAAAAATTTGTGATTTCAATTTAAAACAAAATGCCCCGTGTTTAAAATACAGAACAGTAGCTGAGCCAAAAGTTAAGATGGAGTTCCAAGCTTTTTACAGATTTGGCCACAAGAAATACTGGTCACAAAAATGTGCGAGCTTAAAGAGAAGTATTATACTATTCAAGAATTATATTCCACGTGTATGGCGCATGAAAAACACCCCACATCAGATTTTTTTTTTTTTTTGGTCTAGGGGGGTTGAAAAACGTAAGACGTAGTTCGTAGGGAAATCGAAACACCCCATATCATAGCATTATGTGCAGGTTACAAATTCTGAGCAAGTTTAGAAGGGGTTTTATGGAATAAGCCAAAATAAAATCCTTAAAATAATAACGTGGAACTGGCAAAGAACCTAAAAGTTGAAAGCTTATCTCTCTAGCTAAAACAAGTCTAACATCAATTGGAAGTGGTATTATTTTATCTAATTGTTAACTTAGATCCCCACAATATTGCTTGCACGATTGTACAATTTGTTTCTCAACGTGTATTAGGCGTTTTTTCTTCATAATGATGACAAGTTTAAATTTGATTATCTAGCAAAGAGTACTGATCAAATCATTGAGAATATTATTATATAAATGATGATAATTAATTAAAAAATAAATTAGGGTAACAGGATATACTTACTCCAAGAAACCGGTCTCGTACAAGCAAGGCGTACAAAGTCCAAACTCCACCATTTAAGAAAAAGAAAAGTGAGAGAAGGAATGGCATGTACTCAACGCTCTTTGTTGTCACCACTGTTTTCTGCCAAAACAAATATTATCCCAAATTGATATTTAACTTCAATTTTAAGGTAGATAGCCCACATGCATGAGTGGTTGAGTTAGTTAATCAGAAACAAAAACAAAGAGATTATATCTAAACGCAAGGCATGAGTCTGGCATCTTTGCTTTACTTAGAACATAATTTTTACGTAAGAAAACAAATTTGTATTGCTTTTGCGTATGGTTTACAAATATTACAAGAATATTTAATAAAGGAAAAAGGGGCTTACCACCACGCTAAGAGGGGAACTATACATGACAATGTTTAGAGCTGAGCACAAGAAACCAATAAAATCAATTCTCATCTCCCCATGACATCCAAATTGTGCCAACAGAATAAATGTCGCTGAAAACCCTACATTTAAAACCACAACTAGTACCGCAGTCTTTAACTGTAAAAAGTTTAGAAAGAAAAAATAAAAATATCAGTTCAACTAAAATTTTTAATTTGGCTTTTTCAAATTTTAACTAGTCATGTTGATATCTCTATAACAATTCAGATATAATTAAAGAAATTTTCTTTAAGAGTTAGTACTAAATATCAAGCACTATCAGAATTTCAGTTAAGTCTAGCTTGTTATGACGCTGACTAATTTATAATTGTGAGCTTTAGTGAATATATATTTCAAAGAAAAAGACAGAGGGGAAATATTTTCTGGACCCATTTTTCTGCTCTCCTAAACGTAACACCCACTATATTCCATAAATTGCTGCATCTTAGTTTTGTAATTCTACTTCCACACTTATTAAAAAGAGTAGGTAGTTATAAAAACAGAGGCATTCTTTTAAATATTAATTAATTGCAAAATTTATCTACATTTCGCGTATGTTTTTGAATGAAGGGTGCAAAAATTATATGATCAGTAGAAAATTCATTTACTATAACAATAAAACAGTTTAGGACTTACTCTCATTTTTGGTGGAGCAAAGAGCAGGAACAAGGACAGGTATATAATCTCAACGGCAACTCCAAAACCATTAGTAGTGGATACAAGAAAACTCCCTTGCTTTATAATTCCATAGTAAGTCCACAACGATGAACTTAGCAATGTACAAATGTATGGAAGGCTATCAAATTCCTCAGTCGATTGATTCTTCACTATCCTAATGAATGTCCCTCTGCATTATTTATGTATCATTTCAAATTAAAATAAGGATCCTCAATCCATGCAAAAGATCTAGCAATTAATATTTTCTTTCTTGTTTGATTGGTTACTTACACTGGAGAAAGAAACATGAGAACTGAGATGATGTTGCCTGAAAAGTAGGAACATACATATTTCAACGCTAAAAAACTATTGATATCCCAAATGTCATAAAGGAGGAGGAAGTGCTATTACCTATCACTCCGATGACAAAAGCTACGATCTCCATGTTGACAGCCGAAGGAGAATGAAGAAGAATGACTTGAAGGGAAGAGAAAGAGAAACTTGCAGCTAAAAGTACCTTTCTGCCTTTCTCGAGTTAAATAGCTTGGGAATATGAAATGACATTTCTCGGAAGCACCATTTGACAATATAATTAAATACGAGAAATACTTTAAATTTAAAAAGAAAAAGATGTTATATTTATGACGAGGTAGAAAGGAACTAATATATTTTTTGTTCATTTCCGAGATTGAAAAGTTATTTTCACATTACAATTTAACTTGCCACTTATCAAGTGTGTTTGGCATGTAAAATTCTTTATTACCCTTCATTTCAATTTATCCAGCAAAGTTTGAGTTGCATGGAGTTTAAAAAAGAAATAAAAAATTTTGAAACTTAATTACTATCATAAATATTTCAAAATATTTGTGTGATTATAAGATGTTCGAAACTTATGATCTTAAATAATTCATATTTTTTGTGCGACTATAGAAACTTATCACTAAGGTTAAAATAATAGTTTAAATTAAATAAATTTTAAATTTAACAAAATTTTGAATAAATTAAAAAAAGAAATATTATCATATAACTGGAATGAAGGGAGTAGATAATAATCGTGGAACAAGTGATAAATTAATTGAAGTCCACATATTGGATGTGAACTCCCAATTACATTTTGTCATCGTGAATCATATGCACTTAGCTTGTAGACCAATGCTTGTATTGTACCACTTTCTTGTCTATGCGCCCTTTCATTCTAAACCTTTTTTTCCTTGTCTTTGGAGGTGGGAGACAGTTAGGGTGAAATTTGATTTTCTTATGTTAAATATCTACGACTACTAAATATATTTCTACTAGTACTTCCTCTATCTTTTATGTGACATTGTTTGATTAGAAATTTAGTTTAAGAAAAAAAATTAAAACTTGTTTTCTAAAGCAAATTATAAAAATATATGGCTATAAATTATCTTATTAGGATAAAATAATAATTTTAAAGTTAAATTATTTTTAAATATAAAAAGATTTTTTTTTTTGCACAGACTAAAAAAATACATCACTAGGGATGGACACTTGGGTAGTTCGAATTGAATATAAAAATTTCAGTTTGAATTTTAAATTTTTGGAATAAAGAAATTATAATCCAAATAAGCTCGGATTGGATCGATTTCGAATTAATCGGTTTAGATATTTTGAATTTTCGATTTTGAGCTTATAAGTTGAATTTCTCTTCTTCGCCTTCTTCGCCTTCTTCGTCGTCTTCGTCTTCTTCTTCTTCTTCTTCTTCTTCTTCTTCTTCTTCTTCTTCTTCTTCTTCTTCTTCTTCTTAGAAAAATAAATATTCAAATCAAGCATTCATGTTATATTGCCTTAATAGTTCCTCATTCTCATCATGATCATCCAAAGAAAGTGTTCATGCAAGTAATAAAATCATTATCTGTGATGTCCCGATAGGTCATCTAAAGTTTTAGAACCTAATTATATATTTTGAAGCCTCAAATATCGTATTTTAGCCTTTTTTGATTTACGTGCATAGTCCGGATATTTTTCTAAAAAGCTTTTATGTTAAAAACTAATAAAATATGAAATTGTTTGCCTTAAAATCTATTTGGGTTGGCTTTGGTCAATGTTTCGCGCAAACAGCACTCGGATCCATATTTTGACGGTCCTAGTAGGTCCATATCGTAATTTGGAACTTGGGCATATGCCCGAAATTAAATTCGGAGGTCCCTAACTCGAGTTATCGTATTTTGTTGAAAAATTAAGGCTTAAAGGCTTAATGAATCTAAAAGTTTGACCAATCTTTGACTTTATTGATATCGGGTTCATATTTTGGTTCTGAAATCCGGTATAGGCCCATTATTATATTTATGATTTGTCTGTCAAATTGGTGACAAACGGAGTTGGTTTGACGTGATTCGGACGTCCGGTTGTTAAAATAGAAGTTCATGAGTTTTCTTGAAAATTTCCTTTGATTTGGTGCTCAATTCGTAGTTCTAGGTGTTATTTTGGCGATTTGATCATGCGAGCAAGTTCGTATGATATTTTTTGACTTGTGTGTATGTTTGGTTTGGAGCTCTGATAGCTCAGGTGAGTTTCGGATAGGCTACGAAGTAAATTTTGGACTTAGGAAAGTGCTAGTGTGTTTCAGTTCTAGTGCAGGCCTCAGGACTCACAATTGCGAGGTCAGGCTTCCCATGTGCGACCTCTGTTAGGTTCGCATTTGCGAGTAACTCCTCGCATTTGCAAAGTGTAGTTGGGACACCTTAGGTTCGCATTTGCGAACCAGACTTCGCTTTTGCAAAGTGGGACTAGGGAGGCTTGGTCGCATTTGCGTTCATTTTGGTCGTAATTGCGAAAGATTAATGTTCGCATTTGCGAAAAAATTATCGCAAATGCTATAATAGCAGAGATGTTGAGACTTTGCATTTGCGAAGGTATTCTCGCATTTGCGGGGTTCGCAACTTGCGATCATTTTGGTCGTAATTGCGAAAGATCAATGTTCGCATTTGCGAAAAATCATCGCAAATGCGATGATAGCAGAGATGTTGAGACTTTGCATTTGCGAAGGTATTCTCGTATTTGCGGATCTGGAGACTTCCTTTGAAGATCTGGATGCACTATCTTTACGGCGTGTCGTGTGAGGTATTCACGGATCATTGGAGCTTGTAGTATTTGTTCAAACAAAGGCTCAATTTGAGGCAGAGGAGGTGGTTGGAGTTATTGAAAGACTATGATATCACCATCCTGGGAAGGCCAATGTGGTGGCCGATGCCTTGAGTAGAAAGGCAGTGAGTATGGGCAGCCTTGCGTACATTTCAGTCGATGAGAGACGACTTGCATTAGATGTTCAGGCTTTAGACAATCAGTTCGTGAGATTGGATATTTCAGAGCCCAGTCGTAATCTAGCTTGTACAGTCGCTCAGTATTCCTTGTTTGAGAGCATCAGGGAGCGGCAGTATGATGACCCTCATTTGCTTGTCCTTAGGGACACAGTGCGGTACGGTGATGCCAAGCAGGTTACTGTTAGAGATGATGGAGTTTCGAGGATGCAGGGTCGTGTTTGTGTGCCTAATATAGATGGACTCCATGAGTTAATTTTTTAGGAGGCCCACAGTTCCCGGTATTCTATTCATCCCGGTGCCGCCAAGATGTATCAGAACTTGCGGCAGCATTATTGGTGGAGGAGGATAAAGAAGGATATAGTTGCATGTGTAGCTCGGTGTGTAAATTGTTAGCAAGTAAAGTATAAGAATCAGAGACTTGGTGGTTTGCTTCAAAAGTTAGAGATTCCTGAGTGGAAGTGGGAGCGTATCTCTATGGATTTCGTTGTTGAACTCCCGCGGACTCAGAGAAAGTTCGATGCGGTATGGGTCATTCTGGACAGGTTAACCAAGTCAGTGCATTTCATTCATGTCAGTTACCTAATCTTTAGAGCGGTTGGCTAAGATCTATATCCACGAGATCATTCGTCTTCATGGTGTGCCCGTGTCTATAATTTTTGATCGAGGTACGCAGTTCACCTCGCACTTCTGGAGGGAACTACAACTTGAGTTGGGCACGCAGGTTGAGTTGAGCATAACATTTCATCCTCAGATGGACGGACAGTCCGAGCGCACTATTCAGATATTGGAGGATATGATTTGTGCTTGTGTTATAGACTTCGGAGGTTCTTGGGATCAGTCCTTGCCACTTGCGGAGTTTGCCTACAACAACAGCTACCAGTCGAGCATTCAGATAGCTCCCTACGAGGCATTATAAGGGAGGCGGTGCCGATCACTAGTTGGATGGTTCGAGCCGGGGGAGGTTCGGTTATTGTGTACAGATTTAGTACAGGATACCTTGGGTAAGGTCAAGATTATTCAGGAGCGACTTCGCACAACTTAGTCCAGGAAGAAGAGTTATGTCAACCGTAGAGTTCGTGATGTTGCATTCATGGTTGGAGAGAGGGTCCATGAAGGGTGTGATGAGGTCCAGAGAGAAGGGCAAGTTGATCCATAGGTATATCGAACTTTTTGAAATTCTTCAGAGAGTGGGTGAGGTGGCTTACAGGCTCATATTGCCGCCTAGTTTATCAGTAATTCATCTGGTGTTCCATGTTTCATGCTCCAGAAGTATCACGGTGATCCGTCTCATGTGCTAGATTTCAGCTTTGTCCAATTGGATAAGGATTTGACTTATGAGGAGGAGTCGGTGGCTATTCTAGCCCAGCAGGTTCGTTAGTTGAGGTCTAAGAGTTATACTTCAGTTTGAGTGCAGTGGAGAGGTCAGCCCGTCAAGGCAGCTACTTGGGAGTCCGAGTCGGACATGTTTAGTAGATATCCACACCTTTTCACCAGCCCGGGTACTTTTCTATATATGTTTGAGGATGAACGGTTGTTTTAGAGTTGGAGAATGTGATGACCCGATAGGTCATCTAGAGTTTTAGATTTTAATTCTATGTTTTGAAGCCTCAAATATCTCATTTTAGACTTTCTCGATTTGAGTGCGCAGTCCGGGTATTTTTTTCGAAAAGCCTTTATGTCAAAAACTGATAAAATATAAAAAAAAATTACCTTAAAATTCATTGGAGTTGACTTCGGTCAACGTTTTGAGAAAACGGACCCGGATCCGTATTTTGACGGTCTTGGTGGGTCCGTATCATAATTTGGGACTTGGTCGTATTCCCAGAATCGAATTCGGAGGTCCCTAGCTCGAGTTATCATATTTTGTTGAAAAATTGAGGCTTAAAGGCTTAAAGAATCTAAAAGTTTTACCAATATTTGAATTTATGGATATCGGGTCCGTATTTTAGTTTCGGAATAAGGTATAGGTCTATTACTATATTTATGACTTTTCTGTCAAATTTGGTGAGAAACGAAGTTAGTGGATGTCCGGTTGTTAAAATAGAAGTTCATGAGTTTTCTTAAAATTTTCTTTGATTTGGTGCTCAATTCGTAGTTCTAGATGTTATTATGGCAATTTGATTGCGCGATCAAGTTCGTATGATGTTTTTGGACTTTTGTGCATGTTTGGTTTGGAGCCTCGAGGGCTCGGGTGAGTTTCGGACAGCCTACGGAGTGAATTTTGGACTTAGGAAAGCGCTTGTGTGTTTTAGTTCTGGTGCAGGCCTCAGACATCGCTGGGGCACCTCAGGTTCGCACTTGTGAACCAAACTTCGCCTTTGTGAAGTGGGACTGGAGGCTTGGTTCGCATTTGCGATCATTTTGGTCGCAATTGCTAAAGATCAATGTTCGCATTTGCGAACAAATCATCATAAATGCGATGATAGCAGAGATGCTGATACTTCGCATTTGCAAAGGTATTCTCGCATTTGCGGGGTTCGCAATCGCAATTGCGACATCTGCAACTGGTCTAATAGCTGAAAATGGGATTTTCTCTCATTCTTTAAATTTTCAAAACAAGAAAACCCTAGAGGCGATTTTCCAAAGAGCATTTATTCCCCAATCCATTGGTAAGTGATTCTAACTTATTTTCTTTCGATCTTTCATTACATTTCATAAGATTTCAACTTAAAATCTAGTATTTTTATGGTGAAAATTAGGAGTTCGTGTAGAATTAGGGATTTTTATAAATTTGGAATTTAGATCTCAAATTGAGGTCAGATTTCAAAACATAATACATAACCGGGATCGGGGGTGAATGGGTAATTTGGTTTTGGTCCAAATTTAGGGTTTGGGCCAAGCGGGCCCAGGAGTTGACTTTTGTTGACGTTTTCAATATTGACCTAAATTGAATCTTTTGCAATCGTGGGTAGTTCCAAAGGCTTAATTTGAATCGTTTGGTTGGTAATTTGCTAGATTTTGTTAGTTCGGAAGCTTGTTTGAAAGGCAAAGTTGTGGTTGAGCTTTAAGTCGATCTTTGGAATGAGGTAAGTGTCATGGTTAACCTTGACCTGAGGGATTATGATTTATTTGCCTATTTTCTATATGTTTAGGTGTTGGGTATAATGTATATGTGAGGTGACGAGTACCTATGCGTTTTTGTAAGTTAAAGCATGCGGGTGGGACTTGTTCCTTGTAATTATTGCCTGCTTTGATCATGTTATCCATGCTTAGACTAGTTACTTATAAAATTGATCATTCTTTCCACGTTTATGGGTTTTCTGTGATAATTGAGTATTATTTCCAAAGTTGAGGTTGGTATTGTGGAACCATTTTGACGTAAGACTTGTTCTTGTTCATTCTATCTCCATGTTGTTATATGTTCGTTGTTATATGGTAAGAGAGTGTGTTAATGCACAAAGGGTCATGTCGTGCCATATTGTGAGAGTTAATGTACGAAGGATTATGTCGTGCTATATTTTGAGAGTCAATGCACGAAGGGTGATGATGTGTCGTATCTGTTGATTTATGATGAAAGTGAGTGTAAAAGCACGAAGGGTGATGACATGTCGTTATCATTGTTTCATTGTGAGATTGAGAGTACAAGCATGAAAGGTGATGTCGTGCAGTTTTATTCATTGTGTTTATCCGTTTTACTAGTTAAAGGCATATTGACTGTTTTGGTTATCATTTCTAGTTGTATTTTATCATATCTTGTACCCCCTTTTGCATGTCTCCTCTCAATAGTACATGTTTAGCCTTTATTTGTTGTTATCTTGTACGTATGCTGCTATTTGTATAGGTTATTTACATAGGTGTCTTGTCATAGCCTCGTCATTACTTCGTCGAGGTTAAGCTTAACACTTACGAAGTACATGAGGTCAGTTGTACTCATACTACACTCTGCACTTCTTGTACAAATTTTGGTACTGGCTCCAGCTGTTCGTGAGGCATAGTAGCTCGGATTTGCTGACTTGGAGACTCGAGGTAGATCTGCTGGCATCTGCAGACCTTGAAGTCCCCTTCCATTTCCCCTTATTTACTGCGCTTTCATTCGAGATAGTTGTACTTCTTTCAGACTCTGTTTGTAGAAAAATTCTAGAAGCTCGTGAATTGTGACTCCAGATCCGGGTTGTATTAGATAATATTGGCTTTTATGTTATTCCGCACTCCGTTTTAGTTTTATTTCGGCTTAATTGATCTTGTCATTGAAATTGATTAAAATTAGCTTACAAATCCTAACGTTGGCTTGCCTAGCAAGTGAAATATTAGGCGCCATCACAATCCCGAAAGTGGGAATACATATGAGCTAATATCTAATGGATAGGGTATTGGACTTATTACTAATGGCATATGGATAATGGACTAATATCTAATGGACACGACTAAATATAAAGTATAAAATTTTGAATTCTCGGATATCCAAAAATCCAAAGTATCAAATCCAATCTGAAACCCCAAAATTTTAAAACTGAAAACTGAGACCCAATCCACAGTTCGAAATCCAAATAAGTAAGAATCCAAAATATTTGAATTCCAATTCGAATTTTGGATTTGCCCAAATTATGCACACCCCTATCCATCACATAAATTGTGATAGAAGATATACTAATATATATTTCTTATTTCCACTTTGTTTGACATGGTCACTTGATTTTTTATGTGAAATTGGATATACATTTTTCAAGTTTTTGAAAATAAAAATTGCACATATACAAATTACGTAAAAAGTATTATAAGTTAAAATAATTTTTTTGGTGTAAAATATAAAATATTACTATAGACCAATAAAAGTTAATACACCTAGGGGTCGTTTGGTACGAGGTATAAGAAGGTATAGTGCTGGTATAAAAGTTTAATTCCACTTTAATATTTCGTTTGGTTAACAAACCAGGTATAAGTTATCCCAGGATTAAAATTAACATTGGGATAACTTATACCTTATAGAGGGTGGGGTAATTAGCACCGGTATAACTTATACATTCTTCTTGTAAATTATGCAATTGTCATATTTAATACAGCATACCAAACAATAGATAAAAAATAATTCCAGCATAACTTATCCCAACATAACTTATACAAATATAACGTATCCCGACATAAGCCGTATTCAAACTAAACGACCACTAATGAGCGCTTAATGACTTAGGCTACCTTTCACGAAGGGTTCCTAGGACATAAGGCCTCCAAAGAGAACGAAGTACGAAATCTCCGTATAAAGCTCATGTTTACGTGCTCGTGCTAATCCCTTAAGCATTTTCGGTCGCCCCTAATTTCTGTTTGTATCTGTTGTATTACAAAATGACTATGTAGTATATAATCTTTAAATAGCTTCCAATTCCTAGTTGTCCATGTATGATAAACCAAATCCCCAAGTACAACAACTGTAATTTATTTTTTGAACTTCCTCCAATGCTTCATGCTTGCATTTGATCTACAGTACGTAAGGTTTACATAGTAATATCTTTTTTTCTGGATATCTTGACCAATAGAATTAGTGATAGCTCCCCACAATACAATAGTCCATGCACAGTCAGCAAACAAATGGTATATAAAGTCTCAAAATCATCACTATCACATAGACAAGAGGTAATACTTTCACATATATATAATCCTCATTTTTAAAAGTCTTTCATTAGTTAGAAATTTAGCCTGCATAGCTAACCATAGCATAAATGATATTTAGGTAGCAAGACTGCAACTCATAACAAAAGGGAATTGAACCAACAACCAATCAAAGATTTTGAACCCCCTTAATCTTTGAGCTATGTTTTTGGGTTGTGTCAAGGGGATTCAAAATATGATATATAGAGGTACAAATCGAGTTTTGCCGTATATGTATAGTGTAATTTTCCACAAAGGAGGAATATCGGATGAACATCCTTCCGCCCCTAAATCCGCCCCTGCCTCAGACTAAGAAGATATTTGGATTGGCTTAAAAGCTGGTCAAACCAGCTTAAAAGCACTTTTGGGCTTATTTGAGTGTTTGGATGGGATATAAAAGTGCTTTTAAGCTACATACTTTTAAACTAAAATACTCAAAACAAGCCAAAAGCAATAAGTTGGGCAACTTTTGGCTTATAAACTCCTTATGTTTGACCAAGTGATTTACCTTAATATCCCTTCTACTTTTTCTAAACCCCAACACTACCCTTCCTTTACTAATTAAAGTGTTAGTTCTCATCACCATTTTCCAGTTTTATTGTTGCTGCTACGTTCACCAAAATTAGTAACTTTTTTGAAGTGCTAAAATGGAAGCCAACAGTAGCTTTTTAAATAAATGTTGGATATACTCTGATATTTTGTAAATATTATTCTTTAGCTTTTTTTTTGGTTCCATAACAATTAGTTCTCTTTGTGTGGTTGAATCCGTCCTTTGTTTAATTGCTGAAATTATATTTTAAATCAAATATTTCATGTTACCCCAGAATCTGAAGCTATGAACGGAAAAATCACTTTTTTGGTCAAATAATTAATTATTATATATTATTAAAGAAATAATTTACATTTAGATAATTAATTGAAAGTGATTTAGTTATAAATTATTTGTATGTGCGTTAATTTAGAATAAAAAATATAGTAACATCTTCTTTATAATGTTAACAACTTTAAGGATATTTCAGTCATTTTTAACAGAAAAAAGTGCTTACTAGCATTTGTTTACTAAACACTCCAACAACTTTTTTTCAGCTTCAGCACTTTTATCCAAACACATAACTGCTTATTTATAAAACAAGCTTCAGCACTTAAAAAGAGCCACTTTTTTTAAGCCAATCCTAACGATCTATTACCTAGCTAGCATAATCAGGTAACTCATTGAGACTGAATAACAACCATAGAAGTTTAAGAATACTTCCGAGTTATCCATGTCCTATTGTGAAACTTCTTTCTATACCCACTAAAGTTAGCAGGTAGAGTATGAGGCCTAAAATCTCCGCTCCACTAATTTTCATATAACCCCCATGAATCCATTTTGCCCATAGCACATCCTTCTTCTCATATATAAGTTTCCCAATCGAAGTCATCTTAAATATTCTACAGTTCCTAAACATTCACTTCACCATACTTCTTATGTAAGCTATAATGACCTAATTTGTCATTTTGAGTTCTAGTATTTGTTATCAATCTTTGTTCCAAAATAATTTATGCAAAAAATAAAATAGAAAACAGAAACAGAAATAGAAACAGTAGAATTAAAAGTTTCGAGTCCAATAGAAAACTATATTTCCTTAAGTGATTTAATCCCCTCATTGTTGCACAAGGTTATTGGATTAATTCCTCTCAGGATAGAATGGAATAACTATTCTGTAATATCGACATTGAAAATTATAAAACTTCGTCGAACTCAACAAACGACAGTAAACCACATTGATGCTTTTTTTTTTTGGAGAAGGTGTCTATTCGCCAAAAATTAAATTTCTGTTCGGCACGAATTTGACTGTTAGGAAATTACCGCTGCGAATTTTTAAATTAAAAATTTCGCGAAAAATACATCAGAAAAGAAATTAAATAACGAAAAATAATTTGGTCCAAAAAATTTATCAATCAAACTAATTGGCTAAAGCCGAGCGAGCGACAACGACAGCGGCGTGAGACGCCACTTCTTCTCAACTCTTTTAAGAGCTAGAAGATATGCTTCTTTATATAAGCACAAGGATTTTCTTTTCATTTTCTGATGAGGGACAAAGTGCCTTAGTAAAAGGAATACTTCAAAGTTCAAACTTTTCGTCTCCCTCCAAAAAAAATTCTTCTTTTTTCGTTCACACCTCTTTATTAAAAATCTAACAACATTCCGTTATATGAGTTAAGACATTAAGTAGGTTCATATGATGTTTTAGGACTTGCATTGATTAGAACATTTGGTTGCTAACTAGGTTTTAACATGCTTCCTACCTATACCGAAATACAACAAGGACATGAGTTAAGAAAAGGAATTTTTACCTCCTATAGCAAAGGTTAACACCTTATTTATTTTAAATAAATATTATTTAAAAAATTATATTCTATAGATATCTTTTAAGGTTTATAGCAAAATATTTAATTTTGGTTACCTCCTAGCCCTAAGCCACTAAATACTCTAATCAGTTACACTTTTTTCTTTCTCTCTCTACTTTGATACATCCCATTCTCTTCCCCCATCTCATTAAAATTTTCGATGGCGGAAGGGAAACAATCTTTGCTTGAGTATCACGGAGTTCCAGTTTATCAATCTATGGATAGCTTGAAATCTAATAATGGCATATTTTGGGGTTTTGCAGTATTGCTTCATATGTCATGAATGTATTCTACTGGTTTGATTCTTCTCCTGGTTGCTTCGATTCACCGAGCAAATACCCAAGGCAATATGCCGTTTGAGATGGCTGGTGCCTGGTTTCAACGCGTTAGCTACTGACGGATCTAAGAAGTACGATTTCGTCGTGCAAAATAACGGTAACATTGTGACATTGAAGACGAAGATTGTGAAGATTACCGGAACTCTAATTGATGAATAGCCGTTGGCTATTTTTATGGTTTGTTGAACTCTAATTCGCCGGAAATTAGGGTTTGTTCTTGATCAAAGACGATGGAGTTTGGGGCTGAGCAACTTGATTTTCTGTCAATATATTTCAATGTATTTTCATGTATTTCATTGTATTCATTGTCTTTTTTTCATTGTAATTCAATGTATCTCGTTGTATTCCATGTATTTCATTGTATTCACTGTCTTTTTTCTCATTGTATTTCAATGTATCCCGCTATATTCTATGTATTTCATTATATTCACTGTCTCGCTATATACCATGAATGTATTCATAAGTTTTTTTTAATTAATATAATTTATGTATTCAGATATATTATATAATTTCTCTGAAGATTGCTATGTTTTTGGGGTATTTTTCGGTTGAGAATCTTTTTTATAACTGAATCCCATGTTTCACTCCATGAATACAGTCAAATACACTCGAATACAATAACTGATTAGCTGGACTTCCCTGATTCACGCCTATTTTTGCTACTGTATTCATGAATACAACAGCTTAAATATATCAAATACATCTTATAACCACGTAAAAGGTATCTATAATCTGTAATATAGCAAATTGTATCTATAAATGGCTAATTACTACTAAAAGATAGTGCTTTATGAAAATTTCTCTTAAGAAAACACAAACAAATCCATTCTAACAAATTAGTAATTTTATAAACACACAACTACGAAAGAGGATTTTAAAATGTACAAATCTAGAAATAATTTTTTACATTGATATTGCTATAAATAATGTAGAAACGAACTCTAAAAAGCTTATGTGAAGGGAATGCTTGGGCGTGAAAATGTTGTTGGCATTTTCATCGTTCCGCAAAAAACAGAGCTATGGAGTTTTCAAATACAACGGCCCGATAAAATCCCATTAATAGAGTTTGGGGAGGATAGCGTGTACGCAAACTTTACCCCTATTCCGAATGGATAGAAAGGATATTTTCCAAAAGACCTCAGCAGAGTATTCAAATACAGTTGAAAGAGAAAGGTAAAGTTTGGGCATGAACCGCGCCTTCCAGACAAAGTAATGCGGGTAGGAGATTGGGTGAGTCGGTTAATTAGATTGGGCCATATAGGCAGAAATTGCAAAAAGATTGGGTTTAGGTAGAAATGATTAATGGGAAAACTATGCAAATTACCTATTCAATTCAAACTAATTACTCGTATTTACCCATTCTCAAAAGAATTACAAAAAACGCACACTCAATCAAAATTAATTACTCGCTCATCCCGCTCTACGTAAAAGACATCTCCACCAAAGCTTTTCTTGTTTATTCGCTAGCCAATAGCTTTTAAGCTTCTCCTCTTTTCAACAATTCTCCATTTAAAATTTATGTGGGTGTTTTAATCAAGACTATAATCATATCAGTTGATCCGAAATTAGTTAAAGAGGCAATAGACCTTTTAGGTGTGGGGTCTACTGCTAGATTTCAAATCTAAAGAGTCATATTGTTTTAAGTTTTGGCGAGAAAGTTCCTTTCCTATTGCAAAGGAACCTCATCTTGGTTTGTTTCTTCAATGGTTCTCTCTGGCAGTATTATATGATCACGGTTGCACGTTATCTTTTTGTAATGTATATAAAAGATTGGCGAAGCTCTGGTGGTTCTCGATTAAGGGACAATGATAATTTTTTAGGTATTTTAAGTGGTATCTGAAATGGGTGTTGTTAAAGTCTTTTATCAAAATTGCAGATCTGATTTTTATATGTGTTTGAAGACCCATCATTGTTGAGCTTGAAGTTTTTTAATATGAATTATTAACTTGAAGATTTTGTTGTTTGATTCAAAGTGGGTGTTACAATATGTTATCTATAGTACCTTTGGGAAGTTTATACTAAAATTTGGTTGCATTTGGAGCTCATTTGAGGTGATTATAGGATTAAATTTTTGAAGACCTTCCATTGTTAAGGTTGGAGCTTTTTAATCTGAAGAAGCAAAACACAATTACCCAACAATATATCATTACAGTATATCATACACTATAAAGTATATTGATTTATTATTCAGTTTACTACTACAATATAATTTATCAGTACATAAAATAGTATTCCTACAATAATATACTATAATAGTATACACTATATTGTAATAGTATTGTCACAACCCAGATTTTCCACTGTCGGGATCATGATGGTGCCTACTCTTGAAAGCTAGGCAAGCCAACAGATACATTTCTAACATATAAATTATTAACACAAACGGTAAAAAATAATAACTGAAGCTAAGCAGATATAAAGTGCGGAAATTTCATAATAGTTCAAAATTCTAAAACAAGGCTACCCCAATGATCTGGTATCACAATTTCATGAACGTCTAAGAAATTCTACAAATATAGATTTAAAAAAATACAATTGTTCTCAAAATGAAAAGAGACAGGAAATCTAAGACAGAAGGAAGGGGACTCCAGTGTCTGCGAATGTCGGCAAATCTACCTCAAGTCTCTTGTGGACTGAAGGCAGCAACCCAAACTCTACTCATGAGGTCCGGCACCGAAATCTGCACAGAAAGTACAGAATACAGTATCAGTACAACCAACCTCATGTACTGGTAAGTGAAAAGCCTAACCTCAGCGAAGTAATAACGAGGCTAGGACACGACAACCATATAAACCTGTGCAGTTAAATCATATACGAGGAAGTAATAACAACATAAATTTAACACAACATAACGGGAAGGGGGAACATGCTGAGGTGAATATCAAATTCTGACAGTAATACAGTAAAAAAAAGCAAGGTAAATATCATGCTTTGGACCAACAAAAATAATAACACAGTAACACGTGCACGACATCACCCTTCGTGCTTTTACTCTTGTCCTCACCATAATAATCAACAGAAACGGCATGGCATCACCCTTAGTGCATTAACTCTCATAATCATGGCACGACATCACCCTTCGTGCATTAACACTCACAGAATATGGCACGACATCACCCTTCGTGCATTAATTTTCAAAATCATGGCACGGCATCACCCTTCGTACATTAACTCTCATAATCATGGCACGTCATCACCCTTCGTGCATTAACACTCACTCACAATATCGTGCACGACATCACTCTTCGTGCATTAACACTCACTCACAATATTGTGCACGACATCACCCTTCGTGCTTTACACTCTTCCTTACCCAAACAGTAGAAACAATAATATTCCGGCAAGGGAATCAACAATAACAAATCTCATTTCAACAGTTAACTTCACAAAATAAGTCTCAACTTGAGTCAATACCAAGAAAATATCATAAGACTTGTTCAACATGGAGAATCATCAATTTAAGCATGAACAATACGTAATAAGAGACACAACAGTCACAGTATAAGACTCACTTGCATGCTCAACACCAACATATAGATACTCGTCACCACACCTATATGTTGTACTCAATACTAAACACGTAGCAAATAAGACAACAACCTATTTCCTCAAGCTAAGGTTAGACCAAATACTTACCTCGATTCCACGGCCAATATCAAGCCTCAATTACCGCTTTACCTCTCGGTTCCACCTCCAATTCGCTTGTATCTAGTCATAATTAACTTAATAACACCAATAAATGCTAAAGAACTCAATTCCAATGCTTAATTATAGGTTTCCCAATATTTTTCCCAAAAAGTCAAAACCCGACCTCGGGCCTGCTTGGTCAAAACTCATAGTTCGGACCAAAACACGATTACCCATTCACCCACGAGCCCAAATTGGTCTAAATCTCCAAATTTCGAAATTCCTAAATTCTACCCAAAAACAACCAATTTCCCATAAAAACCCCTAGATTTTGTGATGAAATCTTGTAAAAAGATAAAATAGATTGGAATGAATAAGTTAAGAATCATTTACCTATGATTTGGGGAAGAACTTGCTCTAGGAAATCGCCTCTTGTAGTTTAGGTTTTGAAAATTTGAAGAATGAATGAAAAATCTCGTCCAAGGCCCTTTTACTCAGCTGCAGATGTCGCAATTGCGACGAGAGCTTCGCAAATGCGAAGCTTGCAATTGCGAAAGGGCTATCGCAATTGTGAAGCCTTCACAATTCCTACTGCCTTCGCAAATGCGAGGAAAGTGTCGCATTTGCGATCACAGATCTCGCAATTGCGATCAAATGATCGCATTTGCGATCAGTTCCCCTCCCAGACTCCCTTCACATTTGCGAACTATGCTGGCCCAGCCTTTTGATCGCATTTGCGATGAAAGGCTCGCAATTTCCAAGCATGTGAATCTCGCAAATGCGAAGCCTGATCTCACAATTGTGAGATCAGAGGCTTGCAACAGCTGAAGCATATCAGCAATATTTTTCTAAGTCCAAAACACTTTGTGGTCTATCCAAAATTTTCCCGAGCCCTCGGGGCTCCAAAACAAACATGCATACAAGTCTAAAAATATCATACGGACTTACTCGTACGATCAATTCTCCAAAATAACATCCTCAACAACAAATTTAACACCAAAACTCATGAAATCCTTAAGAACATTGAAATTTCTATTTTCTCAACCAACGGTCCGAATCACGTCAAATCAATCTCGTTTCTCACCAAATTTCACAGACACGACTTAAATACTATATCAAACCTGTATCGTGCTCCAAAACCAAAATACGGACCTGATACCAACGAGATCACACACTATTCCATTTCTAAAAATTCTTATATTTTTCAATAAATAATTTTCTTCAAAAATTCATTCATCGTGCTAGGGACCTCAGAATTCGATTTCGGGCATACGCCCAAGTCCCATATTTTACTACGGAGCCTACGGGACCATCAAATTACGGGTCCGGGTGCGTTTACTAAAAACATTGACCGAAGTCAACTTCTAATCAATTTTAAAGGCAAAGTTCAATATTCTTCTTAAATTTCACATTAAGGCTTTCCGGAAACGCGCCCAGACTGTGCACGCAAATTGAAGAAAAAAAATAAGGTTTTCAAGATCTCAGAACCCGAATTCGAATTCTAAACAAAAGATGGCCCTTTGGGTCTTCACAAGTATAGTGTAACAATATATAATATACTACAATAATATATAATATGCTGCAACAATATACCGTTATAATTGGACCATTTTTTAGATTTTCAAAATTTTCAGGTCCTTGTTCAAATTCTAGACAACGTTTTCATGGTGGAGATTTTGCAGTAAATTTTTACATTTGGGTTAAGGCGGAGTTGAATTGGAGAAGAAGAATTTGTACTATATACCAAAATAATATACTATATACTATTTTGGTATACAGTTTATTCTAACAGTATACTATATAATGTAATAATATACAATTACAATTTGGTCCTTTTTGAATTTGTTAAATTTTTTATTGACAACTAATATTATTTCAGTTTAATAATTGAATTAAAAATCTTTTTTTAAATTCTTTGCGTACAATTGTATACCCTATTGGTATAACTATATACTATACTGATATCATATGTTAGTTGGAATATTTTTTGGTTGTATTAGCTACATTTAATTGATACACTATTTGATTTTTCTTTAGTAATAGTAGAACAATACAATATCTTGAATTTTTTAAATTTTTCTTTATAAATATTTTATGTAATCATTTTGATTTTTTTCATTATGCGTTTGTTTTATATAATAATATTATAGCACAATATCTTAAAATACATTATTATATTAATACGTGGTACACAATTTTTTGATTTTTCTGTTTATGCATGTGTATTATGTAATAGTAGTATAGCGATATATAGTTGCCTGGAATTAATTAGTAGAAATGTATATCCTACTGGTATAATTATATGTCATATTAGTATCATATAATAGTTGGAATATTTTTAGGTTGTTTTAGCTGCATTTTTAAGTAAATTCTATTCTGAAATGATTTATATGATCATGTTTTGCTGTGTTGGATTTTCTTATACCTTTGGACATAGTTTTGTGTATTATGTAATAGGTTTTATATTTATATGCAGTTGTTTGAATGACCCCGTACAACTATATACCCTATTAGTTGTCATGACCCTAAAACCAACCCGGCTGTGATGATGCTTATCGTGAAAATAAGTCAGCCGACACAACTCCTGAATTAACTATTTAATCAAAACAATCGTTTTTATGCCTTTAATTAATCAGTTATCTCATAATATAAGTCTAAATGAACAGTGCGGAATTAATTACACAAGCCCGACATCGGGGTGTCACAAGTCAAGCATCTATTAAGGTCTGAAAATATACAAAAAAAAACAATCTAAGGGATACAAGAGGGAGAAGAGCAGGGGCTGCGAATGTCGGGCAGCTACCTTGCTAACTCCAATGACTTTGCCACTGAGCAATCAACACCCGCTACCGGTTTCAGAACTGCCTGAATCTGCATACAAGGGCAGAGAGTAATGTGAGTACACCAACTCAGTAAGTAATAAAAGTAAATAAAAGCTGAGCAGTAAGAAAACATGTAAACCACATCATAACACTACAACAAATGTAGATCATTTCCAAAGCAGTGCACAAAATCATTTACTTCAAAAATCATGCTCAATTTCGGCAAAAACCTTTTTAAAACAACTTTCAATGTTTTCAAACGAGTGATAAAACAGTGAGTATAAATGATAGAAACGTAAACAGCTCCTCGGGCAAAACTATGTACCATAAACCGCCCCTTGGGCATAATTGCAACAGAACCAGCCCATCGGGCTACCTCACAATCACTCGTAATCAGCCCATCGGGCATAACATGAATCAAGAACCGCCCCTCTGGCAAAACATGGATCAAGAACAACCCCTCGGACAATAATATGAAACAACAATAGCACCTCGGGCTATACCATATCACTCATACTAGGTATCTGCGCTCACTGAGGGTGTACAGACTCTGGGAGGGGCCCCATACGGTCCAAGCGCAATAACAAGCCATCTCGTGGCATAATCAATATATTACTCACTCAGAGTACCCGCGCTCACTGTGCGGTGTACAGACTCCGGGAGGGGCCCCTTACGGCCCAAACGCAATATCAAGACATCTCGTGGCATAATCAAATAGGCTCTCGGCCTCATATCAAGCCACCTCGTGGCGTAACAAATCAGGCCCTCGGCCTCATAATCATAAATCAGTACCACACTTCTACGACGCGCAGCCCGATCCTATAATATCCTCACAACACAGGCCCTCGACCTCACTCAGTCAAAAACCTCTCATGGCACTCGGGCAACAGTAAAACATGATGCTCAGCCCAAAATATCATTTAAAATATCAAAACGGAGTAAATATGGCTGAATTATGAAAACAGTACAATACAGCATGACTGAGTACAAATATGAAGTCAAAAACAGTGAGGAATAGTAGTAAAAATCCCCTAAGGGTCTAAAACAGTTGGCACGAAGCCCAAATATGGCATTCAGCCCAAAACATGGTAATAATTTCCAAAACACAATGATATCAAACAGTTTTCAATCAAATATGCGACTTAACAGTCATACGGACCGGACTAAGTCATAATCCCCAATGGTGCATGACCTCAAGCTCGTCATCTAGCGTGTGCGTCACCTCAAAGTAGTACAACGATGTAAAATCTGGGGTTTCATACCCTCAGGACAACATTTACAATCATTACTTACCTCAAATCGGTCCAAACTCTAGCCCGCGATACCTTTGCCTCTCGAATCGGCCTCCAATGCTCCAAATCTAACCAAATCAGTATATTATCATCAATATACGCTAAAGGAACAAAGCCCAAGCGAAAATAAATAAATTAACTCAAAAATCCTGAAATTGGCTCAAACTCGCCCCCCCCCGGCCCATGTCTCAGAATCCGATAAAAATTACAAAACTCGTAAACTCATTCGCTCATGAGTCTACGTATATCAAATTCACCAAAATCTGACATCAAATGGCCATCCAAATCCCAAAAATCAACTCTCCAAACCTTCCTCCATTTTTCCCAATTTTCACCCCAAATTCCCAAATTAAATGATAAGAATCAAGAAATAATCATGAGATTTAATCAAATTTGAGTAAAGAACACTTACCCCAATCAATGCTCTGAAAATCCCTTAAATATCGCCTCAATCCGAGCTCCATAGCTCCAAAAATGCAAAAATGGCCGAAATACTCGAAATAGAGTACTTTATAATCTGCCCAGGCATTTACCTTATGCTATCACGGACAAACTAATGCGATAGCGAAGCACAAAATTTTTCAGCCCTTCTTTTACCCAATGCGATCGCGGCCATTCCCCCGCGATCGCGTAGAACAATTTTTTCCAACAGCCTCTTCCAGCTCTTCTGGATAGCCTCTAGTATAATGGTTATAACTTTTTGTATAAAACTCTAGATTATAATTGCTTTAACTTTCTGAAAACTAGACATCAATGGCTACAACTTTCATTTTTGGATCATCTTCCAATTCCTTATAAATTGTGAGATATAAGCTTCCAAAATCGGGTCAGTGCAGCAAAGATTTTACTCTATGGGATCGTGGGAAGACTTACGCGATCGCATAGCACAACTCTATTTTTCCAAATTTTATGTATGCTTACGCATTGTACACCCCTGAAGCCAAAAATCAGCAACTAGAAATGGTCTGAAACTACCTCGAAACTCACTTGAGGCCCTCGGGACCTCAACCAAACATGCCAACACATCCCATAACCTCATTCAAACTTGTTCCAAACTTCGGAATGCTCAAAACAACATCAAAACATCGAATCACCCTCAGATTCAAGCCTAAGAATTCCAAAACTTTCGAATTCCGAATTCGATCAAAAAGTCTATCAAACCTCGTCCGAATGACCTGAAATTTTGCACACACGTCACAAATGACACAACGGACCTACTCCAATTTCCGAAATTCCATTCCGATCCCAATATCAAATTTTCCACTACCAACCGGAAAATGCCAAAATTTCAATTTTACCAATACAAGCCTAAATCTACCACGGACTTCCAAAATACATTCCGGACACGCTCCCAAATCCAAAATCACCTAACGGAGCTAATCAAATTATAAAAATCCAAATCCGAGGTCGAATACTAAAAAGTCAAAACTTGGTCAAACCTTTCAAATTTTAAGCTTCAAACTGAGAACTATTCTTTCAAATCCATTTCGATTACCCTGAAAACCAAAACCGATGATTTACATAAGTTATAATACATCATACGGGGCTAGTCATGCCCGAGAACTGGCGAGCAAAGTGCAAAAGCTCAAAACAACCAGTCGGGTCGTTACATCCTCCCCCACTTAAACATACGTTCGTCCTCGAACGTGCCCAGAGTTGTTCCAAAAACCATCAAATTGTTGTGTAACCTTACCATGCACATACCCGGGGGTGATCACACGTCACCCTATCTCATATAGGTCTGATAACACAATTTAACTGAAATTTCACAATCCAACCTAGCCCATAAACCTTAGAACCACATTTCCGCTTCTAAAATCATCTATAAGATCAGAATCTCACATGTATACTTTGAATAAGTCCGAACAAGCTGTAACAAACCATACCTGTAACCTCATATGCAATTACATGATATACCATATAGCTGAAACTCCGGTAGCGATAACTTCTAATCACAACAGTTGCTCAGAACAACCGAATATCGATAATAAACCTCTTATCAAATAAAGCCTCATTCCAACACTTCCGTATACTGCCAATGATAAATGAAACACGTAGAAAGTCATAATCATTCCTCAGATCAACCATTCGTGAAGCCACTTCTCCTTTGGCAAGGACCATAGGAAATTTCTAAGCCAAACATCGATATTATCCTTCTAACATGTTGAAATCGAATCCGTTTGTATTCATTCTAGATCCCAACGAACTCATCTAATCTAACACAACTACTCTGGTGAAATGACACATCAATACCATCTAAATCCACAACTCATGCAATCCGCACACCAATAAGCAATAATCCGAACTTACTCAAATCATGAAAATGAATCAAATGAGAGAGCTGTACCGCAAGCTCACCAGTACCACCACAATACAATGCTGAGAACCCATCACACGTCGTAGAACCAGAACACATGAATCTAACCTGAAGGATCATACCTCCACATAACTTCACTCCAATGCGCAACCTCATCCAAACACTGGTCCACATGTAACACCTCAAGTCACTATGCTCAAATCAACAACCACGCGCAATTTGATGTCTAGAATCAAAAGCAAATCATCATAACCACAGTGAAGCAATTGACATAACATCACACAGACCCGAAAGGACATAACTGATATGCCATCCGCCGAGCAATACCCAATACTCTTCCCGCTCGAGTTCCACTGAGAGACCCCAATAAAACCACACCACATGTGCCTATAACCAACAAATCCTAATACCTCGCAACACGGAAAGGTAACTCATAGATCTCCCTAGATCACTAATAAGCTCAATAACAATCGAATCAACACATCCATCAACAATAACAACTAGGAGTCAACCAAGCCGAGTTAGGACACACATCCATATTGGCCTACCAATGAACCCCTTATCAAGGAATTTCTGAAGTTGCTCCTTCAACTCCTTTAACTCTGCCGGTGCCATACGATACGATGCCTAGCACCAAATCAATACCGAAATTAACAACCCGGTCCGGCGACATGCCTAGCAGCAGGAAACACATCCGGAAAATCCCTCACCATCGGAACTGATTCAATGGTAGGAGTCTCTGCACTGACATCCATGACAAAGGCCAAATAAGAAAGACAACCCTTTCCAGCCATCCGCCGGGTCTTCAAAAAAATAAAACCACCCTACTTGGAACATAATCTGTCGAACCTCGCCATCAATCCATGCCATTCCTGGCATAGACAACGTCGCCATCTTAGATCAACAGTCTAGAATAACATGACACGGAGGCAACCAGTCCATACCTAATATCACATCCAAATCTGACATAATAAGTAACAAAGGATCCACTCGGATCTCCAAATCCATAACGCACACAAATCACCATATCCGATCCCAGCTTCACTGCCCGAACATTTAACACACATTTAATACTCGATCATTCTATGAGGGATACTCTTATAATTCTTCTGTGCTACCAAGCAAACTTGAATATCAGTAGTCGGTCCAACAAGAGAGTGCCGCAATACTAAGAAAGTATCCTTAACTCAAACACATCACCCTTTTCTGAAAACGTATACCCTCATCAAGCCATACAAGTCAGTGATATCATTTACCTAGTCATCTAAAATTGCCCGTGCTGCCTAAGAATTTATGACCTTCTTTTCATAACTGAATCATGACCTTACACATGCAAATCTCAACCCTACACAACTTATCGCATATACCATGCCATCCTATGATAAATATAAGATCTTCATAATCCACTCCGAGCTACAAGAAACTACGTACTCACCAGCCAAGAACTTTTCCATTTGATCCCATCTAGGAGAAAATCACTATACATCCCATGCTCCTCATGCCAGTACAAAATATACACCTCCAAACAGTGGTAGAAATCATCAAGAACTCTCTGAATCCCCTTTGCACAAAATCAAACCATCAGGACTGATTCCTTCTAACTCAACCAAGCTATGCAAGCCATCAAAACCTAAGAGCATTGCCACGAAACATCTGTAGAAACTCATTACCTCATAAGCGCCCAAAGAACTAATCATATCCCTTACCATGCCGATTCGACCTACTACCAAGTTGTCCTATTCATCCAAGTTTCTTCTGAATTACCTTCGAATTGATACTTCTCCTTGCCATAATACCGCAATCCTCAACCCAGACTCCCCACATGAGAGCCAAGCATAAAACCACACCGTCTAAGGCTCATAAGCCGCTGAATACTTTCTTAAATATCCTCAAAAGCACCACATGCAAAATACCTACCCTGAAGAGACTTCCTGTGAATCCAAAGCCATTACCTTCACCTTCTTGATACTGATATGCTGAATCCCATAATTAATATAGAAGTGCCACAAGTCTTGACACCCTCCAATGTAAGCCTCAGTTTCTAGCAAAATACACATCCTAAAAATCTCCAATTATTACATGTAAATCTTGAATCCTTTAGAATCATTCTCAAGTGTTATCCACTTTGCTCAAACCTCAATTAGACTAATCAAACGAACCGGATGACCTGTGCTTCATTAGCACTCCGACACCGCAGAATATAACCTCACCTTAATGCAACCAAGCAACTTTTTGTTCTATGCACCGTACAGGTTCGATGACCTGTGCTCCATTAGCACTCCGACACCGCAGAATATAACCTCACCTTAATGCAACCAAGCAACTTTTTGTTCTATGCACCGTACATCCTTTACCAATAACAACTCAAGTCATTCAGTGATTCTCATACGCCCATAAAGCATAACATAACCTTTATTGAAATTTCCTTTACTCGAGCCATCCTCGGTCTCAACCTCCGTAAGCCATAACTGATTCACCAGTATGCCTCAAACTAGAACCAACATAGCACATAACCGTGCAATCAACTAATCAATAGCAGGCTCCCCCACTTGGCTCAAAGCCATAAATCAAAACACACAATAACTCATAATGCATATACTCTATTACGGCTATAATACCATAGTGAGATTTGTCGCACCTCCTTTTAGCCGCGCCCGCGGGGCGCGTCGGGAGTTTTCTCCAATTAAAGGACAGTCGAAACGGGATTTGTTTATTTGTTTCAGAGTCGCCACCTGGGAATTTTGAGGCGTCCCAAGTCACCAATTATAATCCCTGAATCGAGGAGAATATGACTCTGTTTATTTTTCTGCGAACCAGAAATCCTGAGTAAGGAATTCTGTTAATCCGGAAGAAGGTGTTAGGCATTTCCGAATTCCGTGGTTCTAGCACGGTCGCTTAACTGTTTTTATTATTGGCTTAATCATCTTGATTTTATTAAATAGATTGATGTTATCTGATTTTACTACCGCTTATACTTATCGTGATTAAGGACCTTCTTTGAATCGAATTACGCGTACGTATATTCGTGTTGTAAATTAAAAAGATGCGGAATTGTGTCACGCGCACGTGTACACAATTACTTTTGACAATATATTTATTAAGCACATTTTTTTTCTTTTCGAAAATGCGTTGAATCAAGAATGATTATTTTTCTTAAATAATGAACCGTACATATTGGATTTTTATGAAATTGATTTAATGCTTTTAGAAAAATCCTTTTATTAAATAATCATTCGAAATTGCGCGTACGCATAATTCGAAATTTTGTTTTTAAAGTATAATCAGGGTACGCGAACGTATCCCTAATTGCGCAACATATTTGTAATGATATTATGGAATTTTCAAAAAAAAACGTTTGTTATAGCACGAGAAACCTCGTTTTAAGATGTTCTTTAAATTTTTGGAAAATAATCCACAATTTATTAAATATCGACCATTGATTATAATTTCCGAATATAAATCATATTCATTCCAATTATTCAAATTCAAAAGACAGAATAAAAATATGATTAATACTAACTTTAAAACAAATGTGACATATATAAATATGCCAAAGAATAAATTGCATATGAAACCGAAAATAAATAATTCATAAAGGAAGGAACTATTTTCCGAGAATTTTCGTGATTACTTAATGCAAATTCTATTTTTAATTACCATTGATTTAAGAAGATGCCATTTGTGTATATACAACTCAACTTATTCTCACATGCTCGTTTTAATCTTAATAGACCTAATTATTTGGTCACTTTGTTTTATGAAAGTAGATAAGCATCAAATTTATAGAAAAGGCGTTATTATGCAAGTTAATTCAACAAAGTTACCTTACATATAACCTAACTGTTTGGCGTAAATATTCATAACGTTTTAACATCATGATGAGCTTATACCAACTTACTTTACTCATATGATTATACCTGTCATCATACCATATAATAACTTATACCAACCTAAACAAAAAATCATATTTGTTACAAGATATTCTACTAATGTAACTTCTTAATCATTACATTTAACTAATGGTATTATGGGATGTAATCAATGGCCCATTTTTATGCCTCACTCCCTGTTTTGACAATTCACGTATATCTATACCAATGAGATTTCGGAATAGCTAACATTATTACAAAACTTTATATGAATTTCAAAATAAGACAATTTAACTCATAGCTATCAAATTGAATTCACTATTAGTTAACTAACATAAAAATGAAATTAGAACTAATGAACTTGGACAATTGGAAAATAACATTTCAATTCAAGCTTCATTGACGGGTCATGCTGAAATCTCTTTCCGACTTAAAATTTAAAAGACATATACCTGAAAATGGAGGTAGAAGAAGTAAGTTTCAGCAGTTACAGCAGTAACAAATTCAGTAGAATATACTGATAACACAGTAAATCTGATCAAGAATAGGATTCGAAGAGCCCAGATGCACAGTAAGATACTTTGAAAGACACTTCAGATTTTAACTGAACAGTGGAATCACACAAAGTTGAACAGATTCAACACGAGAACAATATTTCAGATTTCAGCTTTTCTTCAGTTACAAATTCAGTTTGTTTCTGATTTTCTGTTTCTGATGTTGTATCTGTGTGTGAGTGTATATGTGAGTGTTCTATTTTCGGTTTCCTTTCTTTAAAATCTCAGCCCTCAAAATCTCTTAAAGATTTTCTCTTAAAAATTCTCTCTGCCTTTCTTTTTCTTTCTTAGAATCTTCCTTCTGAAAAATTCTGCCCTTAGAAATTCTCTATGAAAATTCTGTTTTTTCTTCAAAATTCTGTTTTTCTCTCTTAAAATTCTCTCTTAAAAATTCTCTCCAAATTCTTGTTAAAATTCTCTATCTTCTGAACTGTCTGTCCAGCTCCTGTATTTATACAGGGCTGGTCCTAGGCAATTTAAGTGTTTCTTGGACCCCCTTCTTCTTTTAAAAAAAACAGAAAATCCCATTATGTAAAACCTTTTCCCTGATTTTCAGCAGCCCATTATCTCTTGTTCCCCATTAGTATCATTAACTAATAGCCACTAACATTACATTATAATATACTAGTACTAACACCCTGTTTTTTACTGCTCATTCCCAGAAATGCCCCTGAAATCTTGATGTTATTACTGAAAAATCAGAACCTATAACAAAACAGATTCTAAAATCTGTACAAACTTAGTTATCTCCTGATTTACAGCTATAACCAATCCTATTAACTTCCTAACACAATTGCATTTGACCAACTTTTGCAAACTTGAATTCAAACTGGACATTACAGCAATATTATACTGAATTCAGAACTAACAACATATTACTGCAATTATCAAAACAATTCAGACTGGACTTAATACTGAACTAGAATCAAACACACACAGGATCATTGTCAATACTGACAATGTCCTGAAACTTTAATGTTCAGACAATAACATATACAACATACATTTGAATTCACTGATTCACAGACAATCATGATTTAATTGACGAGCATTAATCAATTGACTATTTACAACATTTGTCAATAATTAGTCTAAAATAATAGAAGCAGACTGTTTTAGTCAACATTTTCAGAAATGAAAAAATTCGTAATATAATTAATCGACGAACTTAATCGAGTCGATTACACACATTGTAAATAACCACAACCAACAGAAACAATTCACATTCGGATTAAATAGACAGAAATGACAGAATTGATCAAAACAAATATGAAAAATTAACAAGCTATTAATACGGACAACAATACACGTAGAATACACAAAATAAATAGAAAAATACCTCTGAACTTTAATCAGACTCGATCCCAACTCAGCTTCGGATTTTTGTTTGAAATCAAACAGACCTTAGTCGAAGTATTTTCCACTGAAAATACTTCGACTAAGGTCGATTAAACCTCAATCCTTGAATCAATTTGGACAAAAAATCCAGAAATTTGGTATTTCTAGGTTTCCTGAAGGCTCGATTTGGGATCTAATCATTTCTGGTTAGATTCGAGAGAAACCAAGTATGACACAAGGGTGAGGGAAGCCTAGGGGTTGATTGGTGTCACTTTGGAACAGATCTGGGTAATTTTTTGTTTGACTCGAATCTTCAAAAGAAGATTCGAGAAGCTCTGAAGTGATTCGAGCCAAACTATCTTCAGATCCATAACAAGGGTTGTTAGGGGAAGCCATGGTGTTAATTTGGGGTTGATTGGTTTAAGTCTGAACTTGGCTCGAATCTTCAAATGAAGATTCGAGAACCTCCAGGGAGATTCGAACCAAGCAGGTAACATATTCGGATAGAGGAGGCTCAGGGGGTTCTGGGGTGTTACTTTGGTGACCGGCGGCGTTGATGCCGCCGGGTTTCAGGCGAAGGGGAATAGGGGCGGCTAGGGTTAGGGGTCTGTTTGAGAAGATGATGAACAGGAGAGGATGGGGGGGGTGTTTAGTTAGGGGCCGGGGTAAGGGTTTGGGATTTATATAGGGGTGGGATGGATCGATATCGTCCGTCCGATCAAGCAAGATGAAAGGCCAGGATTAATTCATTAAACCAAACGACGTCGTTTGATTTGAAGTTGGGGTCGGATTGAATCGGGTTAATGGATCGGGTTATGGGTTGCGGGTAAGGGTGATGAGATCTTGGCCGTTGGTTGTATTTAATC